>NW_024070194.1:2893171-3200010 GCF_014754425.2 Oryx dammah
ACACACATACATATACACACACCCACATGCATGCATACATATACACACATACATTTATATACATATATGCACATATACACACATACATATCTACACACACTCACATATATGCATATATGCACACACATACACACATACACACACGCACACATACAAACACATATATACACACACACACATACATACACACAATATATGCATGCACGCACATACACATATACACACATGCATACACACATACACATACACACATATACACATACATACATACACATATGCACACATACATGTATATATACACACCCACCCACATGCATACACACATATACACACATACATATTTACATGTATATATATGCACACACACATACACATATACACATATACACACATACACACATATACATATACACACATACACATATGCATGCACACACATATATACACACCCACATGCATACACACATACACACACACACACACATACATGTGTATATATATATACACACATACATAGAGAAGGGCTTCCCCGGTGGTGCTGGTGGTAAAGAACCCAACTGACAATGCAGGAGAGTTGGTCCCTGGGTTGAGAGGACCCCCTGGAAGAGGAAAAGGCAAGGCACGCCAGCGTTCTTGGCTGGAGAATCCCATGGAGAAAGGAGCCCGGCAGGCTGTGGTGCATAGGGTCGCAGAGAGTCGGACAGGACTGAAGTGACTCAGCTGGCACACACGCGTAAGGGATGCAGCCTCAAGAGAGAGCCAGAAGGAGAAAGTGCTGCAGGAACGGCCGTCCAGCATTTGCAGACGGAGAAACTGAGGCCAGTGCGGAGAGGAGCAACCATTTGGGGCGGATGCTGCTCGGTCAGATGGAGCTGCCTCGACAACATGCCCTGGGGGGCTGAACTGACAGAAATCTATTTTCTCACACTTGGAGAGGCTGCAGGTCTGAAACCAGCTGCCCATCTGCTGGGGTTCTGGCGGAAGTTCTTTGTGGCTTGCAGACAGCTGCCTTCAGCGCCCCTGGATGGGGCAGGAGGGGACAGAGAATTATAAGGTCACCACCCTTGGGACTGAGGCTTCACCCTTATTGTCTTATTTAGCCTTATTTAGATCCTAAAGGAGAAGGCAGTGGCACGCCCCTCCAGTGCTCTTGCCTGGAAAATCCCATGGGTGGAGGAGCCTGGTGGGCTGCAGTCCATGGGGTTGTAAAGAGTCGGACACGACTGAGCGACTTCACTTTCTCTTTCACTTTCATGCATTGGAGAAGGACATGGCAACCCACTCCAGTGTTCTTGCCTGGAGACTCCCAGGGACGGGGGAGCCTGGCGGGCTGCCGTCTATGGGGCCGCACAGAGTCGGACACGACTGAAGCGACTCAGCAGCAGCAGCAAATCCTAAAGACCCTCTTTCTTCAGGTACAGTCACATTTGGGGTTAGGGTTCAGTATGTAAATTTTAAGAGAATATGTTTCAACTCATAAGCAATGCTCAGTAAGTAATAATCAGGTGTCCACAAATGAGAACATGGCTTTACCAGCATAGCCAGAAAGAGAACATGGGTCATTCTGGTATTTGGTCTCTTGAGCAAACCACACAGCTGAGAATTCCTAAGAAAACTTGTTTCCGATAATATTCTTTAGAGCCCCTGGAAATTTATGTGTTGTTGTCGTTCCTTATCTGTCTGCTGATATCCCCATACTACAGTGCTCATTTCTAAAGAGTGAGTGTCTCAAAGGTCTCGTAGCTGAGTAATCTCATTTCTTTTCTCCTTTAGTCTTTTTTTTTTCCTTCAATTTTTTTCCTTCTGTTTTACTGGGAGTTCACCCTCCTGCAGGGGTCCTCACTTTTCTTAGCCAATCCGTACAGCTGTGAGTAGCTTCAGAGCTCAAGAAATATGTCTTGATTAATAGATCTTTCTAGAAGGCATTCAGGACTGAGGAATATAGAAAATAATAGACTGAATCAGATGAAAATCTTCAGTTTGCCAGTCACAGCAACAGCGTCACAACAGACATGAATAACAGCCGACAAAGGGGGCAGTGGCCTCACGTAGCTGAAGCTCCAGGGACCGCAGGATAAGCTGGATTCGGAGCCCAGTCTCTTCCTCCTTCTCAGCTCTGTCTCCTCAGTATCTCCCCCACTCTCAGCCAAGCTCTCCCCCGGGAGGTGCAAGGTGTGTCCGTGGAGTAAGAGCTTCACGCTTACTTCCTCCTATCCAGCAGAGGTGAAAGGTGACCTCAAGATGCACCATTGAGATAACCCCAAATCCCAGGTTTGAATTTTATTGGCCTTAATCAGCCTGATTTGAGTCATAGGCCCCTCTCTTAACTAGTCCAGATGGAGAGGAAGAGACAGTGTACGGTTGCCTTAAAATCTAAGTCAGGGGCAACAAACTCATTTAGCAGAAGGTCAGACAGTAAATGCTTTGGGCTCTGAAGGCCATGCCATCTCTGTCGCAACTACTCAACATGGCCATTGTAGCCTGAAAGCAGCCAGAAGTGGTATAAAAATGAGTGTATCTCTTCATACTGGGGCTGCAGGCCACAGTTTGATGACCCTGGCATCAGGGAATCAGGTTCTAACACTGGGACAGACTCCTTGTAATCTTAAGTCCCCTTTGGCCAACGGGATAGCTAGTGTAACCCTGATAAATCTTGGATTCCAGATGGCCTAGTCCCTTAATAGAGGCTTATTCGAAGAGGCACATTCTAGACATCAATTAGAGATTTTTTAAAAAGATTCCAGTCTTTTCTGAGGTCTCCCCGCAAAATATCATAGGGCATTCAAGACAAACAGAACAACAGTTCTCAAGACCTCTTTATTTACTCTCCAATCTCCTGTGCTTCGGAACTTCCCATATGACAAAGCCCAGGCTCATGGTTAACGCCAGCAACACATCTTCCTTCCTTTTCTCTCTGAGCTCCAGGTCTGTGTGGTCAGGACAGTATCTGTCTGTCTTTTTCTCTCTCTTTCTCTCAGTCTTCCCCCTTTTTCCTTAATCTACAGCTTCTTCTGTCTGCCCTTTTCTCAGTTCTGAATCACAAAGTATCTTGAACTTGGCTGTCAAAAATTCCTAAGATTGGGTGGTGGGCAGAGACGGAAACACGACTCAGATATGTGACTATATCTTGCTCTTGTCAGACTTGCAAATGCAGAACCCAGGCTTCAGGATAGTCAGTGGTGAGCCCTTCGGAAGGGTTTGTTATTGTCTTTGTTCAGTCGCTAAGTCATGTCCAACTCTTTGCTGGACTGTAGCCCTCCAGGCTCCTCTGTCCATGGAATTTTCCAGGCAAGAATACTGGAGTGGGTTGCTGTCTCCTTCTCCAGGGGATCGTCCTGAATCTGGGATCAAACCCTTGTCTTCTGCACTGGCAGGCAGATTTGTCACCACTGAGCCACCAGGGATGCCCTGGGAAAGGTTAGGGTGACAGAAAGAAATGGAAAGTGGGATTTCATTTGAATTTGAAAAGTTAAATTAAAAAAATTAAAGTGACATCTGAAGAAATATGACAAAGTGATAACATTACTTGTATTTGGGAAACAGACAAACATTGGCCCTTTATTTTCTATACATTTGAAGTAGTTCATATTTAAATAGTCAAATAATTAAATCAAAAGGTTGAAGGAAATGGTGTCTGTGAGAATGCTTTATTAGCTTAAGATGCATTAGACTCATCTCAAACTTAAGCAGCACACAGGTTACCTGGAGGTCATGCTAAGACACAGGATTCTGAGTACCAGCCTAGAACTTCTCATTCAGTCTGTCTGGGGCGGGGTATGAGACTCTGCCTTCCTAACAAGTTCCCAGATCATGCTGATGCTGCCGGTTCTGCGGACCCCAATTTGAAAAGTATTAAGTGAAGTGAAAGTCGCTCAGTCGTGTCTGACTCTTTGAGACCCCACAGACTATACAGTCCATGGAATGCTCCAGGCCAGAAGACTGGTGTGGGTAGCCTTTCCCTTCTCCAAGGGATCTTCCCAACCCAGGATCAAACCCAGGTCTCCTGTATTGCAGGTGGATTCTCTACCAGCTGAGCCACTAGGGAAGCCTGAAAAGTGTTCAAGTAGAGAGCAGACTGCATGAGGGCAAGGGTCATGAGTGTCTCGTCACATTCTGAAAACCCAGCTTGACTCCTGACGCTTGGAAAATGTTCAACACGCATCTCTGTGTGTGAATGACACCTACGGGCTCCCAAACACGGAAAAAGCATCTCTGTGTGTGAGTGACACCTACGGGCTCCCAAACATGGAAAAAGCAGGCACTGTCACATCTGATCTGCTCGTTCTACCCTTGGGTGAGTAGAAAGGACTCTCTTCCTTATCTTCAGAACAGAACAAGTGGGTTTGATGGAGAAAAACAGGTTCCCGGGGGTGAGATTAGGAGGGAAATCCAGGCAGGGGAGTAGCTGTCTTTTTAGGTGAGTGAGAGAGTACCTGAAGGGCTGGGAAAGGAGGCCCGGGGCAGCCCCTCTGGCCTTCTCCCTCCTTGGGACAGAGCCCACGGCCGCAGGTGAGAGGCACAGCACTGGAGTCTCTAGAAGCCTTACTCCTCCCAACCAGCAACCACCCCCACCCACCCCACGCTGCCCGGAGCTCTCCTGGGACCTCCACGCTTCCTGTTTTCTTCGCTTTCGCCTGTTTCCTGCCCCCATTTAACCTGAACATCTCAGCTTCAACAGCACTGTCTCCAGAAGGCCTTCCTTCGCCTCTTGAAGTGAGTCAGAGACGCCAACCACACGTTCACATAGAAAGTGTTCCTTTCTTCATAGCCCTTCAGTTTGCAATGACGTTTCCTTTTTCATAGTTAATGTTCAGCCTCCCAATTTGACTCTAAGCTTAATGAGGGCTCAGCCCCTCCTGTGTGCCATATTCCCCAGCTCAGAGGCCAGTATCTGTACGGCAACCATGAGTTTTTAAAACCATTGCCATACCTTGTGCTCAATAAGTTCTTCGTTTGTTAAGACTTTGAAAGCATGATCATTGTTTGTTTATTCATTTCTTGGCCATGACACATAGCTTTTGGGTCTTACTTATCCTACCAGAGATTGAAGCTGGTATTGAAAGCATCGGCATTGAAAGTATCGAATTCTAACCACTGGAGCAACAGGGAAATCCCAGTAAACACTCATTTCTTTAAAAGGTAATATATTTTTCCAGTTTTATTGTGATATAATTGATGTATGATACTCTGTTACTTTTAGGTGGACAGCATGATTTAATAAGTGCAGATGTTGCAAAAGGATCGCTGAGTAAGTTAACATCTATCACTTCACACAATTAAAATTATTTTTCTTGTGATGAGAACTTTTAGGCTTTTACTCTCTTAATAAGTACTTGCTGAATGAGCAAATGAGACACGACTAGCGCACCTTTCCCCACCCAACCTACATTATCATTACATAAGTGGAGAGCCAAGTACAGGCACCATCTTTATTTCTGTTCCCTTCCTTCCTTCCAGTCCTGCTTCAAGTCTGGAGTGTGCTGTTATCTGAAGCCTGATGTGTTCATTGCTCAGTTGTGTCTGACTCTTTGCAACCTCATGGGCTGTAGCCCGCCAGGCTCTTCTATCCATGGAATTTTCCAGGCAAGAATACTGGGGTGCATAGCCATTCCCTTCTCCAGGGGGTCTTCCTGACCCATGGATGGAACCCAGTTCTCCTGCATTGCAAGCAGATTCTTTACCGTCTGAGCCCCCATCATCTGAAGTACCTGCTCCTATTTTAGGAATCTCTGATGCCTTACGCCTTCTGCTCCCAACTTCAGAAGCTGCGAATGAAAGACTGGACTCGAGTCAGCTTTCCACAGGGAGAAGGAGGAGCAAGAAGTTGTAATTGTACCAGGGGGAGGAAGCTGGGCTGAGATCCTTGTGGAAATCTCCAACTCAAAGGGAGGAAGGCAGACCCCGGGCATTAATCGGATAGAGTGAAGGTCTCAGAGCGACTGGGGCTTTTTTGTTGTTATTAAAATACTGGTTTGCTCAGTTTCGCTCTTGAAGGGGAAACTTTACCTTGGCTGGAGCAAACGTTTCTTTAGTGCCACTTAAGCCACAAAGGCTCTTGTGTAGAGCTGTGGGTTGAAGGATTTGGACTGTCTGATCACAGCTTGTCACCTTTAAGCCCCTTTGTTTGTTTGTTTTAATCATTGCCCAGTTTATGAATCATTGTCTCTACTTGCTTTAGAAATACTTATTCTCTGCTTTTCCTTTTCAAGACTCAACTTGTGCTGGCTTTTTGTATATCCCTTTAGTTTTTTATCTGCTTAAAGAAAAGGACACATGTTCTTTGTAAACAACTATAAACATATAAAGTAGAAACTAAAAAGTGTTTCTGTAATTCACCTTTCAGGGAGAACCAGTTTTTCCTCTATATCCTCTACAATGTTAAGGCAGATGCAAATCTCTTAGTAGCAGTATTATTTTTATAACAAATGTTGTAATACCAAACACATTATTTAGAAATCAACTTTTTTTTTAATCATTACACCCTTATTTGCCATTTCATGTCTAGCCTGGTTAACAAAAATCACTGATTCTGCTCTATGTTATGCCAGAGAGTATCAGATACTTATCCCAGAAATGGCAGTAACATTGTTTTTAAATATTTCACGTCCACATGAAGTGATGATGATGGCTTTGAACATATAGCTTTGTTCACCCAAGAAACCTGCCCACTTTCTCTTCTCGCTGTAAAGAAATGTGCCTGCTGAATACTAACCAAAGTCACAGCCAAAGGAAATTCTGTAATAATTACCACTGGTTCTTTGGATTTTTGTTGTTGTTCAGTCACCAAGTCATGTCTGACTTAGTCGAGTGTAGCTAAGTATTTGAGTATAGCTGACAGCACCAATAATTTTAAAACAATGCAGCATGACACAAAAAATCAAAGGAAAGAACAACACAAAAGATCAGACCGTCTAGAAATAGGTCCAAATTTAAAAAAAAAATCTGGGCTTCCCTGGTGGCTCAGTGGTAAAAAACCTGTCTGCCAGTGCAGGAGACACAGGTTCAATTCCTTGTCCAGGCGGATCCCACATGCTAAGCAACTAAGCCCATGCTTAGTTTGAGCCTGCACTCTAAAATCCAGGAACAGCAACTACTGAGCTCAAGCGTGGCAGCTGCTGGAGGCCCCGCGCCCAGAACCTGCGCCCCGCGACGAGAGGCCACCACAACGGGAAGCTGCCCCCCGCGACAAGTACTGCCATGCTAAGCTGAGTACTGCGACGAGTACTGCCATGCTAAGCTGAGTACTGTGATGAGTACTGCCGTGCTAAGCTGAGTACTGAGACGAGAGGCCGCCACAACGAGAAGCTGAGCACTGCGACGAGTACTGCCGTGCTCGCGGCAACCAGAGAAAAGCCCACCCAGCATCGGAAACCCAGCACAGCCTAAAGTAAAAGTAAATAAATCAAGTTATTTTTTAAAAATCTAAGTATATTACAAAAAGAACGGAAAATGGAACAATGGTTTGCAGTGATAGTGGGATGCTTAAATGGCAATCTGGATAAGAAAATCACTTACTCATTCACTTTTTCATCCAGCGTTCAGTTTACTTCTAAAAAGTACCATGTATCATTCCAAACATTTTGACGAAATACACAAAAGAGGTCTTGGCTCTTATGGGTAAATGTTTTATTAGGGAATAAGGAAAAAACAAATTAAAAAAAAAAAAAAAGAGGAAATTTTGGTCACAGCAAGCTGACAACGTGCAAGGGATATTAAGGGGAAGAGTTTTCCAAAAGAAGAAATGGCCAGAGTGAAATCTTTGAGCGGAAACAGCACATTGATGTAACAGGGTGGGAGCCTCATGAGCTCCAGGGAAAGCAGTACCGGTGGGGCGGGGGGCGGGGCGGGGGCTAGTTCACGTGCACCTGGAAGGGAGGTCGGTAATTTATTAAGTGGCAGGAGAAGCCGCGGCGGGCCGGCGCACTAAGCGCAGCCGAGAGCTACCCTACGTCCAAAGTCAGGGACAGCGGCCCAGAGTACCAGGCTGTGAAGGCGCAGGAACGGCCCGGAGGAGCCACGCTGCGTCCGAGGTCAGGGCGGCGGCCGGGAGGAGCTAGCCAGTGTCCGAGGCCAGTGGTGGCCGGGAGGAGACACACCACGTCCGAGGTCAGGGGCGGCCGGGAGAAGCCACCTCGCACCTGAGGCCAGGGGCGGCAGCTGGGAGGAGCCACCCACGCCTGAGGCCAGAGCCGGCAGCAGAGAGGAGCAACCCGAGGAGCAGCGGCTGAGCAGGCACAGGAGGGCCTAGAGGAGCTATCCCAAGTTGAAGGTCAAGAACGGCGGTGGTAAGGAGATACCCCTCGTCCAAGGTAAGGAGCAGCGGCTGTGCTTTGCTGGAGGAGCTGTGAGGAGATACCCCATGCCCAAGGTAAGACAAACCCAAGTAAGATGGTAGGTGGTTGCAAGAGGGCATCAGAGGGCAGACACACTGAAACCATACTCACAGAAAACTAGTCAATCTAATCACACTAGGACCACAGCCTTGTCTAACTCAATGAAACCAAGCCATGCCTGCGGGGCAACTCAAGACGGGCGGGTCATGGTGGAGAGGTCTGCCAGAATGTGGTCCACTGGAGAAGGGAATGGCAAGCCACTTGAGTATTCTTGCCTTGAGAGCCCCATGAACAGTATGAAAAGGCAAAATGATAGGATACTGAAAGAGGAACTCCCCAGGTCAGTAGGTGCCCAATATGCTACTGGAGATCAGTGGAGAAATAACTCCAGAAAGAATGAAGGGATGGAGCCAAAGCAAAAACAATACCCAGTTGTGGATGTGACTGGTGATAGAAGCAAGATCCAATGCTGTAAAGAGAAATATTGCATAGGAACCTGGAATGTCAGGTCCATGAATCAAGGCAAATTGGAAGTGGTCAAACGAGATGGCAAGGGTGAACGTCGACGTTCTAGGAATCAGCGAACTAAAATGGACTGGAATGGGTGAATTACTCAAATGACCATTATATCTACTACTGCGTGCAGGAATCCCTCAGAAGAAATGGAGTAGCCATCATGGTCAACAAAAGAGTCCGAAATGCAGTACTTGGATGCAATCTCAAAAACGACAGAATGATCTCTGTTCGTCTCCAAGGCAAACCATTCAACATCACAGTTATCCAAGTCTATGCCCCAACTAGTAACGCTGAAGAAACTGAAGTTGAACGGTTTTATGAAGACCTACAAGACCTTTTAGAACTAACACCCAAAAAAGATGTCCTTTTCATTATAGGGGACTGGAATGCAAAAGTAGGAAGCCAAGAAACACCTGGAGTAACAGGCAAATTTGGCCTTGGAATATGGAATGAAGCAGGGCAAAGACTAATAGAGTTTTGCCAAGATAATGCACTGGTCATAGCAAACGCCCTCTTCCAACAACACAAGAGAAGACTCTACACATGGACATCACCAGATGGTCAATACCAAAATCAGATTGATTATATTCTTTGCAGCCAAAGATGGAGAAGCTCTATACAGTCAGCAAAAACAAGACATGGAGCTGACTGTGGCTCAGATCATGAACTCCTTATTACCAAATTCAGATGCAAATTGAAGAAAATAGGGAAAACCGCTAGACCATTCAGGTATGACCTAAATCAAATCCCTTATGATTATACAGTGGAAGTGAGAAATAGATTTAAGGGCCTAGATCTGATAGATAGAGGGCCTGATGAACTATGGAATGAGGTTTGTGACATTGTACAGGAGACAGGGATCAAGACCATCTCCATGGAAAAGAAATGCAAAAAAGCAAAATGGCTGTCTGGGGAGGCCTTACAAATAGCTGTGAAAAGAGGAGAGGTGAAAAGCAAAGGAGAAAAGGAAAGATATAAGAATCTGAATGCAGAGTTCCAAAGAATAGCAAGAAGAGATAAGAAAGCCTTCTTCAGCGATCAATGCAAAGAAATAGAGGAAAAGAACAGAATGGGAAAGACTAGAGATCTCTTTAAGAAAATTAGAGATACCAAGGGAACATTTCATGCAAAGATGGGCTCGATAAAGGACAGAAATGGTATGGACCTAACAGAAGCAGAAGATATTAAGAAGAGGTGGCCAGAATACACAGAAAAACTGTACAAAAAAGATCTTCACGACCCAGATAATCATGATGATGTGATCACTCATCTAGAGCCAGACATCCTGGAATGTGAAGTCAAGTGGGCCTTAGAAAGCATCACTACCAACAAAGCTAGTGGAGGTGATGGAATTCCAGTTGAGCTGTTTCAAATCCTGAAAGATGATGCTGTGAAAGTGCTGCACTCAAAATGCCAGCACATTTGGAAAACTCAGCAGTGGCCACAGGACTGGAAAAGGTCAGTTTTCATTCCAATTCCAAAGAAAGGCAATGCCAAAGAATGCTCAAACTACTGCACAATTGCACTCATCTCACATGCTAGTAATGCTCAAAAGTCTCCAAGCCAGGCTTCAGCAGTACATGAACCGTGAACTTCCTGATGTTCAAGCTGGTTTTAGAAAAGGCAGAGGAACCAGAGATCAAATTGCCAACATCCGCTGGATCATGGGAAAAGCAAGAGAGTTCCAGAAAAACATCTATTTCTGCTTTATTGACTGTGCCAAAGCCTTTGACTGTGTGGATCACAATAAACTGTGGAAAATTCTGAAAGAGATGGGAATACCAGACCACCTGACCTGCCTCTTGAGAAATCTGCATGCAGGTCAGGAAGCAACAGTTAGAACTGGACATGGAACAACAGACTGGTTCCAAATAGGAAAAGGAGTATGTCAAGGCTGTGTATTGTCACCCTGCTTATTTAACTTATAGGCAGAGTACATCATGAGAAACGCTGGACTGGAAGAAACACAAGCTGGAATCAAGACTGCCAGGAGAAATATCAATCACCTCAGATATGCAGATGACACCACCCTTATGGCAGAAAGTGAAGAGGAACTTAAAAGCCTCTTGATGAAAGTGAAAGAGGAGAGCAAAGAAGTTGGCTTAAAGCTCAACATTTAGAAAACGAAGATCATGGCATCCGGTCCCATCACTTCATGAGAAATAGATGGGGAAACAGTGGAAACAGTGTCAGACTTTATCTTTCGGGGCTCCAAAATCCCTGCAGATGGTGACTGCAGCCATGAAATTAAAAGACGCTTACTCCTTGGAAGAAAAGTTATGACCAACCTAGATAGTCTATGCAAAAGCAGAGACATTACTTTGCCAACAAAGGTCCATCTAGTCAAGGCTATAGTTTTTCCTGTGGTCATGTATGGATGTGAGAGTTGGACTGTGAAGAAGGCTGAGTGCTGAAGAATTGATGCCTTTGAACTGTGGTGTTGGAGAAGACTCTTGAGAGTCCCTTGGACTGCAAGGAGATCCAACCAGTCCATTCTGAAGATCAGCCCTGGGATTTCTTTGGAAGGAATGATGCTAAAGCTGAAGCTCCAGTACTTTGGCCACCTCATGAGAAGAGTTGACTCATTGGAAAAGACTCTGATGTTGGGAGGGATTGGGGGCAGGAGGAGAAGGGGACGACCGAGGATGAGATGGCTGGATGGCATCACGGACTCGATGGACGTGAGTCTGAGTGAACTCCGGGAGATGGTGATGGACAGGGAGGCCTGGCGTGCTGCAATTCATGGGGTGGCAGAGTCGGACACGACTGAGCGACTGCACTGAACTGAACTGAGGAGAAGCCATGGAGGGGATTTGATCAGGGGAGTGCAAACACAAAACAAAGCTACTGTACGTCTTGGAAAGGATCACTCTCGCCCTGGGTTGGAATTACCTGGAGCAGAATGGGAGGTCAAAGAGTAGGTGAGAAGTGTCCAGGTCTGGGAGCTGCCATCAAGAGCAAGTAGCCAGACAAAACCCGGCAGTACAGCTCCAAGTCTCAGAAACAAACGTCCAGGGGACTGAAAGGGTCAGTCAATAGGCAGACTCGAATCAGGCAGGCGAAAGAGACCCAGAAGACCAAGACAAAGGCAACGTTAAACAGCCAAGAGTGGTGAGTGAGTGAAGTCGCTCAGTCGTGTCTGACTCTTTGCGAGCCTGTGGACTGTAGCCCACCAGGCTCCTCTGTCCATGGGATTTTCCAGGCAAGAATACTAGAGTGGGTTGCCATTTCCTTCTCCAGGGGATCTTCCCAACCCAGGGATCGAACCCAGGTCTCCTGCACTGCAGGCAGACGCTTTAACCTCTGTGCCACCAGGGAAGCCCTCAAACAGCCAAGAGAACCGTCCGAAGCATCTGAAGAGGATGGGACCCTCTGGGCGGCTGAGTCAGTAAGGGTCAAAGTACCGCAGAACACACCTAGGGGGATACTGACGTGGCAGAGGTCTCTGACCTTCAGGTGCCTTTCATCTCCGGGCAGCAGAGACCCTTGAGGTGGGCTCCACCCCTACAACAGACCTCTCTGGGCTTAAAGAAACAGACCAGGGCTTTGTGGTGATCTCTGCCTCTTTTAGACAGGAAATAATGTTCATAAATCTGGGATATCTCTGCTTTCTGGTCAGAATGAAGGTCGGTGCTGGGGTTACATCTTCCAAAGTCTTGCTGGGTCAACCCCCCTCGCTGTTTACAAGTGGTGTCCGGCATCCGTGCGTCGCTGGCTCAGCTGACCTGGCCCTTAACCATAAACCTTGTACCTGGAGATCTGAATGGCTGACTCAAAGAGAGTCAGAACTGCAGAGTGTCAGAACTGCCACTCTCTAATGGAATGCTTATGACGTGGCATTCCACTTCTGAACATCCAGCCTCCGGAAATAGGAACACAAACACACAAGTTACTTGTGCAGTGATAGCCAAGAAACAGTTTTGAATGTTTTTTTCCTTAGTCTTGTGTACAACACTTGGGTTCCCTGGTGGCTCAGACGGTAACAGATCTGCCTGCAGAGCAGGAGACCTGGGTTCAGTCCCTGGGCTGGGAAGATCCCTTGGAGGAGGGCATGGCTACCCACTCCAGTATTCTTGCCTGGGGAATCTGATGGACAGAGGGGCCTGGTGGGCTCCAGTCCATGGGGTCGCAAAGTGTCAGACAGGACTGAGTGACTCACATCGGTTTCACAGTATAAAAGTGGATACTTCCATCTCTGTGTGTCAGCTTAGGCATGTGCACAGGAGAGCTCCAGAAGTACAAGTTTCCAGTCAATGGAATCGGGGAGGAGAAAGTCCGTATTTTGCTTCATAAGTTTGTGTTAGGTCGAATTATGTGAAATGGTCAAGTTCTGCAGGTGAAAAATGACTTAAGGTTAGCAATTGCAGATAGCTAATTCTAAAACGGTTTGAAATTTTGGAGACAGGGCACAGAGGTTGCTAAAATAATGGACTCTGAAACCGGGCAGAGTGACCTGAAGGGCTAGTTCGGCTTTTTTCTGTCGATTTAACCTTGGGCAAATAGTATCACATCTCTGTGCCTCAATTTTCTCATTTGAAAAATGGGGATAATCAAAATACTTAGCTCAGAGGGCTGTTATGTGAATTAAATGAGTTACATGTAAAGTACTTATAATTGTGCCAGTACAAGCCTTCAATAAATAGTAGCTATTACTTTTTCAAAGCAGCTATTACCTTTGAAATTAAGCAAAATTTTTCTTAAAGAAAAGGATTTGTTTAGAGTTCCTGGAAAAACTCTGTCCCTCTAGCTGAGAGAGAAAATTCTAGATGAGTCCTCTTCTTGACCCCTTGGCAGTACTGGGGGTGGAATGATGAGAGAGACAACGCCACATCACTGCCCTTAATGACCCCACACTTCCTGAATTCTCTGTTTTTTCTCAGGTGGGATTTTCTCCCTGCTTGTTTGCTATTTATGTGGTATCTCTCTGTCTGCTCTTTTAATTATAGCGTCAGCGTTTCTGTAAAGTCATTCACCTTTCCCCCTTTTCCTTCTTTGTGAGCTGCCCTAAATATAACCACGGAAACAGGACAATGCAGGCCCACAAACAAAGGCGCCCCAGCCGGGTCAGCAGAGCCTTCAACAGGACTCGAGTCAACTGCTATTTCTTGTCTGCATGTTTTATCAAACAAGCCCAAGGCCCTCACAATAGCAAGGGAGGGGACTCTGATTAAATGGTATGCGTTCCTGTAAAAGAGAATTAAAAATGATGCAAAGGGTTGCACTAAACCGCATTAGGCAAGGATATTCAGGAACGAAGTTGCCTGGGTGGTTTCCAGTTGGAACGCTCAGGTTCTGAATCTGCAATGACTCACTTGCTCACGAAAGAATTGTTCTCCCAGCTAATTGCTTCATCAGTCAGCCATTCTCCTTTTTTTCCCTTAAAAAGGAATAACAGGACTAGAGTTTCAGGATTGGGAACTGGGTGGGGTGGAAAGGTAATCAGAGACGTTTGGGAATAAGTGCACAAGTGAAAAAGGGAAATGGTTAATGCTGTTTGAAGCACTAAAATTTGGGTGTTTTATTTAGGATAATTGAAAATGATAACAATAAAACTATTTACCAAGTGCCTACTGTATGCTAAACACCGTCAGTGGCAAGAATTTATAATGGTAAACAAAACAGTCAGAGCCCTACCCACATGGTATTAAATTCTAGTGGTGGGAGAAGAAAAAACAAATGAATAATTATGATAACCTCAATTTCTGGAAATTCTATAGAGGAAACAGAATTTCTTAGGGGCCAGGGGACTGGTGCAATAGAGGTCAGCTTGAGGTCAGGGAAGAGCTCTCTCCCAGAGGTGACATTTGAGCTGAGACCTGAAGGGTGAGCCAGCCTGGGAAAAGCTGGGGACGGGGAGCAGTAGTCTAGGCCGAGAGTGACAGACTTGCCAAATCCCTGGGCCCTCCAAAGGCTTGAATTGGAGAAACAGGAAGGCGCCCAGGGGCTAACGCAGGCTGTTACGTAACTTACTGGGGGCTTATTGATCCTCAGAACTAGAAAGGAGTTTTAAGAAAACCATGACCCTCTCCTCTCCCCAAAATTGCTTGCCTCAGATCATCCAAGTCTTGGGTAGCAAACGTGCAGGAGAACCCAGATCATCTGAATTGCTGGCAAGGGACCTCACTCCTGGGTTGTCGGCGTGGAGCGTGCAGCACACCAATGACTCGTACTGACAGTGGGCTTCCAGTCGTGTCTGTAGAGCTTCTCCAGTTTGCTCGCCTTGGAGTAACTTGGGGTACAAGACTCGACCCCAACTCTTATTCATTTTTGATCTTCAGTGTGTCTCTTATTTTTCTGGAGCCTCATCTAAATAACCTCATTGGCCTGTCATGACCTTTACACAGGTCAACTGATAGTGTTTAGACCAGTACTCGGCACGGAGAAAACATACATAATGTTGTCTATCATTACTGTTATCATCTTTATTATTTTGTCAATATCTTCTCTGCATCTATATTAATAGTCTCCATTCCAGCAGATTGTATTGTACATTGTTTTACATTTCATCTACCGATATTAGAAGGGGTTACGGCTTAGCAAATGCTTTATGATTCAAACACTTGCTCCTTTATCACCACCCCAGCTACATATCAAGTTTGGTACTAGGTCTGGGGAAAGCCAAACATTTAAAAGCAATAACTGATCAACTGAGTCATGCTCATTGTCTGAGTCAGGGATTGAGGCCTAGATATGTGATGTATTGTTCATAACAATGTGACACCAGCAGGTGACTTAATCTCTCAAGATTTCAGGATTCACATCTGAACAATGGGGATAATACTAGCCACAGAAGGAAGTGAAGTGTCGGTTGCTCAGCTGTGTACGACTCCCTTCGACCCCATGGGCTGCAGCCTGCTAGGTTCCTCTGTCCATGGAATTCTCCAGGCAAGAATACTGGGGAGGATGGCCATTTCCTTCTCCAGGGGATTTTCCCGACTCAGGGATTGAACCCAACTCTCCTGCAGTGCAGGCAGATTCTTTACCAGCTGAGCCACCAGGGAGGCTGCTTTGATCTACATTAAACGGTGTGGTACCTGGAGGATTCCAGAACCCGGAACATAGTCACAGCTCCAGCTACCCAGTCATATTGGCCTCAGCCTTCACAAAGCAATAATTTGAGGGGGTAGAAGCAACAGGCAAGCAATTTGAAGGGGTTCATTGTAAGTAAAGTATAGTAGGGGTGCTCATTTCTACTCCTCCAGAAAAGATCTCAGATTCTGCAGCTGGTTCTGAATGTATGGTTAGGAATTTTCTGAATAGATGGGATGAAGTGTCCAGATAGCACAAACATCACGTGCCAAGGCGTGGAAGCTTGAAACAAAACGTCTTACTGGGGGAGATGCTGAGTAACCTGAAGCAGCTGTTCTGTGCATTGGAGGTGGGATAACGGATGCTGAGAAGTAAGGCAAAAGGTGGTCATTCCTTCCTCACAACTGTGTGCTCTTTAGGCTCACGATCCCCAGATCGTCCTGCAGTTGCCTCTAGGTCACTGTCCAAAAACACTTTCAGGCTTGTGCAAGCTCTTTTTCTTTTCTTCCCAACAGCTGAGATTGATGCTACGTCAGAAGCTGAATATATGGATGTCTTTGTGGCTCTCAGATGTCAGATGACAAAGCACCACGCAAGCTTTGATTTTCATACCAACCCAGGGAGTCCCAGCTTCGGCCAGGGTCCCTCCTCTCCTCGTCGGTAACACGGTGACGTTCAAGTGCATTAAGCAATTGTTTGAGGACTGAAATATTATTTTGAGAAAAATCTCAAGAAAACGCAACTGTATTTGTTGCCAGAGCAGAAGGCACAATAATGTTTTTGGAAAGTAAACTGGAGAAGCTTATCCTCAGGTATAGAAAGGAGAGTTCATCGGGGTTACCACAATTACCCAGGCATGTCAGAATAAATGGGAGCAACGAAACCTCCCCGAAAGGGAAGGGGAAGATGAGGACCACGTCCTCCCCGTGACATGGGCGGCCATTCGGCTGACATGACCCAGGATCCATGTGTGACACCCTTCTTGAATTTAATGATCTAATTTAAGGGCTGACAAACATACTGTTTTTCCAAGGGGCTAGAAATGGCCCTCCCTTTTCCTCAACCAAAGTAATTATTCCCCCAACTTGAAGCAACAGTAGTGAAAGCACTTTTTGTTTCTGCAATTCTCCAGTTGAACCCCCAGGCTAAGGTTGTGTTTTTTTTTTTTTTGTAAGGCATTGTTCATGCACAGTGGCATAGAATTCCATTTGCCGGATTTCAAGTATTAAGAGCACAACACAAAATCTAAGCAATTTTAGACGTGTGTCAATCTCAAATGAAAAAGGCTTTGTGCTGGCACAGGATGTCAGCGCTTGAATTAAAGAGATGGAGAATTTCCCTGAGCGAAAGCTGTGCATGCTGACATAATACATTGTTACGCTTCTGTGTTATGATACAACCAATATGCTTTAATAATTTATTGGTATTTATTTAACACACAGTACTGTCATACCAAATCCAAACCAAGAGGTCTAAGTCCCTCACTGACTCATGCGCGTGGTTCTCATCAGTATATTCAGATGCCTCTTTAGAAAAGTCTCTTATGTGTGATAGAATTAGCAAAGCGTGTTTCTGAAACTTCACCTTCCGGGGACCCTCAATGGGATATTTCTGGAAGGATTTCATTCGGCTTTGTCTTTTTCCGTTTTTATTTATGAGATTTTATCTCCCAATGAAATCACTGCTCTGTGAGTTAATATCATTTGAACACTTAGTCAAAATTTAGCCAGCTAAGAGAGTGCTACAGGCTGACACAGAAACCCGGTGGATACAGAATCTAGGTTGAATTCTGCTGAGCTGCCTTAATCATTAATTCATCTGCTTGAAGATTCATTCATCTTTATTTCACCATTACCTAATGAGTATAACAGAGACTATCAAAGTCTAAAGGCTATTTTTTTTAAGTATTTGGTAATTATTAATTAATGAAAATGTCAACAATAACCTTAATTTCCAGGTATTTCTCCTAGAGATTTACATCTTAATTATATTTGCCATGAGGAAAAATTAACTCCCCAGAATTAAGCTTTGGTTTACAGTTTTCAAATCACAGGAGCAAGGAGAAGCTATATTCATGTAAAAATAATCAGACTTTTTTTTTGAAGAGCCTCAAATGGTAGAGATGAAGAGAGAATAAATACAGCTGATGAGATTCAGTGTGACATCAGTAATTCTCAAAGGGACTTCACGCCATAGAGCGCGCTGGTATGGATGCTCACTGCTTTTATGGAGGTGACAGGCCTGACCTGCCAGGTACTAGCAACACCCAGGACAGACTAGAAATGTCACAAACTACTAATGATTGCCACACAGGATTTAAAAGCAGCCGTCTTAAAAAGGGGGTGGCTCTTGAAAACTGGCTTAAACCTGTTTCAAAGTTCCTATTTCTTTAACAAGTCCATCCTCTTTCCTTACAGAACACAGAATTCATTTACAAATTTGTTTAAAAATGTTTAAATGGTCAACTTTTATTTTGTTCAGGACTTTTTTGATTCAATGTGATGGAAACCCAGCTCACACTGAAAGTTGAAATTGAGGGTTTAGTCGTTCAGTCGTGTCTGACTCTTTGAGATATGAACTGTAGCCCACCAGGCACCTCTGTCCATGGGATTCTCCAAGCAAGAATACTGAAGTGGGTAAGTAGCCATTCCCTTCTCCAGGGGATCTTCCTGACCCAGGGATCAAGCCCAGGCCTCCCACACTGCAGGCAGGCTATTTACTGCCTGAGGCCCCAGGTGGCTCATGCTGGCTTTAGCTTTTAAGGGGCGAGGGGATTTTCTCTCATGCCTGAACAGTTCAGCAACACGACCTTCAGGCGTGGATGAATCCAGGTGCTCAAATGATGACTCTGGGAGCCTCTATTTCTGCTTCTCAACGCTTCTTTCTTCTGAATTGACTCCATTCCCAGAAGGGTATAACTTCCCCATATGAAACCCCAGAAGCATCACATATACCTATTTCCAACCTTAAATTCAGTGGAAGGGAACCTCTCTGTTATGAGTTGAATTGTCCCCTCACAGTTCGTAGGTGGGGTCCTAACCCTTAGTACTCCAGAATGTGACTTTATTTGGAAATATGGTCATTGCAGATGTAAGTAGCTAAGATGAGGTCATACTGGAGTGGGTTTCCCAGATGATGCTAGTGGTAAAGAACTCACCTGCCAGTTCTTGCCTGGAGAAGCCCATGGACAGAGGAGCCTGGTGGGTTCCAGTCCATGGGGTCCCAAAGAGTTGGATACTACTGAAGTGACTTGGCATGCATGCATGCATATGGAGTAGGCAGAACCCCTAATTCAGTGTGATTCATATCTTTATAGGCTTCCCAGCTGTGCAGTGGTAAAGAATCTGCCCGCCAGCATAGGAAACTCAAGAGATGTGGGTTTGATTCCTGGGTTGGGAAGAGCCCCTGTGGTAGGAAATGGCAAACCACTCCTGTATTCTTCCCTGCAAAACTCCATGAGCAGAAGAGTCGTGGGCTACAGTCCATGGGGCTGCAAAGAGTCAGACTCAAATGAGCGACTGAACACACACACACACACACACACACACACACATCTTTATAAAAAGAGACAACTGAGACACAGATTTGCACACAGGGAGAATGTCACATAGATTGAGTTTTGCTGCCATAAACCAAGGAACTACAAGAAGTCTGGAGAGCGGCCTGACAGACCCTTGCCTAGCACTTTCCAAGACAACTTGATTTTTGACATCTAGCCCCCAGAACTGTGAGAGAATGCATTTCTGAGTTTTCAGGCACCCCGTTTGGGGTGCTTTCTTACAGCAGCCCTGAGAAACGCATGTCTTCCCCTTTCCAGTGATTCCATGCCTTGTCCTGAGATTCGCTCCATCTGGTTCGACTTGGACCGTGTCTACTTCTGTGGCAAGGGGGATGGACGGCGGGGAGCTCTGGCTCACACGCCCACTCACAGAGCTGGGATGGAACCAGTCTTAGACTACGCACATGTGCCAAGAGTGGGCAAAAGGTAGTTCTTCACGGAAAGATCAAAGTGCTACCACCAGAGCGGGGAAGGCAGGCAAAAATGAAAGATGTCTGCTACAGATGAGCTCATCAGAGAAGAGGGAAAAATGAGACCATTTTAGCTCAGGTTATTTGCTTTGAATAATCAACATCTCCTTTTCTACGTGGCTGATAAACACCGACCCATCAGGCGCCTGCAGGAGCATCTCTTCTGTAAAACCTTTTCTGAGTCCCTCTGATAGAACTGGGAATTGCCTGCACAGACCC
This sequence comes from Oryx dammah, assembly GCF_014754425.2. Taxonomy (NCBI): domain Eukaryota; kingdom Metazoa; phylum Chordata; class Mammalia; order Artiodactyla; family Bovidae; genus Oryx; species Oryx dammah. The sequence goes on from NW_024070194.1 coordinate 2,913,298, forward strand.
CCACCCCCCGCCATAACTTAGCAGGCTGCAGTAGCAACAATAGCAATTAACCTTTTCACAGCGCTTAGGATGTACGTGCCACAGTTCCAAGCTGTTTAACTCATTGAATCCTGATAACAACCCAACGAGGTAAATACTCTATTATCCCCATTTACAGGTGAGGAAATTGAGGATCAGAGAGGTTAAGTAACTTTCCTGAAGCTAACTTCCTTAGCTAATAGGTGCTGAGATTTGAAGCAGCTCAGTTTAGCTCCAGGGTCCATGTCCTCTACCGGTTCATTATGCTGAACCAAACAATTCCTTTTCTTCATCTCTCCTTCTCTCTGCTCCTTCTAGGAGACCAGTGATTATGAAACATGGAGCATGTATCACCGGTGAACTTCACAATGATTTTAGATTTTAAATGTTTAGTCTTTTTTTGAAAAAAAAAAAAAAAATTTTTTTTTTTTGATGAGGACCATTTTAAAAGTCTTCAATGAATTTTTTGCAATATTGCTTCTTTTTTCATGTTTGGTGTTTTGGCCACAAGGCATGACCAGGGATCAAACTCACATTCCCTACATTGGAAGTCTTCACCACTGGACTGCCAGGGAAGTCCCTAAACATTTAATCTAAACAAACTATTAGTAGTTATGTATTTGTTTTCATGGACATCTCTCTGTATGGCAAGAATGCCTAATTTTTTTTCCCCCCAGAGGTCCTATATACCTTCCTTCTTGAGCAAATTTATTTAAATAGAGCAAGTTGACTAAAAGATATGGTAAGGATATATAGTACAAAACTTCCAGTTATAAAATAAATAAATTGCAAGAATGTGATATACAGCATAAGTAATATAGTCAATAATAGTATAATAACTGTATGATGACATGAGAACTAGACTTATCATGGTAATCACTTCGTGGTGCACGAAAATACTGAATCATTATGCTGCTCTCTTGAAACTAACGCAGTGTTTTAAGTCCATTATGCTTTAGGAATAATACGTTATTGTACACATAGCGTGCAAACATGGCCAAAATGTTGGAGGTGGGATAAAAATAACTGATGTTTGAAGCCCATATGCTTAGGCTTTTGGGCTTATTCTTATGCTTATTCTTTGCAGAATATACTGTCTGTGTGCCCCAAGTGGTGATTCCCACCGTGACGTCCAGCATACAGCAGGCACTCACTAAACACTTGCTGAATCATTTTGTATTGATTTGGTTACTGGCAACATAAAAGACAGGACTGACAAGTCTCAGTTGAATTCAGTACAATGAGTTTCGTGAAACAGGAGGAATAGCGACCCTCCCAGCATCACTGAAATCCAGCCAAGGACGGTCATGACGGCCAGACTACTGCCGGGTGTTATTTGGACAAAGCATAAGGGAAGCTGGCGTCCCGGGTCAGTGCCGACTCGCTGGACAGCTTTACTTTTCAGAAGTAGTTTGTGCTTGTGACGTATGTTTTCCGTCGAGGAGAACCTTTACAGACACCAGCTACTATCTGTAATTTGCTTCTTTAAATGACTAGTTCCTCATCCCTTCTCAGAACAACGTCAGATGAAAATTTTCAGTGAATTTGAGAGAGTTCAAGTACAAAAGCAAAAATCATCGCCATGTTCAAAGGTTCAGCTTTTAGGCTGACGGGACTTAAAAAGCAGAGGGATTATTCTTTACCTTCTCTTACAAATATGTTTCTTTAACAGTCATGTCGAAACCAAGGCTGGTAAAGCATAATGGGTGAGCGTGGGAACTTGAATAAGTTAATTAAATCCCGTGTGCCTCCCTTACTTTTCCATCACATGTGGATTATAATGGACTTTTTGAAAGGAAAGGATAAAATGCATTAACGTATGTAAAGCGCTTAGTTCACTGTCAGGTAAGCACTTAGTTATAATAGGTATTGTTATTATTGCAATTATTAATACTGTTGATTGCAGTGGATGCCTTCTTAGCCATATTAGGAGACCACGACTATCTCTGATGAGATCGTTTTGGGTGTCAGGCATCAAAGGGGGTGTGAGCTGCCATCAGACAGCAATACAGCTTGCAACTGGTGAAACTGGCCCTTCAGGCTTAGCTGGGGGCTCTGGGCAGTGCAGCGGTGTCCACTGCAATTCACTCGTTGAGTTCAGGCCCACTTCTTTATATGAGTCCTGGGGGAAGCATCTCAAGGATTCTGGTGGGCCTGTTCACCTTGGATAAATTTATAAGATTAGTGGGATGAACCAGCTGCCATGGTAGCTGCCATTAAGATCTCAACTGACCTTCAGTGTCTCCTATTTATTCTTGGATTTCCTCATTCTCAGCTAGCATCACTGCCAGTCTTGCCAGCATATCTAGAGGCATAATCCAGACTCTCATGGAGGCTAAGCCCGTGACCTTCTCTGCCAGAATGGTGACCCCTCTTCTTGCCTGTTGGACCCTTGACATAAGAAGCTCAAACTTCCTGCATGGAAGCCAAGACTTAATGTTCCAGAAACTCTTGCTATGCCTTCTGGTCGGGTTGTGTATCCAACACTGCACAGGACTCCACTTGGTGTTCTTGGCTAAGGCTGTGGGTAGGAATGGCAAATCCATAACTGGACTTTCTGTTTATTCCAGTGAAAGTAACCGGTTACCCAGGGCAGATGGGCAAAGGGGCTGCTTTTTATTGACCCATGTAAGACAGACTCTGGTTTCAAGCTGCCCTCAGAAAAGGACTATAACCTTGGGTGAGATGGCTTGTAGACATGAACTGGTAAATGTTTAACAATTAACAATCTGAAAAGAAGTTCCGATTTTTAGTGTTTGCTGATTTTCATGATGTCGATAAGGGGCTGGAAAACTACGACGTGCTGGCCCACCACCTGCTTTTATAAATAAGGTTCTATTGGAAGACAGACACATCATCCATCTGTTAAAAAAATATTGGTATGGTTGTTTTTTTGTAACAACAGCAGAGTGAAGTAATTACAACAGAGACTATTACAAAGCCAGACATTTTTACTATCTGGCCCATTGAGAAAAAAACTGCTCACCCTCTTGTATAAATACTCCCACCAAATGAGATTTCAAGCTATCAACTGGACTCAAGAGTTGGAAAGTGGTGCCCACAATTATCCCTCATAAGCCTGTATGAGTCCATTACAGTCCACAGCAGTGACTGAGGTCAGTTCCCACACAGAGCTGAGAACAAAGCTGGCTGCACTCCCAGCAGAAATCTGGGTGGCGCAGTTTAGCACCCATCAGAATCCTCACAGTTTCCCTCTGAGGAAGATGGTCTCATTATACCCATTCTGAGGTCAGAACACTGAGACTTAAAGTGTTAAATTCTCTTTGTCCTAAATCATGGCGCTTGTAAACAGTGAAACTAAGGTTGAAACGCAGATATATTGTGTTCTAAGTAACATTCTGTACTTCTTGTCCACCTGGTTGGATTAATTCTACCATCTAACACCATTCATTCAGTGGCTCTTTAGTGAATACCAGCTATGTGCTGGACAAGATGACACAGCGGAAAGCAGGAAAGAAGGGAACCCTTCCCTGAGCCAAAGACATCGGACTCCGGTGTGTGTACTTACCTGAATATCTAAATCAGTCATTATCAGAAAGCTTAGCTCAAGCTCTGGAGCGGTAAGCTTATCACTGATATCTCTATTTTCTGATTTAATCCCTATTGCGCTAATGAAAGTGAAAGTGTTAGTCACTCTGTTGTGTCCAACTCTTTGCAACTCCATGGACTGTAGCCCACCAGGCTCCTCTGTCCATGGGACTTCCAGGCCAGAATACTGGAGTGGGTTGCCATTTCCTTCTCCAGGGGATCTTCCCAACCCAGGAATCAAAACTGGGTCTCCTGCATTGCAGACAGAGTCTTCGCTGTCTGAGCTGCCAGCAAAGCCCATTGTGCTAACTGTCAACATCATTTAAAATGAGACTTCCTGATCAGGTCTGTTATAAAGACAGTTCATGGTCTACTGAAAATGATGGCATTTAAGAAGTCAATAAATCACATCTACCTCCCACCAAACTCACAATCAATTAATACAGTGACATTAGATTCAAAGATATGAAGATCAGAGAATGGCAGAAAGTACTGAAGAATTTGGTACAAACCTGCAACAACAGATAGTCTGCTCAACTAATGATCACTAAGCACCCAGTAGGTGACAGGTCTTGTGATGAATCCTGAGAATACAACGGGGAAAAAAGTATAAAATCCCTTTTCTCATAGAGTTTACATTCTAATAAATCTGGACTCTCAACACGTCCTTAGTCTGTACTTCAGAACCCATCCAATGTAGGATGGATTCCCAAGACCGCCTCGTACCTGTCGAGCTCCAAGACTAGAGAAAGCATGAGCTTCTAGGTCTGACTTTAGAAGACAGGCCTAGTTCCTCACCCATGGACAAAAGTCACATGGAAGAATGACTAGAAAATAATGTGTCCATTCAGGGTCTAGATGGCCTAGAGGAGAGAAGGATGGTGTCTAAGTCATGTTTGTGAATACCCTTACCTTATTTTTGATCCATTTAGATGTTGATATAATTGAAGTCATGGAAGAAGATTCTAAAAGCATTACTCTAAGACTGCTTTCTCCAGCAAAGAGAAACTCCCCATGGAGACAAGAAGAGAGGGACTAGTTTGGGTATTTTCAGCCAAGCGGTAGAAACAATACTTTGTATGTAAATTAGTTGAATCGCCTAGAAGTGGCTGAAAACACAGTAAGTGCTCAAGACAGTGTTATGGACGGCGTAATTCCAATATTCCCTCTTATTCTTTGGTAAATTGCAAGACTGAGGAATTGTCATTAAAGGATAGGCAAGCATCTTTCTGTCTGGTATAAGAGGCTCAATCTTTTTGTTTTGATAATTATAGTGTCAATAATATTGATAAATATTTTGAGGCAAATGCTTTGTACTTGGCTGAGTAACATGTGCCTTTAACAAGGCACACCGTGCCTTGTTAAAATTACATGGTTTCTTTCTGGATGGAAAATACTCTGTTTATAAAATGTCTTATTATCATGCTTCGTGATGAATGAGCTCTGTTTATTTGTTTCTTTCTTGGCTGTCTTTAGGAGATGATCTAAGGTTAATGGTGGAAATGCTACCAAAATAAATGGTTTCATGTAGTCAAATATTTCATCTGAGCACTTTGTTTCAGGAAACTTGGGAAGAAAACAAATGAATATTTTTGGAGGGTTTGAATTCATTCTTTAACTTTAGTGCTGCTAAGGTTTCCAAGATACATTGAAAAAATATACTTTTCAAGTAACCCACAAAAGTCTACAATGCTTCCACCAACATACCAATTAGAATATTACACATATTATCTTCTGGAAAATCCTCAAAAGGATGTAGAAAATGATTTCAGATGCCTGCATAGAATTGGCTATTTTCCACATGAAATGGTTCTATAGAATCATAATCTTTCATGAGAGTGATATTCACCAGACCTGGTTTAAAACATTTCCTTAAATTGACATCTTGTTTTGAAAATAAGCAGATGTAATATCTGCAACTAATCCTTACAAGTTTGGACACTTTTGAAAAAAAAAAAAAAGTACAGTCATGTGGGTAAAATATAGGACTTTTCTTTAATGTCAGAGATTCTGACTTAGGTCAGACTTAGTTGAGAATTGCTCTAGGCTTACATGAGAATCTCTTGCTTTTGGTCAAAGTTCTACAATAAATCGCTGCTCCTAAGTGATGTTGCCAGGATGAAGTCATTACCGTTTTCCCCCCTGAGGTTTTGGAATTCTTCTAAGAATCTCCTTTATGTCCAGCTAAGTACAAAGGATTATTTATCAGATATCTCCTTCCTGCACGGATTATACGTACCCAGAAATATTTGCAATTGCCAAAGTCATTCTTAGTCCTGCAGTCGATATTACTTTGGAGATAAACAGAGATTTAAACATCAACAATAAACTTAAAATGACAGCTCAATAAGAGAAGGAGTCTATGTTGTCAGACTTTTTTTTTTCAGATCAGGATTTTTAGTTAGAAAAAATTAATATATACATGGCAAGGCAGAGTGAATTTTTCTTCCAAAGCCTTCTAGTAAACTCCAGCATAAGAAGTTATGCATTTTAGTCTTGTAAACTTAACTTTATTGCTTTCTTCTAAACTTTGAGTTAAAATGGCTTTAAGAGAGGGGTCCAAAATTGAGTTAAAGAGGAAAAAAGACCCATTATCAATCGAGATTCCACTGGAAACATTTTTTATGAAAGGTGCTTATTGGCTCCTTGATAGGTTATATTCCATTTTGGTCTCTTAATTTACTATTGTCTAATATAAAATAAATGTGATTGCTTTTCAAAATTATAAGAGTATCTTTTGTTCTTTTTTCAAATTAATTAATTTTCATTGGAGAACTTTTGTTCTTTTGAGGTTGGCAAATATAGGTAATAGAAAAGGAAAGAAAAAACACAATTCTACCTGCCTACATATAACGACAATTAATAAAAGGGTGTGATTCTGCATATTCTACAGATTTAAATGTATTTATTTAATTCAATATTTGTTGATTTGCTATGGCAGGTGTTTTTCTAGACACCAGGAACAGAGGCACCTATAAGATGCTGCCTTAAGAGACAAAGTGTAACCAAGTAAATACTCTGATGAAGAAAATAAAGATAGGAGGTGCTAAGGGCTATTTTTAAAAAATGTATCATGAGATAGAGAGCAGTGGTGGAGGGGTGGGTGATTTTAATCGCAGAAAGCCTCTGGGGAGGGGGCATTTGAACAGGAACAAGGATGCATGAAGCTTTCGAGGAGCGGCTCTCACCTTGGTAGACAGCAAATTCTAAGACTGCAAGACGGAAATGATGTTGTAGCTCAAGGTAAAGCCAGCCATCCAGTGCGGAGGGTGGAGAACAGGAAGAAGCGGCGTAGGGGCAGGGGCTCGTTAGGAACGGGCTTGGCAGGCCCCAGGGGGTGGCTTGCATTTCATTCTCGTCTGGTCCGTCTCTGGTGTCACAAGCTCGGTTTGGTTGTCATATGGAGTGGGCGGCAGAGGGTGAGATGGTTAGATAGCATTGCTGACTCAATGGATATGAATTTGAGCAAACTCCGGGAGACAGGGAAGGACAGAGGAGCCTGGAGTGCTGCAGTCCACGGGGTCGCCAAGAGCCAGACGTGACTGAGCGACGGAAGAACAACAACAGATGGAGGCTTTAGCGGAGCAGGAAAGGAGCCAGAGCTGATAGGGGATGGGGCCGCTAGTCCCCGCGAGAGGCAGAAACGGTGTGGGTTAGGGCGGAAGCAATGGCCGCCAGGAGAAGTGGTCATGGGGGTTATTACAGGACTGGATAATGCCCTGGGTGTGGGAGGTAAGGGGACGACATCAGACAACAGGCTATTATAACCGCAACAGTATCTGCCCCACCTTCTTCATGGCCACGTGGTGTTCAATAAACCATCCTCCTGGAGTCTGTTTCTCCCACCTCCAAATGAGAAAACTTTAAGTTGCTTTTTCTATTTAGAAACACTGAAATGATTACTTTTGTCTCCATAACTGTACATTTGTCAGTTTATTTCCAAAAGCCACTGCTAAAAGTTGAATTGTTGGATCAAAGAATCATCCACTCAAGATTTGGTCCCCTGTTTGGTCCTCTCTTCTTTATTTGAAGGCAATCATGGGATGTTAAAACTCAGTTTCATAATTTTCAACACAGAGGCAATTTGGGCTTGTTTATTTTTTTAAGCAATGGCTCTTCTGGATGAAACAATGAATTTGTAGACAGAGCGTAAACAAAAGGAAATTTTCTGAATGATTTGGAAGAGAAGATGATCTTTAGACTAGAGGGTTTTAGTTCTTCGAGTATAAGACCAGGATTTCTGCTGCCAGCTGACCTCTGGTCACTCTGGGCTGCCATGCTGGTGCCCAAGGGCAAGGCCAGTCTGTGCAGATGCCTTCAGAGGGTATGCACGTGTCCAGGCTGAGCATCAGGTCAATCTTTAGAAAGGCAGGGAGGATGTTGTCGGAAAAAATGGGAGAAAAGATACTAAAAGGCAAAAAACAAACAGCAAGTCTCACCCCTGAAGTGGCTCCCTAGAATGAATGGCACAGCTGAAGAAAGAGAAGCAAGCAGAAATGCCCCCATTCAGACCTGAGCACTGCCGCTTAACAGCCTCTGTTCCAATGAAGGCCATCACTACCCTGAACTTCACTTTTACCATCTATAAAATGAGATGTCGACTCCCACCCTGTGTGATTAACGTGTGTAAGCTGCTGCTGTTTAGGTGCTCCGTCCTGTCTGACTCTTTGCGACCCCATGGACTGTAGCCCACCAGGCTCCTCTCTGTCCATGGGATTTCCCAGGCAAGAATACTGGAGTGGGTTGCCATTTCCTTCTCCAGGGGGCTTCCCGACCCAGGGATCGAACCCTCGTCTCCTTCTTGGCAAGTGGATTCTTACTGAGCCACCTAGAAAGCCCAACCATGTATAAGGGTGCTTGTCAGATATGTTAAACACACAGGCCGCTGTTACCGGACAAATACTATATGCCAATTTGTGCACTAACCACCTGGTATCTACTGTGTCATTTACTCCTCATAATAAAACCAAGGTGGATAGTAGTTCTATTTCATATTTCCGATGAGGAGAGTGGACCTTGAGGCATCTTGTGACTTGCTGAAAGTCACAGAGCTAACCAGTGGTGAATCTGGAATGCCAGTGCAGGGCGTCTGATTGCCAAGGATCAAGCTGTCCCAAGCACACGCAATTTAAATTTCACCCATGTTGGATTCTGGTAGAGGAATCTGGAATCTGGTACAGTGGAAACTTGTTTTTCATCCAAAACTTGGTAGAAACTGAAAAAGTCTTAAGTGCCTTTTCCCTGGATATCACCTATCTGCTTCCTGCTCAGGTGTTTCTAGCTCCAGGAATTTAAAATGATCAACTAGGGCTTATCATACCCACAGCAGGGATTCTGTGTCTGGTAGGAGATTTGACATAACTTCATTGTCTGGTAATTCAGAAGCATCCCTTCTTTTCCGGGCTTTCTGCCTTAGCTCACAGAAAAGGAAGGGCAGGCCTTTCAGAAAACCTGAGGACTTCTGCCATTTCCTCCAAGCCATGTATGGGGGCAGCCACTCATCTGCCTGCTGTGATTAGGAGAAGTACTGGCGTGCATGGATTACACTCCTTTCAGGCTGGTCAGCCTGGACCTTAGCAGGAGAGTTCTCTTTTGTGTGGACATAGCGTCTGTGTATAAGGCCAACCTGGGCTGGGCCCAGGCCAGACCGGAAACCCTGCTCGTCTCTCGGCTGGTCTCTGGGACCCTCTCAGAGGAACAGCAAGCACATCAGAACTAAGAGCTGATCCTGACGCTGAGCCTGACAGTCTTATGTTAAAGGCCAGCAGCGTCTCTGCATAGTGTTTAACTGGATTAGATTTTCTAAAAAGAAAGAAGCAGCCTAGCCCTCCTCTTTGCCTTATCGATGCGGCCACGTTGTCCAGCCTGGCCGTTCTGTTTATCGTTAATTTCCACTGGCTTCAACTGGCCAGGTTTCTTTAGAAGCAAGGGGTGGTGACACAGGTCAACAGAGAAATTCCAGGAAAGAGTCTGCCCGGAGCTTAGACCTCGACGTTCAGTCAATGACACTTACTCCTCGAGAGACAGCAGAGGGAATTAAATAGTATGAATAGCATTTACAGGACATCCAAAGACCATTCTGGAATAGGACTCAGCAAATGATGCACCTTGGGCCAGATAGAGCCTGCCGTCAGTTTTTAAAATAAAGCGTTATTGGGCCACAATACCAGAGGAGCAGCTGTGACTGAGACGCATGGCCCACCGTGCCGGCCGCTTTACTGTCTGGTTCTTTACAGAAACCATTTTCTGACCCTGGTTCTAGATTCCCAGTGCTTTTCCAACTATAATGTGCAGATGAATTTTCCGAGGATTTCACTGCTAGCTCTCTGGGTGGGGAACAGGACATTACATTTCTAAGCAACCGCTCAAGCCTGTGCAGATGAATTATCTGAGGATTTCATTGCTAGCTCTCTGGGTGGGGAACAGGACGTTACATTTCTAAGCAAATGCTCAGGCCATGCCTACGCTGCTGCTCCTTGCACCACATTTCGAGGAGCGAGGTTCTAGAACAGTGGGTGCTGTCCAAAATAACTTTGTGCAAAGATGGGCGTATCCTGGAGCTGTTCAGTATGGTAGCCACTAGCCATGAGGAGCAAGGTTCTAGAACAGTGGGTGCTGTCCAAAATAACTTTGCGCAAAGATGGGCGTATCGTGGAACTGTTCAGTATAGTAGCCACTAGCCATATGTGACTACTGAACATTTCAAAGGTGGCTGGTGTAACTGAAGAACAGAGTCTTTATTTAATTTCAAATATTTTAAATTTGATTAGTCAAATGTGCTAGTGGCTACCTTATCAAATAGCACCATCCTAGAGGATAAATCCCAGATTTATTTTGCTTGTTTTTATAAGAAAACTAAACCACACGGGGCTGGCTGAGGCTTTCTTCCTATTTTTTTTTTTTCCCCAAGATAGGTATTAGCATTACAGACAAGTTTAGAGGATATTAAGTCTTGGCTTGCTCACAGGGGGAGGGGGGGGCTTAGAGATACTGCAATCTGGCCTGAGTATAATAAACCCCTTTGTTACATTTAAATACCATCATACTATCTTATATACAGCAAAGCGTCAGGATGTTTTATAGTAACAATACCGAAGCACGAAAACCCCAGACAACTTTAAAAAGGCGCTAATTATTATTATTAGTGTTTTGCGCTAACAATAAATGTCAAATGGAACCCTGAAAACAAATAACTACCTGTCACCCAGTGAATGAAAGGCAATTTTAGTAAAGTGAATTAAAACCCCAAACATCGCCAAGCCCAACCAGCGAGCGATGCCAACGCAGCTTAGCCGACGCCATGGTGAGTTCCTTTCCAAGAGCGGCAGGGATAGGATGTCCTTGGGGGTAAATCGATGAGGTTGTGCCAGTTCATTAGCACCCAGGGCACCTGGAAAGGGGAGGTCGACGGAGCTGAAGTGAGGGGGCAAGTGCATCTTTGGGAGCAGGCCCTCCGTCATAACAAATGGAAATCGGAGACTATTAAGGATGGAGAATCTTTATTTATTGGCTGGGCTGCAGCCCGCTCGAGTGTTATCAGTGAAAAATTAAAGTTGGACCGCAGAGTGCGGATTTGTTTTCATGACATATTTCCCTTAGATTTTTCAAAGTGCATTCTGGGTGTCTCCCAAAGACTATTTTTTAAAAATAAATTGCACATTTTATTTTTTCAAACTTCATTTATCTTTGATATCTGATTGACATATTCAGGACAGTCTAATCCTTTCTGCTGAAGTGAGCTATGACAGTAGCTGCTACAGCAATCAACATCAGAGAGCCCTCCCTAGGAAGAGGGGCTGCGTCTCACCAAACGCCAGGAAGGAGGCTCTGACGGGGCCCTTCTAGATGGCTGTGCAGGCGGCGGGATCTGTCTCTTGGATCACCAGGTAGATGAGACTCAGAGGCTTGAATCAGCTCTCTAATTATTGCAGAATCATCAGAGAAGTCAAGAGACTCAGGAAACAAATGGGAGGCTAGGGCTTGCCTGTCTAATTTTATTTTTTACTTTGTTAAAGGGACACAAGAAGTCGAAGATTTTTAGCCTTGTTACTTTGAGCAGTTTCGTTTATCCCTCCTGGGCCAAGACTGACTTTTTTCTCCTCTTCCTCCTTTCCTTTCTTTGTCTCCTGAATTTAGTTTTTCCTCTTCAATGTTTGAATGGCTAATACAGTCTCACAGTTATTCTAAAGTCAGAATTATTCAGAGTTATTCAGAGTGAAAAGCCTTCCTCTCATCTTGCCCCTTCTCTGTCCTGCCACCCTTCTCTCCAGTCTTTTAATCAAATCTATTTTGCCTACACAAACAAATGCACGTACGTCTAAGCACATGGGTGTACACACACACACACACTCTTTTCCCTTCTTTTCTGCACAAATAGTAAAATATCACACACATTGTTTTCCACCTTGCTTTTTCCTCTATCCTAAAGTGCTTTATCTTGAAGATCATTTCAAATCAATTAATAAAGAACTTTGTTTTTATTTTTTTAACACAATACACTCCAATGTATGGCTCTAGCATAAATTATTCATTAAGTTCTCTGAGTCTAGAGGCATTTAGGGAATTTCCAAATTTTTCCTCTTACCACAACCCTGCAGTAAATAGCCTTGAGTGCGTGTCACTCTACACATGTGGGAGGGCGTCTGAAGAGTAAATACCTAGGAGGGAACCAGCTGGGGCAAAGGCTAAGTGCATTTGTAATTTTGATAAATATTCCCAAATTGTCCTACATAGAGGTTGCAGAATTTATGTTGCCATTATTCATAGACAAGAAGGCCTATTTCCTACACTTTCACTCACTGAGGTTACTATCAAACATTTTGAGTTTTAAAAATTGTGTATGTGCTTAGTCATGCCCTACTCTTTTGTGACCCCATGGACTATAGCCCACCAGGCTCCTCTGTCCATGGAATTTTCCAGGCAGGAACACTGGAGTGGGTTGCCACTTCCTCTTCCAGAGAATCCTCCCAACCCAGGGATCAAATCCATGTCTCTTGCATCTCCCGCATCGGCAGGCGGGTTCCTTACCCTCGTACCACCTGGGAAGCCGTTTTTAAAAACTGGGGAAAGAAAAACAGTCTCCTAGTGAAATTTTAATTCACAATGCTCACAGTCAGGTATTACGTATTTGGTAACGTATTTATTTACAAACTATATTTTCTCTTTGTAAACTGTCTGTGCAGAGTCTGTGCCTCTTTTTCCATTGTCTTTTCCAAAGGAAAGATGCTACATTTTGGGAAGATTAACATTTAATGAATAATTCATAGTTTGTTCAGTGTTGTGGTTGTTCAGTTGCTAAGTCATGTCTGACTCTTTCTTTGCGACCCCATGGACTGCAGCTCACCAGGCTTCCCTGTCCTTCACCATCTCCCGGAGCTTGCTCACTTGTTCAATGGTGAGTTATTACTACAGGCAAAGGAAAAACATTCTCTGATGTTCATTTGTTCATTGATAAAACACGTTAGCCGAGTGCCCCCTGCCTGCGGGCCCCTGTGCTGGGTACTGGGTGCTCGGTTGCTAGTTCCAATGGGGGATTCAAGCAAGCAAGGACAGCCATTCAGGGTGAGCAGGAAGAGGAGAGATGTGTAGGGCACAGAGGCACCAGGGGAGGGCGAGTACCCTTTCTCCCGGGGTAGGGGCACCATGGAAGGCTTCCTGGTGGACGTAATCTGGAAACTGAGACTTGAAGGGTAAGAGGTGGTCAGGTAAGAAGTGCACGTGGGGAAAGTGAGGGGTGGTGTCAGCCGGGAAGTGGCTTGTGTCAAAGAGGGAAAACAGCTCTCTGTGTCAAAGGCAGTGACAAGAATTCAGTGTGACGGATGCACAGACAAGAGAGAGTAACGTCAGCCTTAATGAGGAAGGACCAAATGGTGCACATTTTGAGGGTGAGGACTGATGCTTTCTCACATGGACGCTGCCCAAGTTCTTGGGATGCCCATGAACTGGATAGACAAGTCCTTTCCTTCATGGAGTCTGAATTCCAGTGGGGGTACGGGCAGGGAGGCAAAGATAATAAACAAAGGAATAATCCTCACTTTTAGTGCTATACAGTAAAATACATGAGGCTGTTTTAGAAAATAATAGCAGGGTGTCACCCAGAGAAGGGTGTTCGTGGGAGGCGTCTCTGAGGGCTGACATTCAAGCCTGGACAGACTGAATGAGAAGAAGCAGGCTGGTGTCCAGCTCTGCACCCCTCACCACACCCAGTTCAGATTGGATGCCCAGTGTCCACATAAGGGATGTTCACTTTAATGCTTTTTCTCTAAATAAGAAGAAACAAGCTTAATCTGTGTTCGGAGGGAACGTATTCGGACACAGCAAGCTCTGTGTCAAGTCTGTGAAACTGTTTAAGAGATTTGTGTCTGTTCCTGGAGAGGCCACCTGCTCTTTTCTTCATGTCCACTAAGTGCCCAGGTCAGGGCTGTGTGTAGAGCAGCAAATGAGGGAGAACATCAAAAATGGAAGAAAGAAGCTCTGCAACAGAGCACAGTCCTGAAAGCTGAGTCCTGCAGACGCTGGACTGGGACCGCATCGCACGCCTCTAGACCAGCAGGTCTTTCAACCCTGAGTCTGGAGGTTGCTTGGCACCTTCAGTGAGGCCATCTCCCTTCCATCATGCACCAATCAGTGGCTGCCTCACTGTTCTGAGCCTGAAAGGAGGTGTTTCTTACCTGCCTTGTGTGTAAATAAGTAAAGCAATGAGGTTCTTGAAATACAGAAAACAAAACAAAAAAAAAAAAAAGGAAAGGGATACAGTGAGGATGCTACAAATCTTATTTTGTTGATGCAACACTTGTGTCTGGAACCAAAAATTATTCAAAGATGAAAAAGAACACCAGAAGAAATTAAAGCCCCAGGACTGGAGAGGTTGAAACAAATTGTCGGTTACATTTCCAGAAAAGAAAAGCAAATAACAACACCACCACTTTTCTAACGGTGTCCTAGGCATGTATGCGAATCGTTGCCACATCTCATTTCACTTGATCCCAGTGCCAACACTGGTGGGTGGGTATATTATTTCCATTCTGCAGTTGACAGTTATAGTATTCAGAGTTTTAACAACCAGCATAAGGCCCCACAGCTGGTAAGGGGCTGAGTGAGCGTTTGCACCCCCAAAACCTGATGACAGGCCTACTCTTAACTACTGCTGTGAGGAGCACCCAGCTTCTATTGCACATGAGAAACGCCATTTCCACTTGTCCGTGGGTCCACAAGTTTTTTTCTGTAGAGGTGCCAGATAACAAATATTTTCTGCTTTGTGAATTGTACAGTCTTTATCTCAACTACTGAAGGGAGAAAGATTTGATAAGAAGAAGAATGGGAGGAAGAGAAAGGAAGAGAAGGAAAGGACAAAATACGCAAATTGCATTAACTTAAAAGTTATTCCTTGGACTTAAGATAATTCTGGGCACAAGTTACCAAGATGACAATTTAACAATATGTGTAAAGTTATTTAATAAAGTGCTTCATTCTTCTTAAAAAGTTCATTTTGAGAAGTGGATCCAAGCAGGCAAATATATGAAAGCATATCCACAAGATGCCTATGAATCTGTGAGCCGTGCCCGCGGGGCCACCCAAGATGGCGGGTCACGGAGGAGAGTGCTGACAAAATGTGGTCCACTGCAGAAGGGAATGGCAAACCACTTCAATATTCTTTCCTTGAGAACCCCATGAACAGTATGAAAAGGCAAAATGATAGGACACTGAGAGATGAACTCCCCAGGTTGGTAGGTGCCTAATATGCTACTGGAGATCAGTGGGGAAATAACTCCAGAAAGAATGAAGGGATGGAGCCAAAGCAAAAACAGTACTCAGTTGTGGATGTGACTGGTGATGGAAGTACAGTCTGATGCTGTAAAGAACAATATTGCATAGGAAGCTCGAATGTTAGGTCCATGAATCAAGGCAGATTGGAAGTGGTCAAATAGGAGATGGCAAGAGTGAATGTCGACATTTTAGGAATCACTGAACTTAAATGGACTGGAATGGGTGAATTTAACTCAGATGACCATTATATCTACTACTGTGGGCAAGAATCCCTTAGAAGAAATGGAGTAGCCATCATGGTCAACAGAAGAGTCCGAAATGTAGCACTTGGATGCAATCTCAAAAACAACAGAATGATCTCTGTTTTCATGGCAAGCCATTCAATACCACAGTCATCCAAGTCTATGCCCCAACCAGTAATGCTGAAGAATCTGAAGTTGAATGGTTTTTTGAAGACCTACAAGACTTTCTAGAACAGACACCCAAAAAAGATCTCCTTTTCATTATATGAATGCAAAAGTAGGAAGTCAAGAAATACCTGGAGTAACAGGCAAATTTGGCCTTGGAGTACAGAATGAAGCCGGGCAAAGGCTAACAGAGTTTTGCCAAGAGAACACACTGGTCATAGCAAACACCCTTTTCCGACAACACAAGAGAAGACTCTACACATGGACATCACCAGATGGTCAACACCAAAATCAGATTGATTATATTTTTTGCAGCCAAAGATGGAGAAGCTCTATACAGTCAGCAAAAACAAGACTGGGAGCTGACTGTGGCTCAGATCAGGAACTCCTTATTGCCAAATTCAGACTTAAACTGAAGAAAGTAGGGAAAACCGCTAGACCATTCAGGTATGACCTAAATCAAATCCCTTACAACTATACAGTGGAAGTAACAAATAGATTCAAGGGACTAGATCTGATAGACAGAGTGCCTGAAGAACTATGGACAGAGGTTCATGACATTGTACAGGAGGCAGGGATAAGACCATATCCAAGAAAAAGAAATGCAAAAAGGCAAAATGTTTGTCTGAGGAGGCCTTACAAATAGCTGAGAAAAGAAGAGAAATGAAAGGCAAAGGAGAAAAGGAAAGATATACCCATTTGAATGCAGAGTTCCAAAGAATAGCAAGGAGACATAAGAAAGCCTTCCTCAGCAATCAATGCAAAGAAATAGAGAAAAAAGTATAGAATGGGAAAGACTAGAGATCTCTTCAAGAAAATTAGAGATACCAAGGGAACATTTCATGCAAAGATGGGCTCGATAAAGGACAGAAATGGTATGGACCTAAGAGAAGCAGAAGATATTAAGAAGAGGTGGCAAGAATACATGGAAGAACTGTGCAAAAAAGATCTTCATGACCCGGATAATCACGATGGTGTGATCACTCATCTAGAGCCAGACATCCTGGAATGTGAAGTCAAGTGGACCTTAGAAAGCATCACTACGAACAAAGCTAGTGGAGGTGATGGAATTCCAGTTGAGTTATTTCAAATCTTAAAACATGATGCTGTGGAAGTGCTGCACTCAATATGCCAGCACATTTGGAAAACTCAGCAGTGGCCACAGGACTGGAAAAGGTCAGTTTTCATTCCAATCCCAAAGAAAGGCAATGCCAAAGAATGCTCAAAGTACCACACAATTGCACTCATCTCACACGCTAGTAAAGTAATGCTCAAAATTCTCCAAGCCAGGCTTCAACAGTAAATGAGCCGTGAACTTCCAGATGTTCAAATTGGATTTAGAAAAGGCAGAGGAACCAGAGATCAAATTGCCAACATCCATTGGATCACTGAGAAAGCAAGAGAGTTCGTTCAAAAATAACATCTGCTTCTGCTTTCTTGACTTTGCCAAAGCCTTTGACTGTGTGGATCACAACAAACTGCGGAAAATTCTGAAAGAGATGGGAATACCAGACCACCTGACCTGCCTCTTGAGAAATCTGTGTGCAGATCAAGAAGCAAGAGTTAGAACCGGACATGGAACAACAGACTGGTTCCAAATCAGGAAAGGAGTACATCAAGGCTGTATATTGTCACCCTGCTTATTTAACTTATATGCAGAGTACATCATGAGACATCCTGGACTGGAAGAAGCACAAGCTGGAATCAAGATTTGCTGGGAGAAATATCAATAACCTCAGATATGCAGATGACACCACCCTTATGGCAGAAAGTGAAGAAGAACTAAAGAGCCTCTTGATGAAAGTGAAAGAGGAAAGTGAAAAAGCTGGCTTAAGGCTCAACATTCAGAAAACAAAGATCATGGCATCCGGTCCCATCACTTCATGGGAAATAGATGAGGAAACAGTGGAAACAGTGTCAGACTTTATTTTGCGGGGCTCCAAAGTCACTGCAGATGGTGATTGCAGCCATGAAATTAAAAGACGCTTACTCCTTGGAAGAAAAGTTATGACCAACCTAGATAGCATATTCATGAGCAGAGACATTACTTTGCTGACTAAGGCCCGTCTAGTCAAGGCTATGGTTTTTCCTGTGGTCATGTATGTATGTGAGAGTTGGACTGTGAAGAAGGCTGAGCGCCGAAGAATTGATGCTTTTGAATTGTGGTGTTGGAGGAGACTCTTGAGAGTCCCTTGGACAGCAAGAAGATTCAACCAGTCCATCCTAAAGGAAATCGTCCTGAATATTCATTGGAAGGACTGATGCTGAAGCTGAAACTCCAATACTTTGGCCACCAAATGGGAAGAATGGACTCATTGGGAAAGACCCTGATGCTGGGAAAGAGTGAAGGCGGGAGGAGAAGGGGACGACAGAGGATGAGATGGCATCACTGATTCGATGGACGTGAGTCTGAGTGAACTCCGGGAGTTGGTGATGGACAGGGAGGCCTGGTGTGCTGCAGTCCATGGGGTCACGAAGAGTCAGACACATCTGAGAGACTGAACTGAACTGAAAGATGCTGTTGTCTTATTACTTCGAATAAGAAAAAATTCACAACCCTAAACTCCAGTGAATGGTGCATTGATTAAATAATATCACAGTGGAAAATTATGCCATTAGAAATGATTATGTAAATGTTTGTTGACACATAAAGAAACTGATGATAAGTAAAAAATTGTAGGTCATAAAATAGTGTTTCACTGAGTCCACTTTTATAATATGCAGAGTTAGTATATGTGTGTGCACGTACCTATACGTATAGGGAATGTATAGGGAAAGCTGGAAGGCTACATGACAAAATATTTACATTGGTTGCTCCTGGATGAAAAGATTATGGAGTTTTATATATTTTCTATATTTGTTAAATTTTACGTTATTAGAAGATGTTGCTTTTATCAGCACAGAAATAGGTTCTAAAAATAGAATAAATAAAGGCAATTTGGGGGGAATCTCAGTCTAAAAATATCTTGAAAATACACCTCCCTCAGATTCCTACCGTAGAAGGTGATGGCACCCCACTCCAGTGCTCTTGCCTGGAAAATCCCATGGACTGAGAGCCTGGTGGGCTGCAGTCCATGGCGTCACTAGGAGTCGGACACGACTGAGCGACTTCCCTTTCACTTTTCACTTTCATGCATTGGAGAAGGCAACGGCAACCCACTCCAGTGTTCTTGCCTGGAGAACCCCAGGGACAGGGGAGCCTGGTGGGCTGCCGTCTATGGGGTTGCACAGAGTCGGACACGCCTGAAGCGACTTAGCAGCAGCAGCAGGTTCCTACAGTGAGTACTTTCTTCCATCTTCTTCCGAGTTACACATATTGAATCTGTGTTTTTCTCTCTGTGGATAGTTACGTTCATAACCTCCCCACCCTCCTGTTACGATTACCTGCCATCTGTCTTCTTTCTGACCTGTTGGGGACTCTCAGAAGCATGAGTTTTCTCAAAGGCACGGCGCTTGGGAATGACGTGGGGGGAGAGATGGCATTTTTATTCCGTTCCCTCTGTTTTCTTTTCTCCAGGCCTCCTTTTTCTCTGCCTTTGCATCAGGGGGGCCTTGCCCCACGCTCCATCAGCCCCTGGAGCCACACCTGCCGTGTGGCGTTGACAGCAGCCATCCTAGTGGGGATTTATCTTCACGAGTTGCCAACTCACTCTTGCTAGCATGTCTGGGCTTGGTGAATGATGAGAAAGACCTACCATCCATCTAAGGGTAAAACTCTGAGCAGTTACATTGAAAGTTAGCTCTTCCCCTCAATCCCCCGCTTATTTCTTATGTTCTGATCGAAAAGGACCCATTTAAGGGCCTTTGTGGTAAATACCCAAATAATCATGTCACAAAGATGGGGGACCATTGTTCACCGGAGTCTATGATCGCCGTGGATGGGCTGCCATCCTGAAGTTGCCAACTCTGCTTAAACCCAGGTCCCTTCCAAGCAATTTCTCTGGACCTTCAGAAGGGACTCATTTCAATGTGTGCCTATTAACTACGGAAAGGCAGGTAATTGCACCAGTCCTGCCGTCTGTAGATTGCAAGAAGACGACCTCCACATAAAGCAACACTTGGGATCTGGATATGTCTCCCTGATACACAATGAAGGAAGGATGGAGCGCATCAATGTAATATCCACCGAATGGGAGGTGTGGGGAAAAGAAACCGTGGGCACAGACAGACTTGAGTCTGAGTCTTTGTTCACCCGCTTACTGTCCAGTTGTTTGACTTTGAGCAAGTTAAGTATTTACTCTGTACCTGGTCCCTCGTCTGTGAAAGGGATTATTCGCCTCTGTCTGCAGTGCTGTTATGCTGGCGTGGCAGATTGTCTTTTCCAAAGACAGCAGGGGAAACACTCCCTGTCCCGTGATTTCTAGAGTATATCTACTGCCTCATCCAGAAGTAGGGTCTAATTTTCCCTCCCATGAGTCTGGGCAGGACTGTGGCTCGTGTACAAGCAAAGGAAACCATGGACGTGCCTCTGTATGACTTGAGTGTAGGGCGGGAAAGGGGATTGCTTTCCCCTTGGAAGATGAGGCATTCACACCTGGAACCTGAGTAAGAATTCCAAGTTCCCTAAGGCCGCCACGCTGAGAGGAAGCCCAAGCAGCTCTGTGGAGGGCCCACATGTGAGAGCGACCACCCACAAGCCCCACTGAGTTTCCGCCAACAGCTAGCATTAACCATCAGCCACGTGAGAGATGCTCTGCGTCATTTCAGCTCCCAACCATCATCACCCCTAGTCCTCCACTCTCCCTAACCGAAGACCTAGATGCTGTAGAGCAGAGACCAGCCATCCCTTGTGCCCTGACCAACTTCCCTGCCCACGTGATCTGAGAGCAAGTGAAAATAGTTGCTTTGTGCAGCTAAACTTTGGGGAGCCTTGTTATGTAGCAGTAGTAACAGAAAAAGAATGCTAGGAAAATAAAGTCCTCTAAAGCAAGTGACGCAGAGAACACTTAAGCAGCAGCTCTAATTATTTACGTTATTTTCTCTGAATTAAGATTAAAAGACACTTACTCCTTGGAAGAAAAGCTGTGAAAAACCTAGAGAGCATATTTAAAAGCAGAGATATTATTTTGCCAACAAAGGTTCTTATAGTCAGAGCTATGGTTTTTCCAATAGTCATGTACAGATGTGAGAGCTGGACCATGAAGAATGCTGAGCACTGAAGAATTGATGCTTTTGAACTACGGTGTTGGAGAAGACCCTTAAGAGTGACTTGGACAGCAAGGAGATCCAACCAGTCCATCCTAAAGGAAATCAGTCCTGAATATTCATTGGAAGGACTGATGCTGAAGCTGAAGCTCCAATATTTTGGCCACCTGATGCGAAGAGCCAACTCACTGGAAAAGACCCCGATGCTGGGAAAGACTGAAGGCACGAGGAGAAGGGGACGACAGCGGGTGAGTGGTTGGATGGCGTCACTGACTCGATGGATGTGAGTTTCAGCCAGCTCTAGGAGTTGGTGATGGACGGGGAAGTCTGGTGTGTGCAGTCCACGGGGTCACAGGGAGTCGGACAAGACTGAGCAAACGAACAACAGCTCTGCGCGTGCACACAGCTACTGAGCCCACGTGCAGCAAGGCCTGAGGCTGCCAGCCTGACATCTGCGCTCCACCGCAGAGCAGCCACCTCAAGGATAAGCCCGTGCAGCGCAGTCCTGCTCTCCGCAACCAGAGAAGAGCCCACACCCAGCAACGAAGACCCAGCACGGCCAAAAATAAGTACACAAATAAATAAGTTTAAAAGGTGTATTCACTTCTTTACACTTTGCCGTCAATTAAGCTTTCATCAAAATATTGGATGACTCAACAGCAGTGCAGAAACTCTGAGCCTGTAGGAGTGCATGTGAGTGACTCCTGGCGTTTGGAGATAGATGACCCTTGTCCTGAGCAGGCTTAGCCCTTTGCTCTAATAATCCAGAGGTCAGGGACGGATTCGCAGAAGCTTTGCCTCATGAATAGGAGTATTAATATTTCAGAGAGCCTGATGAACATTCCAAAAAGTAAAAAATACGGTTTTATAGGCTGCTGTAGTGTATCGCGAAGAGCAGGGAGGGGACCGGGGGAGAGGCATGGTGCAGAAAAACATGACACAGAAACAGAATTGTTTCCTAATAAAAAAAATCTCTCAAAGTTTTCTGCGAGGCCCTGTCAGCAGCTCTTCAAGCAGCACGGCTTATTTTAAATTTTATTTAAATCAACAAATTGTACACACTTGAACATGGAAACAGAATACAGGGAAAACACAAGCTGCCCGAACAGAGTAACGTCTAATAAACATTATGCTACTCAGAGATATTTGCTGCTTAATCACCCCTTGAAAAGATGTCAGATAGCATCTTGCTAAAGGCAATGGTGCCAGCTTTCCTGGCTTTGGAGTTCACGCAGCTAATGTTTTTTTTTTCTCTCTCTTCCCCATTTGCTTTTTTTTTTTTCTTCTTGTTTTTCAAATAGCAACCTCTGAGATGCTCACTCCGAGGATAAAGCATTTGCGCATTAAGCACTGATAATAATGGGTTTCCCTGGTGGCTCCTGCAATGTAGGAGATCCGGGTTCAATCCCTGGGTCAGGAAGATCCCCTGGACAAGGGAATGACTACCCACTCTAGGACTCTTGCCTGGGAAATCCCATGGACTGAGGAGCCTGGTGGGCTACAGTCCGTGGAGCAGCAGAGAGTCAGTCCTGACTGAGAGACTGACACTCTTATTGAATAATAATATCCATTTATTGAATAGTTTCTTTGTCAAGACTGGCTATATACTTTGTGGGGCCCAGAGCAAATGAAAACACGGAGTCCTTTTTCAAAAATTAAGAGAATTTCAAGGCACTGCTCTCAGAACGTTAACCCTAATATGAGGTCTTTCTGAGTCAGGCCCTGGTCTCTACCAGCTAGATATCAGTAGACTCGCTTCCTGATACCCCTGTGTGACAATCAAAAATGTCTCCAGATTTAGTCAGCTATCTTCTGAAGGGTGAAACTGCCCCAGCTGGGAACCACCTGTATAAATGAATGAATCCCATACTTCGACTGGAGAAGGCAATGGCGCCCCACTCCAGCACTCTTGCCTGGAAAATCCCATGGACGGAGGAGCCTGGTGGGCTGCAGTCCATGGGGTCACGGAGGGTCGGACACGACTGAGCAACTTCCCTTTCCCTTTTCACCTTCGTGCATTGGAGAAGGCAATGGCAACCCGCTCCAGTGTTCTTGCCTGGAGAGTCCCAGGGACGGGGGAGCCTGGTGGGCTGCCGTCTGTGGGGTCGCACAGAGTCGGGCACGCCTGACGCGACTCAGCAGCAGCAGCAGCAGCAGCGTCACTGTGTGAGCCGCGCGCCTATTTCCCATAGAAGGTGCTGCTGCCGAGTCATTGCTCAGGCATGTCTGACTCTTTGCCGCGCCGTGGACTGCAGCCCGCCAGGCCCTCTGTAAATGGGATTTCCCAGGTAAGAATACGGCAGTGGGTTGCCATTTCCTTCTCCAGGGGATCTTCCCAACCCGGAAGCAGCAGGCAAATTCTTTACTACTGAGCCAGGGAGGCCCCACTAGCCTTGTCTAAAGAGGTCAGCCACTGCTTAGCTCCAGGGGACTGTTGTTACGAGGAAATACTTCCTCATCTTTGTCAGCTCTTACAAATTTTCAAGAAATGTCTGGTTTTATATTTTTTCAGACTTTTACATGCTGGCATCAGTTTTTTATGATTTGATGTAGGCCAAATGAGAGACGTCTGTGGACCATCCTTGGCCTCCTGCTGCCCGGGTGCAAGCTCGGGCCTGGAGGACACCCCCAGGATGCAGTCCCCGGTGTCGTGACGCCGAGCAGCGCTCCCTCGTCTCAAGGACGTTTCCCCAGGGAACGCTGCCTTTCAAAACAGTTGGATGGGTCAAAGTAGTCCTTAATGCGCTTCATTGATTAGGATCATGTTGCCCCTTTGAACAGATAGTTTTATTTTTAACCTCTATCTTGGTAACAAGTGAATTCCCGAGTGGGTGAAAGGAAAAGTTATTTAGAAGATGCTCTTTCAATTGGAGCTGTCTAGTTTTTCACTGACCCTGATGAATATTTTCTTCATTTGTAAGTACTAGAACCTCCTTCAATCTAGCTCTCCAGTGTGCCAATTTATTATAAAGATATACAGGAATATTTCTGAACCCATGGACAGCACGTATACTCACACCCCCAGAAGGACCAGAGAAACTGTCTTGGATCAAGTGACTCTCTTGTTTGTTTGACGTCTCTTTCATTCTTCCTTTCTCTCTGGAATGGCTTTCTCCTTCTGTAAGTACATAGCTGCCCCACTGCTGGAGCTATACATTGCTCATGCTTCATTTGAAATTTCTAGAGTGAAAGTAATAGACACAGCTGGAAGTAAGTATCAACTTTTGTTTTTCTCAAATTCTCAAATTATTCTTGACCCCTCCCCCAAAATGTGAAATACAGTTTCGGATAGAGCTTTTCTCTCTGTATTTAGCAGTAACCGCTGGGATGAATTTTAAGGATCTTTAACACCAAAAGTGTAATTTACATTCAATACTGGGAAAATATCAAGAAAGAATTGCTTATATGTGAGGAGTAGACTACAACAATTACAGGCCATTAGTGAAACTGAAACATACCTCAGCTTATCAATGATGTTTCAATCAATGCATACTGAAGAAATAATCATGAATACATTGAAACACCTGTTCACAAGAATATTGATCACTGTATTATTTATAACAGTGAAAAGCTGAAATCACTTACATGGTCAGCAATAACGAATTACCTTAAAAATTACAGTCTGTCAATGCCATGGGTAGTATAATATCTTTTTAAATGGTCTTGAAAAATACTAGTGACATGTAAAAAAAATCCCATCCTGTATCAGAAGTCAGCAAACTATGGCCATGGGGTGAATCCCGCCCGTCACCTATTTTTGTGAATAGTTTTGCTGGCACAAAGCCACACCCTTTCGTTTTCTTCTTGCCTATGGCTGGCTTTGTTCTATGGCTGCGGAGCTGAGTGGCTGTGACCACTCAATGGCCAGCAAAGCTGAACGTACTTACAACCTGGCTTTTTACAGCAAAGGTTACTGACCTCTGTTCTGTATCATTAGTGATAAAATAGTACTGTTTCAGAGAGAGAAAGAGAAAGAAAATAGTCAAAGTAAACATACAGAAATGAAGAACAGTGGTTATCCTGAATGGCAGGGAAACAGGTAACATTTATTTTTATCCCTTTGCTTTTCAGTCTTCTCCGAAGTCGATACAATAAGTATTATCATTGTCGTAACACACAAAACACTTAAAATTTTTATAGTATCCTGGAGAAGGAAATGGCAACCCACTCCAGTATTTTCGCCTGGAAAATCCCATGGACAGAGGAGCCTGGTGGGCCACAGTCCATGGGGTCACAAAGAGTCGGACACAACGTAGCAAACAAACAACAAGCTAACAGAACAGAGATTTCAGTGGCCACACGTGACAAAGAGTACAGAGTTTATAGAACTAGTTCCAAAAAAGACACTAAATTTTTTTTTATACCATCAAAAAAACTCCATCCCAATCTCTCTTCTCAGTTACAGTGACAGCAGAAGAGTCTCTGGTTCTTGGTTGAGTGACTGTAAAGCCATCAATTGCCCTTTAACCAGGTTCTATTCAGTATTATACCTGGGAGGATATGAGCAACAGAAGAAGAGGAACAGGGCCACAGAGCTTGTAGAAAATTAAGATCTGCTGATGTGACATTTCCTAGAAATCAGCCTGTCTTGGTTCCTCCCATAATTATTCACCATTTTGTTTACAAATGGGAAATAGCATTCTACTGTTCAGTGTCTTCCAAGAGACTGAAGTTAATTTGAAATAATCCTCCAGCAAAAGCACCAGTAAAAGCATCTGGAATGCCCTGATGCCATCCCCTCTGGCTACTGACACGACATTATTGATACACAAATCAAAGCTGACTGCTCTGGTAACACTGAGTCCCCTGGCAGCAAGAGCTTTCAACAGAGAAGGTGTTCCTTTCTTAAGACAGGGCCAACTCAATACACGATCTCGTTGTAACAGGCTTAGTTAAGACATTAAAGGGATCCCAAACAGAAATTTTACACCTCCTTCCTTCCTTTCCCCTCAGACAGAATGGGCCTGTCCCCCGCTAAAATCATAAATAAATAAAAGAAGAAGAAATTCAAACTATGCCTAAGAATAGGCTCATGAGACGTAAAGGAGGCTGGGAATGTGATGTGAAGTGAGGGCTGTCACAAGATTTCACTTGTCAGAGATACTAACAGGGAACTTAGGCCTGCCTGGAGTTTCCACCATTAGAGTCATTTCTTTAGAGACACTGTGTGTGTGTGTGTTTTTAAAGGCTCTGCGCAAATATAGAATTATTGAACTTCTGGATTTAAGGAGCGAGTCTGTAGAGGTCATAAACCCATTGCTGAACTGATATGCAAATCCCCACCCCTGTATTCCTTCTAAGACGTCTCCTGACCCTTATATCATCTCCTCCCCAGACAGGGAACTCATCACCTTAAAAAAGAACAGCTATTCCACTTTGAGCTGGCTTTAACTATCCAAAAGCTTTCTTTCTGGTGAAATAAAATCTGCTTCTGGGTAATTTTTATTCCTGATCATTCGTTCTGTTTCATTCACCCACATGAATGTTTAATAACTAACCTTTTAGGCATGGTCAACAGAGTTGACCATCAAAGTTTCTGCTCTCGTGGGGTTTAGATAGTGAGGAAAACAGCTAGCACACAGTACGTGATAAGCAAGATCATTTCAGGCATGGTCAAGACAGCATGAGGAACTGTCTTACCCTTAAGTCAAGACAGTGATACGGACCACAGAGAGTGAAGCAGGCTGCTTTGGACGAAGAATATTAGAGTCGAATCATGTTCCTGCTAAAAATATGTTGAAGTCTCAACCTCAGGACCTGTGAATGTGATCTCTTCTGGAACTAGGGTCTTTGTGGATGAAATCAAGTTAAAATGATGTCATAACAATGAGCCAGGAATTAGTGTCCATATAGGAAGAGAGGAGGAGACTGTCACCAAGAGAAGCCCGTGAGGAGACACAGGAGGGAAGGCCAGGAGGATGGGGCGGGGAGCCCGAAGCAATGCAGCTACAAGCCAAGGGCTGCCAAGGGCTGCAAGGCTTGCTGGCGACCAGCAGGAGCTAAGAGAGAGGCGGGGAACAGATGTTCCTGCAGAGCCTTCAGAGAGAACACAGGCCTGCCAACTCCTTGATTTGGACTTCTAGCTCCCAGATCTGTAGGAGAGCCAATCTCGCTTGTTCTCTGCACCCAGTCTTTGCTATGGCATCCCTGGGAAGTGGAGGTAGAGGTTCAGGGGAGACCACACACAGAGGCGGCTTTCGAGCTGATGCACCAGTTTCCATGAGGAAGAAAGTTCTTCCAAGCACGGGAAGAGCAAAAGCCCTGCCACTGGAATGAGCTTGGAACGTTCCAGGAACAAAAGGAGGCCAAGGGACATGAGGTCTGAACAGAGGGGGTGTGGTAGGAGATGAGCTTGGAGAAGGGACTGGAGCTAAATTATGAGAGAGGTTCCCAGCTCACTCTGTGCAGCAAAATGCAGATCCGTGGACTCCACCCCAGAACTGATGGACACGTGGTGGACCCAAGCATTGTTGTATTTTTAAAGGTTTTGAGAACCACATACACGGAGCTGTGTGAGTCTGGTAAATAGCTTGGAGCGTATTCTTTACACAAGGCATCTTAGCCCACTAGGACGCTCTGCCGCGTGCAGGACGACCTTCAGATGTTGGACAGCGGCCCTGCATCCACTTCCAGTCCCAGGGGCCCTTCTCCTCCCCATCTTCTCTTCCTCCACACCTCACCAGTTTCTCACTTGCAATTTGGTTTAATCTACTGCAGCCCTAACAGGAAGCCACGACAGTGGAACACCTCTGCCCACCCCAGCATGACGGCGCACGTCTGTCTGCTAGCTTAGCCAGCTCGGCGGGTCTCAGCCTTCCCTTCTGTCCTGTGAGGCATCCTCCCCTCGCCGCCCCACTCCACGTGGGCACGATATCAGTGCTGGAATGGATTTGAACACTGCCCATCCCCGCAGAGAGGGCTTGTTCTGCTCTCCTACCAGTTGCAAATAATAAATTGACGGGTACCTAGAAAAAGAGTCAAAGGCTCAAGGAATGTGGGGGTGGGGAAGAGAAAGGATTCCAGTATTCATTCAGCAAGTGTTTGCGGGCTCTCTTGGGAGCTTTACCTGTTGAGGTGAGGTCTCCTCATTCTGATCGGCAGGGCTGAGATGGCCCAGGAAGAGCCACCCGCTGCTGTTGGTGGAGGTCGAGACGCTAAGGCAGGCGGCTGTGGCGGAGTCACTGCAGACAGACTTCCTCTACTTCTCAGGCTGAAAGAGAGCAGACCCAGGAGTGTCATTTACACAGTGAAACCTTTGAAACTTCGACACTGCAATTTCGGCCTAATGTATCCTGGGCTTTTAGCTCTAAGGTATTTTTGGAAACTCTTTCTCAAAGAAGATACATAAGATATTGTTCAGACTATGTATCTATTCATTTTTTTTTTCCTTTTCAGAGATTGGCAAGAACCTTTGATGAACATAGAACCTTGCTGGCTCAGCAGGTAACAAATACCAAAAGATCAGGGCAACAAATTGCAAACCCGTGAGAAGGTAGATTGGCTACTTACCCATCTGACTGTTTATTCAGTATTATATAGACCTCTAGATTGTCGGCAGGCTTCCCTGATAGCTCATTTGGTAAAGAATCCACCTGCAATGCAGGAGACCTCGGTTTGATCCCTGGGTTGTGAAAATCCCTTGGAGAAGGAAATGGCTACCCACTCCGGTATTCAGCTGGAGAATTCTGTGGATTGTATAGTCCATGGGGTCACTAAAGTGTCGAACACCATTGAGCAACTGTCACTTTCACTTTCTAGATTCTAAGAGTTCCAGTTCGTTGCCCAGGTCCAGGAAAGAACAAACTCTGTGATACTCAGATTTATGAGAAGGCCCCATACTTCCTCCACGGTATGGGTTGGCATGGCCCAGCCACCTGTTCACAACCTGGGTCTGATTTCTGGTTGGCTGGCACTTGCTGTTAAATATTTTCAGTATTACTTCTTTATCTCAGGGCTCATAGAAACCCTTACAGAGCAACGGAACAGCAGCGCTGAGACTCTCGCCTTAGAGGACAGCTACTGGTTGTCTGTCGGGCCATCGGCGGTCACTCTCCCGGCTACCAGTCTACTCTGATCTACAGGGTGAAGGCTGAGAAACTCCTTCCAGCAGTGGCTTTGGCCCGCCCACATGATAACTAAACTGACTGGTCCAAGAGCAGGAAATGCTCAAAGTCCCTTCTCTAGGAACCAGGTTCAGGCCAAGGAGAGATTCAGTCTCTCTATCTCCATCATTTAGCCTCATTGTGTTTCTATTTCTCTCTATCGCTCTCTCTTTTTTTCTTTCTCTCTCTTTAGGTTGCAAAAGCTTAGGTGTTGTCAACACCCATATTTTAAAGCCTAGAATTTGAGAAACTGAACAAGGCAACCTGCAATATAAGAAAAGAGTTTATCCAATGCCATTAAATTCTCTACAATGTACTCCAAATTATATTGAACAAGATGAAATTGCCAATATTTGACCGTTTGAAAATTGACCACGATTAATAAAACTGACATGAAGTATGGTTCTAGCTGTGCTATTTAGGATTTACAATGGTATTGTCCTTTTCAATTTTCTCTAGAATTGATTTGTTTTTGTTTGTGTTTATTTTTCATGCAGAAACAAACATTATGACAAATTCACACAAATCATGAATCCTTTTTCTTTTATATGAATTTCATCAGGGGCACAGAATACCTGAAGAAGGCAGAAATATCAGTTTGGCCTGGGGAGAAGGTTTGGGTAGCCAAAGGACTATTCGGCAGTGGTTTGAAATTTTCATTCTAAAATTTATCTGAATTGAAGATCATTTAGAATTCATGCTAAAAGCCAACCTTCAAAGCAATGTGAGGCCTGTAATAGACATAAGAATTTCTCAGAACCCGGGTACAATAGGGAAGGTGAAAAATTAGACAATGGGTACCACACCAATGGTTAGGAAAGCAATGCTGAGATGTTTGGTGAGTTGCTTATTGTTTAAGTTTCAGAATTTTACAGGTACATTTTTGGAAGAGATTATAAGCTATGACCATAAATAGATACTGGCTGACAATGGAAAGAGGTCTGGGCATTAACTAAAGGTTGGGGACACTCTCAAGTCTGTTAGGAAACCATCATTAAAATCAAAGAATGTTCTGGTACCAACACAGTAGCCTATAGAAACCACAGTGCAGCGCTCTCTTTTAAAGCTGTGTGAACAAATAACCACAGAATCACCTCGTCACAAAGCTGTGCCAAGCTTGATTGATAAATGGTTCTATGACTACGTGCTGCTTTGGCAGACTCTTGGTCCCCTCACCGTCACGACAGCATGCTGTTAGAGCAGGGGTCAACAAACTACAGCCCTTGGGCCAATTCTAGCCCATGAGCTAAGACTAGTACTTATATTTTTAAATAGTTGAAAATAATCCAAAGAATGACATTTCTTGACATGTGAACCTTAAATGAAATTTCAGTTTCAGTTCGTAGGTGAAGTTTTTGAAATACATCAACAACTTGCTTATATATTATCTGTGGCTGCATTTCCACTAAAAAAAAAAAAAATGGCTTGAGTACTTGGGCAACAGAGACAGTAGGGCCTGCAAAGCCTAAAAAGTTTACTATCTGGCTCTTTACAGAAATAAGTGTGCCAGCCTCCATTCTAGATTATCCTTGCTTCTGCAAGACTTTTCCAGTAAGATGTTGGGGTACATAAAGGAGAAAGTTTGGTCTTCATCAAACTTAAAGAAGAGGCTTTGCTGTTTTGTACATCCTTGTTGATAAATACCAAAAATTTGACCTGAAGAGCTGCTCTCGTTGGAGTCTGGTTATGAGTTGTGGGAGCAGCCTCGGAGTTGACACCGATCTCTCTAACTGTTGGGGGTTAATGAAATTGACCAAGAAGAATTTAATTGTATGAAGCCCAACTTGCTTGGCACTTTGCAGCAAATGCCTTGAGAGGGGCAGAACTGATCTGAGTGTTGCAAAAACTACTCACTGACATTTTAGTACCTGATTCCAGACCTTTCCTAGGATCCAGTTGTTTTACTGCCCTTGTGCCCCATGAAACATTGAATATCTTTAAAATGCATCCCTTTTGTTTTGCTTAAGCTATATCCAGCAGATTTTTATCACTTGCCACCAAATAGAATCCTTATTTATACATTGTTCATGATCAACAGAAGGGGATAAAGATGCAAGAGCTGTAGCTGTTCATTTTATGGAACCATAAGATCTTCCTGAATTATTTAGTTAACCATCCACTAGCACTTATAGCCAGACACCTCTCACACTTAACCCAGAAATCTTAGTTATTAAGGTGATGCTTTATACTCTTTGCATTGGACAGCAACCCAGCAAAAATACCGATACATTTTAGGTAAGCCTGGGGAGTATGCAGTGTGTTGATGGGTAATAAGTAACATGCACCTTAACTCTTTTTAAGAGAGGCCCAGACATCACACACTTAAGACAACCCAAATGCCTCATCCATTATTCACAGGTAGCTCCAAAGATTCAGCAGGTGATCAAACAGGCATTTCAAAGATGTAATCAAGGTCAGTTGCAAAAACCCTCCAAGGAGCCAGTGCTTCGCTTCACCCATGGGCTTCATTTTCTTGGTCCTATTCGCCTTCTTTATCCTCACCCCACCATCGCGACTGCCACTCTCCTCCAAAGTCACCAGGCTCACATTTAGGTAACGGTCTCAGTAACCCTATGAGAGATGTGCAGAGAAGAGAGCTGGAGCGTGCTGTCTGCAGTGACATTCCAGGTCAATAAACACCTTCATGCGTGCCTGTCCAGTTAGCAGATCAGTGAGTCCTGCTTTAATTACTAAATAAGAGATGGCGAGAGTCAACAGATAGGCACTTCATGAGACAAAAAACATTTCCAGTACTACATTGAATTGGGTGTAACATTCTCCTGACTGAATCATTTTCATCATCCTACTTATCAATAGAGTAAGTGAGAACTGAAAACAATCTGCTAACCAATGGACATGCTGACTTCTCGGGTCACTACTCTTGAAAGCAGGGGCTCCCAGGTGGCTCAGTGTAAAGAACCCACCGGGCAATTCAGGAGACGCAAGAGACTCAGGTTTGGTCCCTGGATCGGGAAGATGCCCTGGAGGAGGAAATGGCTATCCACTCCAGGGTTCTTCCCTGTAATACCCCATGGACAGAGGAGTCTGGCAGGCTGTCGTCCACGGGTCTGCAAAAGAGTCAGATATGATGAGAGACCGAGCGCCTTTGAAAGGACACACGGGGATTTTCCAAAGATGTGCTAAGTTGCCACTCTGCACCTGTTTGCAGTGACACTCATCTTTTGATGAACTCCATGGTTTCTCTCGGTGGGAGCCCCTGTAAGCCCAGGGAATTCTTTTTCTAGCCTATTCTGGTGGTGGAAACCCGTCAGTTTCCAAAAGGTTGTGCAACATAGAGCACTCACTTTTCCTGCACTAATTCTAATGAATCCAGGAGAGAGTGCAGTGCGAAATGGTTGGAGGCGGACCCAGGCCCACCTCAGCATAATGGGGCTTTTATGCTGACATGCCCCATTAGGGACCACCACACACATCTTCCTCAATAAACAAGCTTACTGCTCAAGTAATAAAGTCATTTATGGAGAGAAGTCAGCCAAAAGCCCAGGACTTATGGAAGGTTCTCAGGGAGGAATCATTCCGAGTTAGGTTGAAAGAGAATTCCATAGATTCAAATCAAAAGACCAATTTTCGACTGGGAGCCCTAATTTCTATGAACCTATTACCTAACCTTTTCTTCGTGGGTTCAGAAAGAAAAGTTCATGTACACTATCCTAAACAGGGAAAGGGAATTTGGTGACTTTAAAGCCAATTAAGCCCTTTCTGAATATTAGAGTAGTTTTCTCTGCTTTTTCCAAAACACAAGAATTTCTGATCAAACAAGAACTTTTCCACTTTTAATTAGCCCCTTGTGTTCTGAGAAGAAAAGCAAGGGTGAAAGTTATAAAAATCTCTTATTTAAAGTCACCGTTACAAGGTCTTTTAATTTTTTAACTCTACTGATTATTAAAAGAAGATGTCACGAGGAAGTGAGCACTTCTCTTTCTCTGAGTTCGAGTGTTTTTTGTGGTAGAAGTTAATTCTGTGTCTTTTCTAAGACCTTGCAAATCTAGGGGATACAGGAAGGTTGACAAGGGGTAGATATGAGATGAAGGAGAAAATTTCCTTTAGGACATGGTCGCCTGAGAGAGAGATTGGATGTTGCTAATATATTTTGCTGATGCTCATAATATACCAGCTGCTGTTAATGAGATTCAGTACATGCTAGTTATCATCGCTTGTATACGTGTATATATGAATGTATATATAAGATACAGAATGTAGGCCACACACACACGTGCATAGATACATACAAAAATGTATGTACATACCTGCATGTATGTATAAATCTAAACGAGGGCATAAAGACCCTTGTACTTTTGGGGGGAGGGTGCAATTTTACACCTTCTTCTCTTTTACTGATACATAATCTTTTATAGAATATATGCAGTAAAGTGTACACAACTTTAGGGGAACAGCATGATAAACTTTTACACATTTATACCTGACTGGTTTTCCTGGTGGCTCAGCAGTAAAGAATCCACCTTCAATGCGGGAAACATGGGTTCAGTCCTTGGGTCAGGAGGATCCCCTGGAGAAGGAGACTGCAGCTCACTCCAGTATTCTTGCCTGGGAAATCCCATGGACAGAGGAGCCTGGCGGGCTACAGTCCATGGGGTCACAAAAAGCCAGACACAAACTTAGCAACTAAACCACAACAGCAACCCATCATACAGAATAAGAAACAAAACTGCCCAGAACTGAGCGTTAAACACAAGTTTGCCAGTTCAAAGCTGCTCTCGTCTCCGCATCCTGCAGAGAGGCTGGTCGTGTATTAGCACTGACCAGCATCTAACCGGGGGGCAGGGTTCCTGTCCTACAGTCTTAAATGGCTGGTGCTATGATAGTGGCTCTGGGGAGCGGGAGAGCTCCCCGTGAGCAGATGCTGGCAGAGGTCAGTCCACAGGCAAGCGCAGCCCCCCGGCCCCTGGTGGGAGGGCGCTCCTCCAAGGGAGTCGCCAGCCAGCCTTCCCCAGCATCCCTTGCAGTTTGTTTCTGGGATGAGCTTCCCCGCCAGTGGGAACTGAGGGGGTAGCTGCTGGGACCTCTGGGAAAGACCTGCCCTTCTGAGAGAGAGAAGCAAGGGAAACATTCTCTCCCTGTTTCTGTCAAACATCCACATACATGGTGCTCAGAGCCAGAGCAGCTGTCCATGGCAATACGCAGGAGATGGTGGGAAGATGGAGGCTGAGTTCTTAACAGCAAATCCCCAAACCAGCAGTCTGGCAACTTGTGTTGTAGAGGGTCAGACAATAAATAGTTTGTGGGCCACACACAGCCTTTACTGCTATTCTTCTTTTCTTTTTTTAGCATCTCTTCTTGGTTTTGTTCTTGTTGTTAAATGGTGTTTGACTCTTTGCAACACCATGGACTATAGCCCACCAGGCCCCTCTGTCCTCCACTATCTCCTGAGTTTGCCCAAATTCACTTCCATTGAGTTGACGATGCTATCTAACCATCTCATTTTCTGCCACTCCCGTCTCATTTTGCTCTCAATCTTTCTCAGCATCAGGGTATTTTCAAATGAATCACCTCTTCACATCAGGTGGCCAAAGTGTTAGAGTTTCTGCTTTAGCATCAACTCTTCCAATGAATATTCAGGACTGATCTCCTTTAGGATTGACTGGTTTGATCTCCTTGCAGTCCAAGGGACTCTCAAGAGTCTTCTCCAACACCACAGTTGGAAAGCATTATTGGTTTGGGGTTGCACAAAAACAGCGTGGGTGGATTTGCCTCACAGGTGAGCGTTTGATGACCCTTTCTCTTAACCAACCCAGTAACCACCTATCTGCAGGGTTCTTATTCAGGAATATGATGCAAAAGCAAACTGTTTCTTAAGCTACTCTATGTCACATACCTTATTACTTGCAACTAAAAAACACCCCAATGATACCGCATTGCACCTTTCTGAGACTTTTTCCACATCTCAAAGAAAAGGGATTAATAGTGAAGGGAGTATTTGAGAGGCCAAGGATAAGTATGCTACAAGTGTACTAGAACCTTCTTCTCAAAATGTAGTGGCTGCTTCTGCCTGGAAGGACTGGACTGGATCAAGGGACGGTGGCTGTGGAGAGTAAGGACCACGAGCTGGGAGTGTGGAGGCTTTGAAATCGTAGGAGAAAAAAGTAAGATTCTAAGAACAGAACAGGCCCCAAGAAACACGGTTTCCCCACCTGAACGATTCAAATGGTTTGCGGCTACATCTCTCTCCTTTCACCACCAAACCAGGATAGTTTTAGATGTCAGCTCAACTAGGCTCCAGTCCCTGGTTATTCAATCAAACGCTCACCTAGGTGTTGCTGAGGATACATGTTGTAGGTAGGGGTTAACAGATGTAACCAACTGATTTCAAATAAAGCAAATAATCCCTGATAATACGGGTGGGCCTCCACTCATCAGGGGAAGGAGACATTCTGCCCCCAAGACTGTAGCGTCAGCTCGTATCTGAGTTTCCAGCCTGTGACCCGCCTTCAGAATTTCAGAGTTGGCAGCTTCTACAACCCTGTGAGCATATTACCTACAAAATGTATCCTCAATTTGTTAACATCCCTTATTTGTGGATACGGTATTTACGAGTTTGCCCAGTCACTAAAATGCACTTGGAACCTGAAACTCAGCACTCGTGGTACTTTCAGTCACTCACAGACATGTGCCCGTGTGGATGGCCAAAGACCTGAGTCACCTGATGCGCACTTTCTCAGCTGAGGTGCGGTAAGCCGACATTCTGCCTTCTGGCTTCAATCCTCCTACTAGAAATATGTCCTTTTTAGAATCTACATCACACCACATTTTTTCCCCAGGTTTTTTTTTAGTGCTTTCTGCCAGTGATTCCACTGTTTAAAAGGGCTCCCCTGTATACTGCCACAGCGCTTCTGGTGTTTCCAAGTCCAGAAATCCTGGGGTGTACCTTGTGCCAAAATATGCATATTAGATAAGCTTTGAGCATGAGTTACAGTGCCATCACCTGTGAGTTCAATGTTAATAAATACTTTAAATAGATGTCTTTAAACTGAAACACATGTAAAAGAAGGTTATGTATTGATCAGTTGATGAAAATATTGTGACCAGCTAGAGGCTCATAGGAACTTAGCCCTATACTGCTTCTAGGAAGAGTGTTGCTGATTCAGTGTTCATGGCAACTTTATAGAAGGCAATTAGCACAAATAATGAGAATCTCAGCATCAGATAAATATATGTATGTATGTATGTATGAGATGGCTGGATGACATCACCGACTTGATGGACATGAGTTTGGGTGAACTCCGGGAGTTGGTGATGGACAGGGAGGCCTGGCGTGCTGCGATTCATGGGGTCACAGAGTCGGACACGACTGAGCGACTGAACTAACTGAACTGATGTATACTATATTTATGTAAAAAACCTGCTTGCAATGCAGGAGACGTGGATTCTATCCTTGGGTCGGGAAGATCCCCTGGAGAAGGAAATGGTAGCCCACTCCAGTATTCTTGCCTGGGAAATCCCATGGACAGAGGAGCCTGGCGGGCTACAGCCCATGGGGTCCCAAGAGTCAGACGTGGCTTACTGACGAGATCTCCACTGCCACACACGTAAACGCACACAGAGGGGTTCTGTCTCTTGGAGACACCGACTGAGGCAGCAGCTCACCAAGCGTGGCCTCTCCAAAGTCGGGACGAGAGGACCGTTCAGCGGCTCCTGCCCTCCTCAGGATGAAGTCTGCACTTGCTATCACAGAGCCCCCGGGGTCAGCAGGACTGAACCAGGCAGACCTGCGAGGCCTCACTGTCCTCTCTCTGACACGGGGTCTGGTCTTCGGCTAACCTGACCACATGTGGTCCCCGGGTGCACCAGCTTGTTGTCCTCTTCCGTGTTTCATTCACTGCCTTCTGCTTTGCCTTGTCAGACTTCTGCCCTCTGCTCCGGCCACAGTTCCCAACCATCTTCCCCTCACTTGCTCCCTAGTTCAGCATTTCTGCACCAGAAAACGCTGATCCCAGAGCCAGCATCCCAACACTAGCGCTCCTGTACCCGCGCCCCTGCCTCGGCATCTCGTAGCAGCATCCCTGGGTTCCCTTAGCCCCGTCATCTCAAGGCACATTTTCCATGCTGTTTCCTTCTCCTGTAAAGTTCTTCACTCCTTCCTTGCTAGTTACAACTGACTCCTCCTCTGTAACCTGGCTCGCACCTCAGTTCCTCAGGGAAACCTCTCTCATGAGGTTCATTTCATTGTTTAACTTCTCTCTGCAGCTCTTGGCACAACTGCAATTTTTATTAGTGTTGGTAATTATTTAATCTGTCCAGGGGTTCTTAATAATTTTGTTCCATGGGTCCCTATGGCGGTCTGGGAAAGCCAGAATAATGTTATCAAATCCATGATATAAAACGCATAGGATTACAAAGAAACTTGCATTTCGGTATAACTGGTTATCAAAATATTTTCTTAAATGTAGCATAGTAATAAATGTGCTTCTTTATTAAGACATTAAATAACAAGATCTAGTGGAAAGTCGAATAACTACTGTAATTTTGAAGTGGTGATAAGTACAAGTGATATTCCACAGCACCTGCAATAATTGTAATGGAATATAAAAATATGAAATCTATATTGGTGAACAAGATCACAAACATTATTAATTCTATCACTTCTGATGCTTAAATTCATAATGGAAGGGAATGCAAAATGTCCTTAAGGGTTTCTGAAAAGAAAGATGTCATTCTTTTTTCATTCACGTTTATAGATCCCTTCCTCCTCTCAGATTCCGTCTACGTTCTCTCGATTAGAGAGTCTGGGTTTGTGTCTGAATTCTCCACTTGATCGTAAGCCCTGGACGTGGACTTGCCTGGTGGCCCAGTGGCCAGAACTCTGCACACCAAACGCAGCAGGCTTGGATTCGATCCCTGGTCAGCGGACTGGATCCCAGGTGCTGCAACGAAGAGTCTGAGGGCCACAGCTAAGACCTCGTACAGCCCAGCAAATAAATAAATATTAAAAACAAGTAAGTAAACTCTGAAAGGTTGACCGTGTCTGATTTTGCTTACCATTATATCCTCAATACTGGAGACATAGCAAAGAGTCAATAAAAAGCTATTAAAGAACAAAATGGAAGGAAAAAAGGAATTCCATCACGTGCTTGGCTAAGTAGCCTTGTACTCAATGTTCCACAACTTTGCAACCCAGGTCAGTCTTTATCTCCTTCAGAACATCTTTCATGCTCACTCTCCTTAAACCCACTGGGTTGGTTCTCTCTCTTCAGAACACTTGTATCGTGAAGTACTTCCTCTGACCTAGTTCTTCCTGAAACTGTCACCTGAATTATCTTCCTTCTCACTCATACATTTTTGGATGGGAGGTTTTGTTCCTGTTTTAGGGCAAGGGTGATACCTGATTTAGCTTTCTCTGTCGCCAGTGTTTACAATGCAGGGGCCAGGATGCAGTTTCGTACTTGCTGGGTTTTTTAACTGGAACTGTTTCATTCTCTCCTTTCTCACGGAAGCGCTATCTCTGCTCTGCCGCTCGCGCCACACGGGACTTGGGCTGCTCTGTGGGCTGTCCCCTTTACCTTCCAGCCTCCCCCAAGTCCTCTTCAGTGGCTGCGTGGCTCGAGGTTTATACAACTGCATGTGCACGGATTGACTCTGAATCATACCCCATGGAATAATGACATGCAGCTCATAAAACGTAAAATTTACCTTCTTTTCATCTGTTCCCAGGGGGCACTAGATGCAAGAGACACGGGCTCGATCCCTGGTTCGGGAAGATCCCCTGGAGTAGGTATAGAAGACCCACCAGTGTTCTTGTCTGGAAAATTCCATGGAGCCTGGCGGGCTACAGTCCATAGGGTTTCTAAGAGCTGGACATGACTGAAGCAACTGAACACACATCGGCACCGAGAAATGAGGGACACATGTAGTTTTTGGAATTCGAATAATTTTTAAGAATCCAAAGTGTGAAAGTGAAAGTGTTAGTCGCTCAGTCATGTCCAGCTGTTTGCCATCCGATGAACTGTAGCCCGCCAGGCTCCTCTGTCCGTGGGATTTCCGAGGCAAAAATACTGGCGTGGGTGCCATTTCCTTCTCCAGGGGATCTTCCTGACCCAGGGATCAAACCCAAGTCTCCGGCACTGCAGGGAGATCTTTACCATCTGAGCGCCCAGGGAAGCCCTAAAATAATCCAAAAGACAGCATATACACTAGCATTCATCCCACGCAGCTGAAGGGAGCCAAGACTGAGTGGCTCCCAGAGGCTCCCAGCTTGAACGTGTGGGATCAGAAAGATGTGTCAAGGCTCTAGCCTCCTGCTCCTCCTGTCTCTGCTGAGTTTGCAGGAGGATGGACACTGGCTGACTGTGACTTCAGTCTGTTCTCTTGGCCAAAGATTTGCTTGAAAAGTACCTTTGTCGTAAGGAGGAGTAGGAAGAAGAGGAAAGTACTTTGAAATACACATGGAATTAAAGCATTTGCTTTGATGAAGGATTGCTTAGAGACCAAGAATTTCCCAGTCTGAAGTGAAAGTGAAAGTCCTCAGTTATGTCCGACTCTTTGTGACCCCATGGACTATGCAGTCCATGGAATTCTCCAGGCCAGAATACTGGAGTGGGTAGCCTTTCCCTTCTCCAGGGGATCTTCCCAATCCAGGGGTCAAACCCAGGTCTCCCATATTGCAGGTGGATTCTTTCCCAGCTGAGCCACCGGGGAAGCCCGAGAATACTGGAGTGGGCAGCCTGTCCCTTCAGCAGATCTTCCTGACCCCGGAATCGAACCAGGGCCTCCTGCATTGGAGGTGGGTCACCAGCTGAGCTATTGGGAAGCCCATTTCCCCGTCTACACAAATGCAAAACTGGAAATTCCCTGGTGGTCCAGGGGTTAGGACTCTGAGCTTCCCCTGAGAGGCACAGGTTCAATCTCTGCTCGGGGAACTGAGATCCCGTGAACTGCATGGTGAGGCCAAAAAAACGAAATCTAAAAAAATAAACAAGTTCAAACCTTGTTCTCTCTCTGTAGTTGCTATATGAATATACCACTTTTTGTTTATACACTTCCCTATGGACAGACATTTAAGTTTTTCCAGTCTTTCAATACTATAGGCAAGACAGCATTAATTTTCACATGAGTCTCCTTAAGTACATTTATGAGAATTTCTCTAATCAATACACCCTAGAGTGGAATTTCTAGGTCATAGGGTATGTACATCTTAAACTGCATCAGATATAGCCAAATTCTCCCAGAAATGCTTGTGCCACTTACATGCCCTCTTGCAATGGGAAAGAGTAGCTAATGCTTCATATCCAATATTTGATACTGTCAGTTCAGTCACTCAGTCATGTCCGACTCTTTGCCAACCCCATGAATCACAGCACACCAGGCCTCCCTGTCCATCACCAACTCCCGGAGTTCACTCAAACTCATGTCCATCAAGTCAGTGATGCCATCCAGCCATCTCATCCTCGGTCGTCCCCTTCTGCTCCTGTCCCCAATCCCTCCCAGCATCAGGGTCTTTTCCAGTGAGTCAACTCTTCGCATCAAGTGGCCAAAGTATCGGAGCTTCAGCTTCAGCATCAGTCCTTCCAATGAACACCCAGGACCGATCTCCTTTAGGGTGGACTGGTTGGGTCTCCTTGCAGTCCAAGGGACTCTCAAGAGTCTTCTCCAACACCACAGTTCAAAAGCATCAATTCTTCGGCACTCAGCCTTCTTCACAGTCCAACTCTCACATCCATGCATGACCACTGGAAAAACCATAGCCTTGACTAGACGGAGATTTGTTGGAAAAGTAATATCTCTGCTTTTGAATATGCTATCTAGGTTGGTCATAACTTTCCTTCCAAAGAGTAAGCGTCTTTTAATTTCATGGCTGCAATCACCATCAGCAGTGATTTTCGAGCCCCTCCAAAATAAAGTCTGACACTGTTTCCACTGTTTCCCCGTCTATTTCCCATGAAGTGATGGGACCGGATGCCATGATCTTCGTTTTCTGAATGTTGAGCTTTAAGCCAACTTTCTCACTCTCCTCTTTCACTTGCATCAAGAGGCTTTTTAGCTCCTCTTCACTTTCTGCCATAAGGGTGGTGTCATCTGCATATCTGAGGTTATTGATATTTCTCCTGG
This sequence comes from Oryx dammah, assembly GCF_014754425.2. Lineage (NCBI taxonomy): Eukaryota > Metazoa > Chordata > Mammalia > Artiodactyla > Bovidae > Oryx > Oryx dammah. The sequence continues at coordinate 2,954,366 of NW_024070194.1, forward strand.
CAATCTTGATTCCAACTTGTGCTTCTTCCAGCCCAGTGTTTCTCATGATGTACTCTGCATAGAAGTTAAACAAGCAGGGTGACAATATATAGCCTTGACATACTCCTTTTCCTATTTGGAACCAGTTTGTTGTTCCATGTCCAGTTCTAACTGTTGCTTCCTGACCTGCATATACTGATACTGTCAGGACTTTTAATTTTGACTATTCTGTGGGTGCACCACTGCAGGACACTATAGTTTTAAGCTGCACATCTGACCTGTGTCTTCTGGGAATGGCAGCTACCCACCGGTGCTCTTGATGTGTTAAGAGCCTGGTCACAATCAACATGTCCGAGAGGCTTATATGATCAGTATGACTCTGCCATATCTTACAGATTTGCTTTCAACCCCACAGCTAATCCCTAGAGGAGGACATGGCAATCCACTCCAGCATTCTTGCTGGGAGAATCCCATGGACAGAGGAGCTTGGTGGGCTAGAGTCCATGGGTCACAAAGAGTCAGATACAACTGAGTGATGAAGCACTCACACGCCACAGCTTATACCCCAATGCAGACTATTTTAAAGCACACATTTAATATTAAGAAGAAGTAACAAGAATGCAAAGAAGAACTTTATAAAAAAGATATTCATGACCCAGAAAATCACAATGGTGTGATCACTCACCTGGAGCCAGATATCCTGGAATGCAAAGTCAAGTGGAACTTAGGAAGCATCACTATGAACCAAACTAGTGGAAGTGATGGAATTCCAGTTGAGTTATTTCAAATCCTAAAAGATGATGCTGTGAAAGTGCTGAACTCAATATGCCAGAAAATTTGGAAAACTCAGCAGTGGCCACAGGACTACAAAAGGTCAGTTTTCATTCCAAACCCAAAGAAAGGCAATGCCAAAGAATGCTCAAACTACTGCACAATTGCACTCATCTCACACGCTAGTAAAGTAATGCTCAAAATTCTCCAAGTCAGGCTTCCACAGTACGTGAGCCATGAATTTCAGATGTTCAAGCTGGTTTTAGAAAAGGCAGAGGAACCAGAGATCAAATTGCCAATATCCACTGGATCATCGAAAAAGCAAGAGAGTTCCTGAAAAACATCTACTTCTGCTTTATTGACTACGCTAAAGCTTTTGACTATGTGGATCACAACAAACTGTGGAAAATTCTTCAAGAGATACCAGACCACCTGACCTACCTCCTGAGAAATCTGTATGCAGGTCATGAAGCAACAGTTAGAACTAGATATGGAAAAACAGGCTGCTTCCAAATTGGGAAAGGAGTACATCAAGGCTGTATATTGTCACCTTGTTTATTCAACCCTGGGATTTCTTTGGAAGGAATGATGCTAAAGCTGAAACTCCAGTACTTTGGCCACCTCATGAGAAGAGTTGACTCATTGGAAAAGACTCTGATGCTGGGAGGGATTGGGGGCAGGAGGAGAAAGGGACGACCGAGGATGAGATAGCTGGATGGCATCACGGACTCAATGGACATGAGTCTGAGTGAACTCTGGGAGATGGTGATGAACAGGGAGGCCTGGTGTGCTGCGATTCATGGGGTCACAAAGAGTCAGACACGACTGAGCGACTGAACTGAACTGAGGGTATATTACGCAAAATCCTGGGCTGGATGAACCACAAGCTGGAATCAAGATTGCCAGAAGAGAAATCAATAACCTCAGGTATGCAGATGACACCACCCGTATGGCAGAAAGCGAAGAGTAACTAAAGAACCTCTTGATGAAAGTGAGAGGAAAGTGAAAAAGTTGGCTTAAAACTCAATGTTCAAAAAACTAAGATCATGGCATCTGGTCACATCACTTCATGTCATATAGTTGGGGAAACAATGGAAACAGTGAGAGACTTTATTTTGGGGGGCTCCAAAATCACTGCAGATGGTGACTGCAGTCAAGAAATTAAAAGATACTTGCTCCTTGGAAGAAAAGCTATGACCAACCTAGACAGCATATTTAAAAGCAGAGGTATTACTTTGCCGACAAAAGTCTACGTAATCAAAGCTATGGTTTTTCCAGTGGTCATGTATGGATGTGAGAGCTGGACTATAAAGAAAGCTGAGTGCCAAAGAGTTGATGTTTTTCAATTGTGGTGTTGGAGAAGACTCTTGAGAGTCCATTGGACTGCAAGGAGATCCATCCTAAAGGAGATCAGTCCTGAATATTCAGTGGAAGGACTGATGCTGAAGCTGAAACTCCAATACTTGGCCACCTAATGGGAAGAATGGACTCATTGGGAAAGACCCTGATGCTGGGAAAGAGTGAAGTCAGGAGAAGAAGGGGACGACAGAGGATGAGATGGTTGGATGTCATCACTGACTCAATGGACATGAATCTGAGTAAACTCCGGGAGTTGGTGACGGACAGGGAGGCCTGGTGTGCTGCAGTCCATGGGGTCTCAAAGAGTTTGATACCACTGAGCAACTGAACTGAACTGACCTATTCTGTTGATAATTCCTTCTTCTGATATCAACATGTAGGCCGTCACTTATTACGAAATACTGAAGCTCAGTACATGCCTCTATCAGTTGTTACTTAGTACTTTTTCTCCTTGCTCTATCTCTTTAACTAAATTATAAGCCAAGAGGGAGACTCCTCATACCCTCAGAGCCTGGTGCAGTTCTGTACACACAGAGGGTGCACAGGGCATGGATTTATATATATGTAAAATAACTGGTCTTCACCAATGGCCCAGCAAGTCAAGCACCCACCTGAAGTGCAGGAGACACAAGAGCCACGAGTTCAAGCCCTGGGTCACGCAGATCCGCTGGAGAAGAAAATGGCAACCCACTCCAGTATTCTTGCCTGGGAAATTCCACGGAGAGGGGAGCCTGGTGGGCTACAGTCCATGGGGTCATGAAGAACTGGACATGACTGAGCAACTAAACATGCAAGCCGATAATGGTAGTAATACAACCCTGGCAAATTTTGCATAGTTTGAAAGGCTTAAATGCTTTCTTTCTTTATGGAATTAAGCTCCATACAGGTTAGAATCTTGTCAAGGCTGTAATGCCACATTCTCCTGAAGTCTCCCTTGTAAGCAGAAACTTATAGTCTCCTGTCTCATGTCTCACCTTCCCCTTCCACCATCTCAATTTCTCTCCCACCTCTTCCCTCTTTCTTTTATTCCAGTGGATTTTTGAGGGCTTATTTTTCTGTTGCTTGTGGGTTTTTTTTTTTCTTTTTTGACCTTCAGGGATGAATTTTCTTTGGATATTACTTGTGAGAGGATGCAGGAGGGATATGAGAGTGTTTCTGATAGAGTTACGGCAATAACCAGATAGAGTTCCTTGGGGGTGGAAGATTTCGCCAACTGTATTGACTCATTTTTATTTTAAACTGGGCACGTCTACTGAGAGACTTGGCAGAGGGACATCTCTTTATCATTCAAGGCTATCCTCAGGACGGGCTTGCGTGGAGAGAGCCGGGCTTGATTTAGGGATGTGTCCCAGGTGCCTGAATGAGGTCTGGGGAATCAGACTTTCCATAATACACCCCAGATTAGTCATTCGGTGAGCAGGTGAATATTTGCTTTTGCAATTGTGCCTCACTAAATAATCTAGATAGATATAAAAACAGTGAATTCAGCTGCTTGTGAATAGTATGGATATTTGAGCTTTTGTGCAGTACCAATCCCTAGTAATATTTTTTGTATTAAATACCGTGAATCCACTTCACCTGTCAGCACTATTCAAAACACGAATGCTGTCTGAATAGGGAGGATGTTCTGGGCCCTTTCGGATGACTACTGTTGCTAGGAAAACCACTTCCTGATAGCTTTGTGCTTGCTGCATGTGTCTCTCTTTGTGTACAGCTTACAGTGACAAGCAATATATAGCATGGTATTGGGGAGGAATTGGGAAAGTTTAGAGATGTTTAAAGAGCACTGCTTAAAGTTAAAAAGGGGGATGTCATCTAAAATAATAGTTAAGAGTTTTGCCTGTTTCCATGTGGAGGATTACAGCTGTCAAGAGGAGGCCATCGGAGCTGTGTTTGTGTTACGGTGGTACCAACTTCAGGGCCATCCAGCCGTCCTTTTCTGGAACCTCACAACTGGGTTCTGCTCTTTGGTGCCCGAGGAAATGATCGTCTTTTGCTCTGTGTGAATATTATGCCAATTACTGTTTCTATAGTGTCAGCTCTGCTTAAACTTGCAGTTCCACAAGACTGATGGGAAGGAACTGTGTGAACTCTCTCTGGGACACAGCTGGGAATGAGAGCACGGCCTGGTAAGATAAGCCCATGCATTTATTCACTCAGGACAAAGCATTTTTCTCCAATTCTGCACCAGAAGTGAAACAGTCAACTCTCCTTCCGGAAACAGGACCTTCCCAGCAGAGCCTGAGGCAAATACGGCTTCAGCATGAGTGTCTGTTACAAAGACTTCCCTAAAACATGTATAAAACAAATAGGTATAAAACAAGGGTGGAATGGACACCACCTCAAGCTCTAAGCTCTACAGATAGCCACACTCCACACTCCTCTACAGAACACTCACAAGTGGAGGGACCTGGATCTGGAGTCTCACTTCTCGCGGCCCCTCTGTCCTTATCTAAATAATGGGAGCAACCTTATCTGCGTAATAAGGCCGGTGGGAAGGCTCAATGGCAAACGGATGACAATGACTCATGATAGCAACTGGCGCATAGTAGCGATTTCATTAAATACCCTTAAAGACCTAGGAAAGAGACGCCCTGCCCTAGCACCTAGTCATGTGCTTCACGCCGTCCCCTCTCAAGCTCCCATCAGGCACCTCCCTGGTTCTTAACAGAATTACAGACTAGATGCTGACTTGACATTGCTTGAAATAGGTCAAACACTAAACCTGCCCACACGGGTTACTGCCTTTTGTTTGTGTTTTTTTTTAACTAATAGTGTAACAATCATGTTAGCAATGGTAATGGTTCTTTACCATCTTGAGCCACCCGGCCTTGCCTGGTAGCTCAGTCAGTAAAAAATCTGTCTGCAGTACAGGAGACCCAGGTTTGATCCCTGAGTCAGGAAGATTCCCTGGAGGAGGGAATGGCAACCCACTCCAGTATTCTTACCTGGAAAATCCCATGGACAGAAGAGCCTGGCAGACTACAGTCCGTGGGGTCGAAAGAATCAAATGACTTAGTGCCTAAACCACCCAATGGTAATGGTACAATGAACACATCTCAATTATCTGCTATTATTCACACTACCCCATAGTTGGGGGCTTCCCAGGGGGTCCTAGTGGTAAAGAACTCGTCTGCCGATGCAGACGACACAAGAGTCAAGGGTTCGACCCCTGGGTCGGGAAGATCCCCTGGAGGAGAATATGGCAGCCCACTCCAGTACTCTTGCCTGGGAAATTCCATGGACAGAGGAGCCTGGCAGGCTAGAGTCCATGGGGTTCCAAAGCGTCAGACACGGTTGAGTGACTGAGGACTCACAGTCTGTAGTTGAGCAGAATATTACGTGGCCTTCCCAGAAAAGAGCACCCTTCCCCCCCCACCACCACTGCCATCTGCCTGCCTTTTGTCTGTAGAGAAACTTTAGCTTCCCAGGCCTTCCCTGAGTTCCAAAGAGTAAATTTAACCAGAGAAGTTAGAAACTGCAGAAAGGAAGGAAAACCGTCAAACAAGACAAAATAATAATAGTTTGTTTGTCCGTTAGACAAAGTCTAGGACCTTTAGTTCCTCCTCAAGTGCTATAGACAATATTCTAAGCAAAGGCCTCTGAGCTGCTTTGTAGACACTGAAACTCACCCACCAGACAGCAGAAGTTAACGGGATCCTGTCCACAAACCGTGTGACCCCAGACCAGCTGGAGTCAGAAGTTGAAGACGTTGACTCCCGATGACCTCACCACCAACCAATCAGAAAAGTGTCCACAAGTGAGCACACACCCCACAACTCCCTCCCTCATCCTGGTTTTAAAACACCTTTCCCCTGAAAGCCTTTGGGCCTCTGTGCCTTTTAAGCACTAGCTGCCTGGACTGGTTGCTTGGTGCCTGTAATAAACGCGGCTGCATTTTCCTTCAGCACAACCTGGTGTCCGTTGCTTGGCCTTACTGTGCATGGGTGTTCAGTTCAGTTCGATCGTTCAGTTGTGTCCAACTCTTTGCAACCCCATGGACTGCAGCACGCCAGGCCTCCCTGTCCATCACTAACTCCTGGAGTTTACCCAAACCCATGTCCCTTGAGTCAGTGACGCCATCCAGCCATCTCATCCTCTTTCGTCCCCTTCTCTTCCTGCCCTCAATCTTTCCCAGCATCAAGGTCATTTCCAATGAGTCAGCTCTTCGAATCAGGTGGCCAAAGTATTGGAGTTTCAGCTTCAACATCAGTCCTACCAATGAACACCCAGGACTGATCTCCTTTAGGATGGACTGGTTGGATCTCCTTGCAGTCCAAGGGACTCTCAAGAGTCTTCTCTAACACCACAGTTCAAAAGCATCAGTTCTTCAGCGCTCAGCTTTCTTTATAGTCCAACTCTCACATCCATACATGACCACAGGAAAAGCCATAGCCTTGACTAGACGGACCTTTGTTGGCAAAGTAATGTCTCTGCCTTTTAATATGCTGTCTAGGTTGGTCATAACCTTCCTTCCAAGGAGTAAGTGTCTTTTAATTTCATGGCTGCAATCACCATCTGCAGTGATTTGGAGCCCAGAAAAATAAGGTCAGCCACTGTTTGCAGTGTTTCCCCATCTAGCTGCCATGCAGTGATGGGACCGGCTGCCGTGATCCTCGTTTTCTGAATGTTGAGCTTTGAGCCAGCTTTTGCGGTCTCCTCTGTGCGTGGGTGAGAGGACTCGAGTTTGGTTCTCTGACACTTTCACATTCATCCTCTTATCTGAGCCACCTCCCATCCAGGCCCCATGACCAAACAAGTGTAGAAAGAGGAAAGTGATGTGTTCGTCGCTCAGTCGTGTCTGACTCTTTGCGACCCCATGGACTGTAGCCCGCCAGGCTCCTCTGCCCCTGGGATTCTCCAGGCAAGAATACTGGAGTGGGTTGCCATTTCCTTCTCCAGGGGATCTTCCTGACCAAGGGCTTGAACTCAGGTCTCCTGCATTGCAGGCAGATTCTTTACCATCTGAGCCACAGGGACACCTGGAAAGAGGAAGCTGAGGCTCAAATAAACCTGAACCATTTGGCTCTGGCCCCAAAGGGAAAGAGAGCAGTGGCAGCACCCACCCTTGTCCTCTGACTTCTCATCCTGTGTGTCACTGTACTAAACTATGGAGGTGCCCTGAAGCAGGAATGGAGGAGAAAGGTGTGAGGATGCTCGAAGCTTATTTCCATGACCAAGACCCTCATTCTCATCTCTAAGATTCCATCCTGAGTGTGACAGTAAAATTATCCTGTCCTTACCCCCAGGAACGTTTCAGGGTAACGTGCGTCTGAAATTGCAGCAGGAACCAGGACATTAACACACACCTGAGAACTGGGGACTTTTCTGACTCCATGTCAGTTTCTCAGTAGATGGGAAACACCCTCATCCCAGGACAGTGGGGACAGGAACAGAGGGAGAGGTCATGTGAACTCTAGAATTTGCTATGCTGTGCTCAGTCGTGTCTGACTCTTTGCCACACTTTGGACTGTAGCCCGCCAGGCTCCTCCCTCCACGGAATTTCTCAGGCCGGAACACTGGCGTGGGCAGCCACTTCCTGCTCCAGGGGATTCTCCCCACCCAGGAATCAACCCACGCCTTCTGTGTCTCCTGCACTGGCAGTGGGGTTCTTTACCTGCAGCACATCAGGAAACCTGAACTGTAGGATTTTAGGAATACCAAGAAATGTACCTCTTTTCTACGTATTGTGCCTCGCCAGCTTCACCACAAAGCTGGTGTTTCTCCCATTAAGAAACTGAGAGCAAGTATCTTTTATCTGGGAAGGGCAAAACGATTGAGCTCCTCTCTGCTCTCAGGACCAGACCGTGTGCTGACTTGTCAGTCTGGCCTGGTCCCTGTGAAGACCTCCTTCCAGGGGAGCACAGAGCCGGTGCCTTCGGAGCTGCAGAGGAGCGAGGTCTGGAGTCTGGGCGGCAGGTTTTGTCTTATCAAAATGAAAGCAAAGATGGAAAGCAAAACAAGTGATGATGTGTTCGGAGAGGTAAACTTCTTCCTATTTCAAGTGGTTGGAAGAGTTGACTCCATTCTCCTCGGACCTGAAATAATGGGGTAGAAAGCACTTGGAGAATAGCCTTGCATGGAGCATGTAAGATGTCCTTACTTCTTAAGAGCCATATTTGATGCTTCTGCCTGCAGATTGCTGGGAAATTCAAGGTAAATACAGCCTGACGTTTCCAGTCCACTCCCCACATACACAGATGTAAATTCCAGATTCCTCATGCAGAAACTCTGCCCCTTGCTGCTGCAGTCCTGGCACGGAAGATAAACTTCTGCATGGCACTTGATGGATGCGTCTATTTGGGGGGAGTGGGGAGTCGGAGGCACCAATAGCTCTGGGGCAGGGGTGGGGCTGTGATGGATGGCATCCAGTTTATCTCCTGGCTTCCGCTGAGCCAGGCTGCCTGGCGAGTCCTCCCCCAGAGTTAATTTGCAGTAAAGAGAACAAGGAGTTCCATCACATTCTGACAATCGCTCGTTTGTATTTACAACTAACCTCTTTGAGTGTTTCCTATATGCCTGCACGATGCTCTGTGTTTCCTATACATTATCTCTGGTGTGGAACCTGACTTTCTCACCAAGGGTGAGCACGACGGCTTCAGTGTTTGATGGAAAGGTCCATGGTTTATCCCTATTGTGTTGCATAAAGGGAGATTTTCCATTTTTAATATTAAATTTAATAAAATGCAACCTTGCGATTCTACTAAAGGAATAGTCAGACAAATGTAAAAAAAAAATATATATATATATATATATATATATAGGATGAGCATTGCAGCAAAGTGTGTGACCTAGAAAAATTAAAAAATAACCTGTGTACCCATCAACTGGGGATGTGTGTGTATCTGTGTTTATAAGTGTGTGTTTAGGGTTGTGTATGTTTCTGTGTATATATGTGTATATAAATACATGTACACACACATATATACAGATATGTACACACGTGCATGTATACACATCTGTGCACTTGTACAAACGTGTATATATTTATACACATTATGCCAAAGTATATTTAAGATGTTAAAGATATATTTTGAAGGGAAAATTTATTAAAATTGTTAAAATTCAAGTTTAATATGCTTTATTAATATGCATATTAATAAACCAATAAAGATATATATACATATATGCAAACATGGGCATATATGTATATGTATATATAGAGAATCTGCCTGCCAACACAGGAGACAAAGGGTTGATCCCTGGGTTGGGAAGATCCCCTGGAGAAAGAAATGGCAACCAACTCCAGTACTCTTGCCTGGAAAAATCCCATGACAGAGGAGCCTGGCGGGCTCCTGTTGACGGGGTTGCAAAGAGTGGGACAAGATTTAGCTGTTTATAGTTATTTTTCCCTTATGAGCGGGAAAGGAATTTGTGGGCAAAGATGTTATCTCATTCTACTGTACATCTACATTTCTTTTAAAAAAAAAAAGTACAAATTGATTGTGTAATCAATGTCTCCCCAATAAAGCTATTTACACTTGGAGGAATAGAGGATAAAAAGGCACACTATATGCAAGTTTCACTGCAGTGATATATCAGCCAGTTAATTACCACCGAGAGTGAATAACTTAGCCAGTTCCACAGGTATCAGTGCTTCTGGTCCTTAACTCACTTTATTTTCTTCATTTGCTTGATTATCTATTTTCTTTCATGGCACTGAACACATCAAAATGGCAATTAAACATATAAAAGGAATCTTAGAAATAAAAGAGCAAGGAACGCAGGTAAAATCAAGTACTTTGTGAGGTCAATATGCTCATCTTTACAGGCTAACAGTCTATGAAGGCAGCGGCCCTCAGGAAAATACACAGCCCAGTTTTATGAAAACAGGATCAACAAAGTCTCTTCCAGAGGAGATGTACAGGGCACTGTGACACTTCCTACAATCTTTCCCTCCTACAGATGCAAATATTTGATGGCCATTCGGGACTAGAAAGCCTCAGAGAGCCTTGCATGAATAGTCTGTGCCATACTCTCATGGAACTGTGCAGGCAAAGGGTGAAATTAGGAAGTTGTTAGGGCTGACCCAATCTGGACCACCAAGTATAACTGTTCAAGCAGAAGGCAAGTACTTTCATCTTTCTACACCTCACTTTCCTTCTTTCTGAAACAGAAACAGTACTCATCCCTTAAAACTGGAGGTAACTGCCCTACATCTTGGGCTTCCCAGGTGGCACTAGTGGGAAAGAACCCACCTGCCAATTCAGGAGACATAAGAGACAGGTTCGATCCCTGGGTGGGGCAGATCCCTTGGAGAAGTAAATAGCAACCCACCCTGGTATTCTTACCTGGAGAATCCCATGCACAGAGGAGCCTGCTGGGCTACAGTCCATGGAGTCACACACAGTCAGACACCACTGAAGAACAATAGCACGCACACACACACACCACACCCCACACAACAGCCGACAGCTGGTGTTGACCAAGTAGCGGAATTCATGTCAGTTCAGTTAACATTTATTAAGTAGCTGTGTTGTACCATGGACTACTGGGATCAGGGGGTTGAAAGAGTAACCAAAGTCCACCTCAGGCCTCAAGATCTTACAGTCTAGAAGCACTTATTGACTTCCTTTCTCTATAGTTCTTTATTTTTTGAGACATACCTTCATGTCAGTCATAAGACTTGTTGCATATAATCGTGTTACTGCTACTAAAATACTAAAGTTTCTCCGTGGTTTCCAATTTTTGCAAAGTTGAGGGCTTTAAGTGTTGTGCACGTGGCCTCATCATTCTCCCTTCCTCCCTTCCTTCTGCTTCCTTTCTTTCTTAGAGCTTTATTGAGAAAGTTCAAATATTATACAATTAGCCTGATACACTTTCATCAATGGTTAAAAAAAAAAAAAGACAAGCAGTTAGCATGGGGAAATGATATACAAGCCAAAGTCTTTTATTCTGATGTGGTATGATGCCCCTTTATGAACACCATGTTAAAAGGATAGCCTTTTTTATTCACCTCTGGGTTATCTTTTCTGTGGGAGTACAGGGGAGGGTTGGGCATCAGAAATCAGAGTGTATCACTGCAAGTGTACAGAATCCATCAGGAGGGCTGGGGTAAGAAAAATGAGGGTGCAGCCACTTATCTAATGGAGTGCTGTACAGAGAGAGTCCATGAATACATCCTTTTCTCTGGGAGCTTTCAAAGAGTGTGGATGGAGACAAATACCACAATGACCTAATTTATTTGGTAGATAAGAGAATTAATTGCTGTTATCTACCACAAACACAAACAGGGGTTGGGGAGCGGGCGCTGCTATGGCTCTTTTTCTGTGCTGGGGGAGGGCTTCCTGGAAGAGGCAGGGCCTTGGGAAAATTGGTACTGATAAACAGGAGGAGTGTGCCAAGTCCAGGATCAGAGGGAGTCCAGGCCTGCGGGGGAGGCTGCTACCCAGGCATTCTCCTGCCTGCTCTAATGTGCCCTGTTACAGGGACCCACACTCAGCCATGACAGCTGGTAGAGGCAACATCTTCTGTGCCTGTGAACCATTTTAATCAAATCGTGGAGAACTCAGAAACAAAAAGACATGCGCATCTCTCTCTGGGTGTCTTTGCCATTTTATCTTTCTCCCCTTCCTGTAAGTGGGACTCATGTAGGCAATTACTCTCTGCCTCAGATCTGCCTAATGGAGTGAGCCAGTGGCAGGAAGATTAACATGCAGGAAGAGGAGGGAAACAAATCAAAGAGCCAGCCCCATTGGGTGGCCGGCAGTGGGTGTGAGCAAAAGGCTCCACGCTAGCATCTGGGGACCCACGAGGCCACGTGTTATCAGGGGAGTGACCCCTTCTTAACAGCCAATCGTGCGGCCTTACAAGTAGATTTCCTGGCTCTGGTGAAACTCACCACTGTGAAGCCTGATGCTGAGGGCTGAAGCGAGCAGTTTAATTTGTGCCTTCTCCAGACCTCTCTCAGAGGGAAACAAGCCTCTATCTTAAGGCACTACAGAAGATTCACAAGCCAAGAGTGAAAGAAATGTCACTTTTCGATAACAAATTGATTTTTATATCGTGCCTTTTTGCTGTTGGCTGGAAGAAACCATCTCAGTCATTCATGGTTCCTCAGTCAGCAGAACCACAGCTGTGCATCTGAGTTTGGGGACATACAAGAGCAAAGACTTTGGGATGGGAATTTGGTCTACACACGCACAGTCCAAGATGGTAGCCACCAGCCATGTGCGGCCATCAGAATGACTTAAAATTAACTAAACTTTAAAATTCAGATTCCTCAGCTACACTAGCCGCATTTTAAGTATTCAGCAGGCACATGTGGCTAGTGGCTGTCATACTGGACCACAGGGATACAGAACGTTTCCATCATCAAAAATATTTCTATTGACTGCAACTGGCCTACACTGTCATCCTCTAGCATCGAAAGAATTTTCTGAGATGTGTCCTTATTGTCTGTCTTTCTGCCAAGGAAACACTCAGAGGGCCTACTTAACTTGCCTACAGACACTCAGACTCTAGGTAGCCAAACTGGAACTCAAATTTCTTCCTGGGTGTACTATAATTTTTTGCTACTTCCTTCTATTCCCCGTCACAAGTCTAGGGAATCTGTACTTAACAAGAGGACGAAGCGCTCTCATTCTGCTCTGTTGTAACAGAAACCTCATGCTTTCTTTTGCTGAAGTTTTCAGATACTCAAATGTCCAGAATTCTGAAACTCAGAAAAGCTATTTTCTGCACTTCCACTGGGTTCCCGGGTGGCTCAGGCTGGTAAAGAAACTGCCCACAAGGCAGGAGACCTGGGCTCGATCCCTGGGTCTGGAAGATCCCCTGGAGAGGGGAATGGAAAGCCACTCCCGTATTCTTGCCTGGAAAATTCCATGGACAAAGAAGCCCCACGGTGGGCTACAATCCGTGGGGGTCACAGAGTCGGACAGGACTGAGCGACTATCACTTTCAGTTCACTTCATTGCATCCCTACTATTAAAACTCTTCTCTGAGGAGTACTGGCCTCTCAATCTAGATCAGATGATGATAAAAAGGAAAGTCCCTGAATAAAACACACATCAATTAATGTAACAAAGAGTGGTCCAGCCTCAACAGGTCTGAGAATGTTTGGACAGATGAAGGCAGAGAGTCAACCTAATGGCCTCAGATGATGCCCATCTTTGCAGTGCAGACGAATGAGCGTCTCTGGATCTGAGTGGCTTAGCCCACAGAAAGTCCTCTGGAGGCTGAGCAACTCTCCAGGCCACAACTCAGTGGTCCAAGCTGCATCATCCCTGAGACTCTGGCCTTTACGCACGCCGCCAAAGAGAACAGGAGTGCGTGGAGGACTGCAGGGGCGCGGTGATTTCTCCGTCCAGAAGGACTCCCGACACACGTCCATCCCACAGCAGCAACAGTCACACCACTTGCCTCACCCCCAAGGACTGGGGCAAGGCCAGGGAGGATACGGAGGAGGGGGTGAGCAGTCTTATCTTTGCCATGCCCGTGAGTTAAGATAATTCATATAGCACGCATAGCAGTGCAGGACTGAACACTTGCCCGGGACTGAGCACCCTGTGTGTAACACCTCATCTAATCCTCACAACAGCTTCTGAAGAAAGTCCTGTTACTTCCTCTCTCTCTCTCTCTTAAAGATGAGCACAGTGGAGCTTAGATGGGTTACGAGATATGACTGAGGTCAAGCGGCGAACAGACGGCAGAGCCAGAGCGTGAACCCAGGTCTGACCAACATTAAAGCACAGGGTTGGTTAGACATCCAGATTTTTTTTCTTTTTAAGGGAAAGTAAAGTTGCACTCTAGAATAGTGCTATCCAACAGAACCTGGGGCAAAGATGGGATTTTCACTCTGTGTAATCCCAAACAGTGGTCAATCTGAGGAACAGAGGTCAATCTGGAAACGTGGCCAATCTGAGGAACTAAGATTTTAATTTAATTTAAATGGCACCAAGATAGAAAATGGAATTAATACTATTGTAACTTAACTTCCTATGTGTAAATGCTCCTTCCTCAAAAAAGAGTGAATGCTCCTTCCTCAAAAATAGAGTGAAGTTCTTTGAAGTCAGAGACCATAATTTACGCATCCTTTTCAGCACAGGCAGAGCACTTTGCAGATGAAGATCACTCAGTAAAAATTTATAATTATAATTTGATACTGATCCACTGCAAGACTTCTCAGCTTCTTAAAAATGTGGATATTCAGTGACCAATTCTGTTTTCCTAAAAAGGGTCAAAGGACTTTAAAACTCCATCTGGCCAGCCACTTGCTTTTTATTTTCCTTCTACCTACATGACTGTCAGTAATAAGACATAGTTTGGTATTTGCAGAAGTTGCCGTCAAGGTTTCAAAAATATTACTGGTTTTTGGGGAGAGGGAGGAGAAGGAGAGGGAGGCATTGAGTCCCTACTTTCCATACTGAATTTTTAAAAGGAAAATGAAGATCTAGTTTAAAGTGCTTTCATACCAAACAGGAGCCGAATGAAATGGAGAAACTTAATGGATCTCTTTCTGTGAACAAAATGACAGATAAAATATCTATTTTGCTCACATATTTTTCATTCACAGACAGTTCATTTCAGTAAATATCTTACCACCTGCACTTGTCAATTTTCCAAGGTTTTGGGGATATTTCCAATAAGTTCAGTTGGACTCTATAGTTGGTATTTATGAGACTGTGCTTAAAGGGAAATTGCATGACGGATATCATCAGCTCAATTTTTTTCTGTGTTTTTCTTGAATGTGTAGTTGGCAAGCTCTCAAAACCCTTATCGGGTCATAACTCAAAGATGCATGTGGCCTCCACAGCTGGGCTAATATTTACAAAGCACTCTTCTGCCCCGCCTCGGTCTATTTCTTATGCGCCTCTCTCCTGTGGTTCTCGCCTTTTCGTAAGTGTGTTAATATTGAAAATGAGACGAGTCCAAGGCCACACTGACAGCAAATGCTTTCTGTGGTCTCCCCGCAGGGAGTCTCCTCCAGAACTGGCTCTGTCGCTCTTTAGAACTGAGTCGTGAGGTTTCTAAAGGTTCTACACCTGGGTTTCTCAGCCTCTGAAGTCTTAGCATTTTGGGTCACATGATTCTATTATGGGAAGCCTCCTATGCTTTGTAGGATAGTTAGCAGCATCCCTGACTTTGAGTCATGAGATGCCAGTTGTGTTCCCTCACTTGGTTATGACAACCAAAAATGTCCCCAGATATTACCAAATGTCCCCCGACGTCCCTAGGTGCCTCGAGTTCTGTCTCAGTTCTCAGCTCATGTGTCATTTCCAGGGGTCCGTGTTCAGGGTCAAGTTCTCTGCTTGTCACTCTCAGACCCTCTGAAGCATGTAATCTCAGTCTGTGGCTACCGGTTCGCTGATGACCACACCACTGTCCTAAACTCTCCATTGACACAAATGGCAAGGATACAGGTGAAGATTTTCCACTAAGTAAGAACTGACCTGCTCTAAAAATTACTCTGAGAATTGCCTTGTATTTTTAGGG
This sequence comes from Oryx dammah, assembly GCF_014754425.2. Taxonomy (NCBI): domain Eukaryota; kingdom Metazoa; phylum Chordata; class Mammalia; order Artiodactyla; family Bovidae; genus Oryx; species Oryx dammah. The sequence continues at coordinate 2,969,909 of NW_024070194.1, forward strand.
TTCAGAAATACTGATACCATCTCCCTTCTCACACACCAAGGGTGAATACCACCTGTGCATCCAAAGACTCCGCTTGTCCCTGGTGTGAAGCTGTTAATACCAAAGCTTGGAGTTGAGATGGCCAGAAAGTTTCTTTAACGTGATGGTGGTGACTCTGTGGTGGAGAAATCCATTTTCAGCTTATAATTTTCTGCCGATCATGTTTCCAACAGAAGAAGACTATGAAGTTGCACAGCAAGGCAAGTGCCCCAATAGCCTGAGTATCATCTCTGACCCTCTGTTGATTTACCCCTTTAACAGATATTTCATATTTGTTGGCTGAAGGAATAAGTAATGGCTGTGTAATGAGTTCTCTGCTAAAGCTGAAAACACAATAATGAACAAAATTAAGCATGGTCCCTGCCACCCTGGAACAAGAGGTTTGGTGGAAAAAAATGGCACTAACTGAAGGATTATGAGTTCTGTCAGTGAATGCGTAGCTCCAAATCAAGTTATATGCTTCAAAGGTCCTAAACGAGTGACAAGCATGGGATATGACCCATATTATGTCCCCCGATGGATGACACATGAGCTGAGAACCCAAATATAAGTCCGCTAGGTGAAGTGAGGGGAGAGGATTCCAGACAAACAGACCCACAGGGACAGAAGTCTACTGGAGAAAGGGATGAAGATGAGTAAAAGAAACTGGGGAAACTCAAAAAGGCAGTGCGTCTGGAGCACAGAAAACATGGAATGAGACCGTAGAAGGGGAGACTGAGCTGTCACAGGCTGCCCATCGTCCTCAGGAAGCCCGCGGCTCTTCGCTCCATCGGTGGACACTCACGAATGGGCTCCAAGTAGTGAAGGGAAAGACCGTATCTGAATTCTGCAGGCGTCTCCAGCTGCAGCGTGGGGGAGTTGTATGGAGGGAAGAGGGAGAGAAGAAGCTCAGGTAGGTGTCCAGGAGAGACAGAGGCTGCTTCGGCTAGGAGGCTCCATTAAAGAAGAAGAGAAGAAAAAACGGTCCCTGGAAAGTGAACCAGCAGGAAGGGAGGGGTTAAACCAGAAGGCCCAACTGGGGTACGCTACTTAGAGCTGGTGTTCTGACGGGCTGAAGTCCTGGCTGAACCAGCGTTCCACATGCTGCATATAATCCCTGGAAGGGTCAGACAGTAAAGTGGTCAGGATGCCTCCTAATTTTTTACATGACTGGTGCTGTCGTCTGTCCAGAGAGTGAACACTAGAGGAGACACACCTCTGTGCTAGAAAACCATGAGCTTTGTATTGGACATGTAAAATCCGAGATGCCTTGCAGATACTACTGAAAGAATAAATCTGGTGTGCTGCACTGCAAAGAAGGAACTTCCCCAAGGACAAGAACGGTTAACCAGGGGCCATCATTTTGTAGAACATCCGTTAGCCATGTACTACCTCATGTGAAATTTAAACAACTACTACCCAGGGCTAATTAGTTTTCACATATGACAATATGGACTTCCCTGGTGGCTCAGACAGGAAAACATCTGCCTACAATGTGGGAGACCTGGGTTTGATCCCTGGGTTGGGAAGATTCCCCTAGAGAAGGCAAAGGCACCCCACTCCAGTACTCTTGCCTGGAAAATCCCATGGGTGGAGGAGCCTGGTAGGCTACAGTTCATGGGGTAGCAAAGAGTCGGACACGACTGAGCGACTTCACTTTCGCTTTATGACAATATAATTATAAAATAAAATTGTCAACCACAGTTTCCCTCCTCACCCCCATTTCAGCGCGGCCTTTGATAAAGGAAAGCAGCCTACGCACGGCGTTCAGCACGAGTCCCTGGTAAGGAAAGACACAGACAGTATCAGGACTGCTCCACTGGAATGGAGACAACTCGCTTCCCACCGTGTGCCTTACCCAGGACATCTGGAGGTGAGCGTCTCCTTTTCCTCACCTTGTATCTGCTCAGTTATCTTAATCCCAAATTGTGGGAGTGAAACTCCGGCAACCTTTAAGGATACAGTTTGCTTCCTATTACATTACTTCTTCCCATAGAGGAGAAACCAAGTGTTTGTCATTTGCGAGCGTCATGTCATTACATTCCATATTGCAGTGTAATGATGTGAAATGATTAAATGACAAAATGCCAGCTCACTGCCAAAAATTTAAAGTGGCATACTTTTATTTGTAGATTGCAAAGCTATTATTAATCCTTATATTGACTCTGCCAGATTAAATAATACAAGCAGACCAGTGCATACAGAAACAGGGTACCATAAGTGAAGTTCAGCACCCCAATTCCAACATATAAACGGGAAGAGTCCTCTGATTCTAGCACATTCTTCAGGCTATACATGCAGAGCTAGACTTATTAGTGTAGAATAGTCTTGTCACCCGATGGACTGGGAGTGACAGGCATCAAAATACAACCTGACTGGAGTTTTTATCGAGAGGAAAAACAGGAACTCAGAACAGGTAGCTGAGAAAATAAAATGGCCTGCTTTCCCTTTGCCCTCTCCTGAGCCACTTTTTTTCCACTAGCACTTATTGGGAGATAGAATTTTATTCTTTTCTAAAGGGAAAAGAGCATACAAAAAGCATTTCGTGTACGTCACCAAATTACTGGAAGACTCTGCGGTGGGTAAAGTAACAACTTCTTCTTTTCTTCCCCCTAGGCTATCAAATCTCATGTGGAGAGCTTTGAAAGAGGGTTAAAAATTACATCCTCAGGACTATATGTTTTTTAAGCTTTTAAAGTTCAAATCCATGTGACCTCAAGTATTTGAGGGTTTGTGAAGAAACCTCTTTTCACCTGCTTTTTTTTTTTTTCCAACCATTTATGGATGCCCATTCTGGCAACACACGCACTGCCCAATTCCAGTAAGAACCTTCCGGCAACCGTATTCAAGTGACTTTCTTTTGTTTATTTCCTTTTGTTTTCCCTCCCCTGAGCATTTTTCCCTTTTTTTTTTTTTTTTGGTGGAAATAAGAGGAAGGCAGATGCCTCAACCTGGTCACTTTTATTAGGTCTCTTAACTAAGAAACACTCTTATTTTAGGAATTCTCTGCCCAGACTTGGTTTGACTTTTGCTTTACTTTTCTTTTAACTATTTTCCTTTAACCTAGACAGCATATGAAAAAGCAGAGACACTACTTTGCCAACAAAGGTCTGTGTAGTCAAAGCTATGGTTTTCCCAGTAGTCATGTATGGATGTGAGAGTTGGACCATAAAGAAGGCTGAGCACCGAAGAATTGATGCTTTCAAATTGTGTTAGAGAAGACTCTTGAGAGTCCCTTGGACTGCAAGGAGATCAAACAGTCAGTCCTAAAGGAAATCAACGCTGAATATTCATTGGAAGGACTGATGCTGAAGCGCCAATACCTTGGCCTCTTGATGCAAAGAGCTGACTCATTGGAGAAGACCCTGATCCTGGGAAAGATTGAGGGCGGGAGGACAAGGGGACGACAGAGGATGAGATGGTTGGATGGCATCACCGACACCATGAGTTTGAACAAACTCTGGGAAACAGCAAAAGATAGAGAAGCTTGGCCTGCTGCAGTCCATGGGGTGGCAGTCAGACATGACTTAGTTACTAAACAACAACAATGTCAGTTAGCTTCTTATATTTTTAGCTCTCTGTTCATTACATGCTATTATCACTTTGGTATAAAACCTTCTTTTGTTGTAACATGCTCTTGGCTGACTGATTGAGTAGGGGGGTTGAAAATAAAATTTAAAAACATAGTGTTCTTTTATTTATGGACACTGGCAAGACTGCTCACCTGCGGGCCAATCATTTTAAAACAAGAAGACACCAAACACGAACAAGCTCCTAGAGTTATAGACAGTGACCCCGCGTCTGCCAAGATGCCAATATCTTTGCTTTTGCTCCAACACAGGGTGCAGTTTGCCTCACTTCTGGCACACTGGCAGGGGCACAGAAAACACATTCTTCAGGGAAAGGAACTCGAAAATGGACAACGGCTCAGGGAACAAAACTGCCAGGAACTCACTGGCCTTGAGGGAAATGCTACAGTTTCATGATTGGAAAGATATCCCCGGGTCAGATCGTCTGCACTGTGGACGAAATCACGTGCCCTTTCACCTGAGTTTTAGGCGAATTACAGCATCTTTGTTTAGTCCCTTTGTTGGCTGCATCAGGAAGTCCAAAGTGGCCAGAGCTCATGCCTGGACTGCTGCGGTCAGTAAACGCTACTTCATCCTGATCCTTTTTTTCCATTATTTCTTTCGAGACTTTTATTCTATGTCTTTTTGGCACAAGCTCTTATTTGGCAGGTAGTGAGAACTCAGGGTTCTCTTGGAAGACAATACACTGAAGAGCACTTGAGGGTTTTTTTCCCCTTTATATATAGATGGCTTTGTCGTTCCGTCCTAAATCATGAATGCATAAAACAGCTGCCAAGAACAGCTCACATGGCTGCAGCAAGGACCCTGAAATAACAAGCTGGCTCCACCCACATCTGCAAAAAAGATCGTGTGATGCGTGTCCTGAGCAGCACACACGGAACAATGGGCGAAGCTCAGACCTCTGCCACACTGTGACGGCCTGTGGGCATCATCTGTATTTTCATGAAGGAATTCTGCTCTGCAATAAGCCCTTCACCTTCCCTGAAATCACCTAAAGCCCTGGGCTTCTCCCTGACAATGACTGCTGGTTCACTTTTTCCCCTGCAGTCAACACCTCTTTAGGGGTTCACCTACATGCTCCAGGTGAGTGGAAGCAGGGGACACACCCTGACCCAGGGGCATGGAGCTCAGATCCCAACAGGAATGACTGAGAGAGAACAAGAGATGGCACGACACTTTCAGGTGGTGAAAAGTGCTGTGAAGAGATGGTCATAGAGCGGCATGATGGAGAATGAGTTTGGAGAGGCGATATAATACAGCTGGTGTAGTCACAGAAGGCTCCCAGGGGGAGGTAACATTTGAGCTGAGGATGAACATGAGTGAAGTCTCCACCACGTTACAGTCTGGGGAAGCACATTTCAGGCTGTCAACGGGCAGGTAGAAAAACCATACACTAGGAATGAGCTTGGGCAGGGATCCATCTAGTGTTGTAAGATGGCCTTGAACTATGGGAAAGCTGAGAATCGAGGACCAGAGTGGTCAACAGAAGCCCAACTCAGGCAAAGACTTTCAAACTTGGGACACAAGCCCAGGCTTGCCTGGCCTTCCCTGGTCTCTATTTTGTTTTCAGAGTGAGTCACACGCATCACTCCACTCTCAGGACAATAAGAAATACCGCTGCAATATAAGCAAGTGATTCTCCAGTGATGTTCTAGGGGCGTAAATGGGTTACTAAGTGTTGATTGATGTGTGAAATTTACCTTCACTACACCAAGGGACATATATACGTACGGCCAAGTCTGTCAGCTGCATGGCGGAGTATAAAGGATGCCTGTCACGGTGAGGGACAGAGTACGGTTTACAACAGTAATGAGTTAGGGGCCCCCTTCCCTATTCTCACTGCTTTGAATAAGGGTATACTGCACATAGTGGGGGCTGCCATCTGGAAATCAAGACCAAGAAGGGGGGGAATTCTGCCCAGAAATTCTGACCTCAGCCTCAGGTCTCTGAATAACCAAGGTGGGGTCAGCAACCATCCATCTCCAGTCTTCCTGTTAAGTGAGAGGGGAAAATCTGACTTGTTCAAAAATAACGTGATAAGTAAGATACTAGAATAGGGTCCAGCTTGCCAAAGCAAGGCAAGTATTTACTGAAAATGCGAGAACTTTGGCTCGTGCGTTTGTAAGAGAACTTAGTTGTTCTCTTAGAGAGCAGCAAACAGCTCTCCTCCTGCAGTGGCCCAGTGCCAAGATGGCCCGGGCACCGAGTACGACGGTGAGGCAGACTGGAATGCTGACTATGTTGTGATTGTTACTGTTTTAGCAGAGCTTTTTTAAAAAAATTCCTCTTGAGAATACAATGAATCTTCTAATAATCTAAAGAATTTTTAAACATAGGTGGGAGCCTCTGATAGAGCCAGATTTAGTGATGAGGAAAGACCCTTCCCCAAAACCAAAAGGTTGACCTCTGTCCGGCGTAAAGGCAGCACATTATTATCAAGATCTCACCACCTGGAACCATGGTTCAGACACAGAAAGCAATTTATGCAGCTTACTTCTGCCTGCCCACTCCCAAATGGCATCAATTCTGGTTCAAGTTCCTTGGATACATCAGGGGCGTATGCCTTCCAGTTTCCAAATTCTATTGTTTCCCCAGTTACCTCTAAGCCCTCACATCCTTATTGAATAACATGGAAAGGTTGACCGAATATCGTGATCTTCAAACGTGTATGTGTATGTTGACCTCACAGTCACCAAAAGAGTCCGAAATGCAGCACTTGGATGCAGTCTCAAAAATGACAGAATGATCTCTGTTCATTTCCAAGGCAAACCATTCAATATCATGGTAATCCAAGTCTACGCCCCAACCACTAATGCTGAAGAAGCTGAAGTTGAATGGTTCTATGAAGACCTACAAGACCTTCTAGAACTAACACCCCAAAAAGATGTCCTTTTCATTATAGGGGATGTGAATGCAAAAGTAGGAAGCCAAGACATATCTGGAATAACAGGCAAGTCTGGCCTTGAAGTACAAAATGAAGCAGGGCAAAGGCTAATAGAGTTTTGCCAAGAGAACACACTGGTCATAGCAAACACCCTCTTCCAACAACACAAGAGAAGACTCTACACATGGACATCACCAGATGGCTCAATACCAAAATCACACTGATTATATTCTTTGCAGTAAAAAATGGAGAAGCTCTATACAGTCAGCTATAAGACCGGGAGCTGACTGTGGCTCAGATCATGAGCTCCTTATTGCCAAATTCAGACTTAAATTGAACAAAGTAGGGAAAAGCACTAGACCATTCAAGTATGACCTAAATCAATCCCTTATGATTATACAGTGGAAGTGATAAATAGATTCAAGGGATTAGATCCGACAGACCGAGTGCTTGAAGAACTATAGATGGAAGTTCGTGACACTGTACAGGAGTCAGTGATCAAGACCATTCCCAAGAAAAAGAAATGCAAAAAGGGTGTCTGAGGAGGCCTTACAAGTTGCTGAGAAAAGAAGGAAAAGACAAAGGAGAAAAGGAAAGATATACCCATTTGAATGCAGAGTTCCAAAGAATAGCAAGGAGAGGTAAGAAAGCCTCCCTCAGTGATCAATGCAAAGAAATAGAGGAAATCAATACAACGGAAATGATTAGAGATCTCTTCAAGAAAATTAGAGGTACCAAGGGAACATCCATGCAAAAATGGGTACAATAAAGGACATTTTCACCCTGCTTATTTAACTTCTGTGCAGAGTACATCATGAGAAACGCTGGGCTGGAGGAAGCACAAGCTGGAATCAAGATTGCTGGGAGAAATGTCAACAACCTCAGGTATGCAGATGACACCACCCTTATGGCAGAAAGAGAAGAACTAAAGAGCCTCTTGAAGAAAGTGAAAGAGGAGAGTGAAAAAGTTGGCTTAAAGCTCAATCTTCAGAAAATGAAGATCATGGCACCCAGTCCCATCACTTCATGGCAAATAAATGGGGAAACAGTGGAAACAGTATCAGACTTTATTTTGGGGGGCTCCAAAATCACTGCAGATGGTGACTGTAACCATGAAGTTAAAAGAGACTTACTCCTTGGAAGGAAAGTTATGACTAACCTAGACAGCATATGAAAAGCAGAGACATTACTTGTCAACAAAGGTCCATCTAGTCAAGGGTATGGTTTTTCCAGTGATCATGTATGGATGTGAGAGCTGGACTGTGAAGAAAGCTGAGCGCCAAAGAATTGATGCTTTTGAACTGTGGTGTTAGAGAAGACTCTTGAGAGTCCCTTGGACTGCAAGGAGATCCAACCAGTCCATCCTAAAGGAGATCAGTCCTGGGTGTTCATTGGTAGGACTGATGTTGAAGCTGAAACTCTAATACTTTGGCCACCTGATGCGAAGAGCTGACTCACAGGAAAAGACCCTGATGCTGGGAAAGATTGAGGGCAGGAGGAAAAGGGGACAACAGAGGATGAGATGGCTGGATGGCATCACTGACTCAATGGACATGGGTTTGGGTGGACTCCGGGAGTTGGTGATGGACAGGGAGGCCTGGCGTGCTGCGGTTCATGGGGTCACAAAGAGTCGGACACGACTGAGAGACTGAACTGAAAGAACAGAAATCATATGGACCTAACAGAAGCAGAAGATATTAAGAAGACGTGGCAAGAATACACAGAAGAACTACACAGAAAAGATCTTCATGACCCAGATAACCACAATGCTGTGATCACTCATCTAGAGCCAGACATCCTGGAATGTGAAGTCAAGTGGGCCTTAGGAAGCATCACTACAAACAAAGCTAGTGGAGGTGATAGAATTCCAGTTGAGCTATTTCGAGTCCTGAAATATAATGCATGAAAGTGCTGCACTCAATATGCCAGCAAATTTGGAAATCCCAGCAGTGGCCACAGGACTGGAAAATGTCCGTTTTCATTCTAATCCCAAAGAAAGGCAATGCCAAAGAATATTCAAACTACCACACAGTTGTACTCATCTCACACATAGCAAAGTAATGTGTGAAATTCTCCAAGCCAGGCTTCAACAGTACATGAACTGTGAAACTCCAGATGTTCAAATAGGATTGAGAAAAGGCAAGGGAACCAGAGATCAAATTGCCAACATCCGTTGGATCACCGAAAAAGCAAGAAAGTTCCAAAAACATCTATTTCTGCTTCATTGACTATGGCAAAGCCTTTGACTGTGTGGATCACAACAGACTGTGGAAAATTCTTCAAGAGATGGGAATACCAGACCATCTTACCTGCCTCTTGAGAAATCTGTATGCTTGTTAAGAAGCAACTGCATAAAAAGAATGCCGTTAGAACCGGACATGGAACAACAGACTAGTTCCAAATTGGGAAAGGAGTATGTCAAGGCTGTATATTGTCACCCTGCTTATTTAATTTATATGCAGTGTACATCACGAGAAACGCTGGGCTGGATGAAGTGCAAGCTGGAATCAAGATTGCCGGGAGAATATCAATAACCTCAGATATTCAGATGACACCACCCTTATGGCAGAAAGTGAAGAAGAACTAAAGAGCCTATTGATGAATGTCAAAGAGGAGAGTGAAAAAGTTGGCTTAAAGCTCAACATTCAGAAAACTAAGATCATGGCATCCAGTCCCATCACTTCATGGGAAATAGATGGGGAAACAGTGGAAACAGTGTCAGACTTTATTTTTGGGGGCTCCAAAATCACTGCAGATGGTGATTGCAGCCATAAAATTAAAAGATGCTTGCTCCTTGGAACAAAAGCTATGACCAACCTAGATAGCATATTAAAAAGCAGAGACATTACTTTGCCAACAAAGGTCCATCTAGTCAAAGCTATGGTTTTTCCTGCAGTCATGTATGGATGTGAGAGTTGGACTATAAAGAAATCTTAGTGCCAAAGAATTGATGCTTTTGAACTGTGGTGTTGGAGAAGACTCTTGAGTCCCTTGGACAGCAGGGAGGTCAAACCAGTCCATCCTAAAGGGAATCAGTCCTGAATATTCATTGGAAGGACTGATGCTGAAACTGAAACTCCAACAATTTGGCCACCTGATATGAAGGACTGACTCATTGGAAAAGACACTGATGCTGGGAAAGATTGAAGACAAGAGGAGAAGGGGATGACAGAGGATGAGACGGTTGGATGGCATCATTGAATGGATGGACATGAGTTCGAGCAAGCCCCGGAGTTGGTGGTGGACAGGGAGGCCTGGCGTGCTGCGGTTTCTGGGGTCGCAAAGAGTTGAACATGGCCTAGAGACTGAACTGAATATGTGAGGGGGATTATGAGCAATGTGTTATTTCCTTCAGGGGCTTTCCTGTTGGCTCAATCTGTAAAGAATCTGCTTGTAATGCAGGAGACTGCCTGCAGTGCAGAAAAATCAGGTTTGAGCCTGGGTCAGAAATATCCCCTTGAGAAGAAATGGAAACCCACTCCAATATTCTTGCCTGGGAAGTCTCATGGATTGAGGAGCCATATTTTCTTCAAGTTAAATTTTGGGCAAAAATCCACTAAATGAAAGAGATGAACATAGGAACATCTCAGCTGAAATGAAGGGGTAGCTCCTCGTGTGCTGGACATGCAGTCCCCAAGGACAGTGCCTGTCGGGTAGAGAGTCCTCTGGCCATGAGAGTTTTAAAGGAGAGGAAAAAAACCTCAGGCCTCACGCAGTGTGGAGAAGGACAAGAAGGGTGGCGTAAAAACACACCTGGAAACATGGCGCGGTGCAGAAGGCATCTGGATTCTGATGTGGATTAGGTGATCTCTGGTCAGGGTCCAGGTCGACAGTAGGGGAAAAGAACTCCAGCCACTAAACACAGGTCTGCCACGTGCCTGGGGGAGGCATGCAGGATAGCTGACAAAATTAATATTCATAAACTTTTGTTGCCAATTAATTAATAGGATTATTTGCATCAGAGAGCAAGGTCTGAAGTAAATAGGACAAACAATAGATGATGAATTGATAGAGGTGCTGGGCACATAAGGAAAGAAGGTCAAGCAAAATATTCAAGCCAGGAGCCAGGAGTATGCATTGTGTTCAAGGCAACCTCACGCACAAAAGCAAAAGTGAAACGTGGAACCTAACCTGATCTCAACCATCCACGTCCGGGCTCCTGGCCAGGGCAAAGCCGTCAGTGACATCAACACAAAGCTGTCCGTTCCGTGTAGTTTTCCTACATTGAAGAGCCTAGATGAAAGGGTGTGGAGTGCTTATAAGCCCTCCTTCATAATGAAAATAGCCAATAGGAAGTTACTTAACAAAACGCTCACCAAGGGATGAAGTCAACGTGAAGTGCCTTGCATCTTCAAGTTTCATTCTAAAGAAGTACGGCTCACTTCATTTTTGAAGGTAATTTTAATGAATTCTTTCCAAAAAATGATAGGGCCTGGCTTTCCAAATTTACTTGGGAAGAGACAGGCCTCAAACAAGTAATTCTCAGTATTATTAATATTACCATGGTCACATAAATCTGATGACAATAGAAGCACTTTTTCATTGGGAGAAATCTTACATTAAAACTAGAGCTCATATTTGGCCGACTTCGGTAGGTCAACCAAAAATAGAAATTGGCTTACATATCTTTCCATTTTTAGGGGAGGTGAGGATATGGATCTAGACACTTGATTTTCTTAGCTCAGGGAGCACTGTAGGCTAAACTGCTTTGACCCTGAGGGACTCTTTGCTGTTGGCAGCCCTGGGCAGCGCGAGGTTTTAAAATTCATCTCTGATACACTGGTGACATGGCCTTTTTTAAGGGTTTAAAATTGTCCTAGTCACTGCCGTGGCCCTCAAAGACTTCTGTTCTCACTCAGTCCTGGGTCTTGCTCCTTCTCTTGTTTTCCTAACTTCACACTGAGTTCTGTCTCCCAAGTGGGATGTTTATCTCTAAGGCTGAGCAGGAAAGAAATGTATGAAAATCTAGAAACAGGGAAAGCCAGGAGCACCTGAGATGCTTCAGAGCTAGCTACATATGGACATGCCCTCATACCCAAGGCCTCACTGGAGGAGAGAAGGGGATGGACTGGGGTAACACAAACAGGGTCCTGCCGAAGAGAGCCAAGTGTACCCACGGATGGATCACGTGTAGGAGCTCAAACGGCTGGCGGCTCCAACGGTAAAGCGTCTGCCTGCGACGCAGGACACCTGGGTCTGATCCCTGGGTCGGGAAGATCCTCTGGAGAAGGAAATGGCAACCCACTCCAGTATTCTTGCCTAGAAAATTCCATGGATGGAGAAACCTGGTGGGCTACAGTCCATGGGGTCACAAAAAGTTGGACATGATTGTCGACTTCACTTTCACATTCCATGCAGGAGGGAATGTGGTTGAGTAAGGCATGAAATCAAAAGACGCCTGCTCCTTGGAAGGAAAGCTATGACCAACCTAGACAGCATATTCAAAAGCAGAGACATTACTTTGCCGACTAAGGTCTGTCTAGTCAAGGCTATGGTTTTTCCAGTGGTCATGTATGGACGTGAGAGTTGGACTGTGAAGAAGGCTGAGCACCAAAGAATTAATGCTTTTGAACTGTGGTGTTGGAGAAGACTCTTGAGAGTCCCTTGGACTGCAAGGAGATCCAACCAGTCCATTCTGAAGGAGATGAGCCTTGGGATTTCTTTGGAAGGAATGATGCTAAAGCTGAAACTCCAGTACTTTGGCCACCTCATGCGAAGCGTTGACTCATTGGAAAAGACTCTGATGCTGGGAGGGGTTGGGGCTAGGAGGAGAAGGGGATGACAGAGGATGAGATGGCTGGATGGCATCACTGACTCGATGGACGTGAGTCTGAGTGAACTCCGGGAGTTGGTGATGGACAGGGAGGCCCAGTGTGCTGCAATTCATGGGGTCACAAAGAGTTGGACACGACTGACCGACTGAACTGAACTGAACTGAATGCAGTCAGCTGAATTACACAAAACTCAAGGTGAGATGGAAGCTGTCTTTCTAGAAAGACTGAAGACAATGAACGGGCTGTATCCCTTCTTCCAGTCTGTCCTTTGAGACCTAAGCAAGCACACAGGGCTAGATGACGGCTAGAAGCTAACATTCCACACTCCGTTATGGAAGTTACTTATCCAGTTTCAGAATGTTCACATTTGCTCTTAGGCCAATGACTGGAAGCATAATACGCCTTTGGTTTAAACTTTGTCTAAAGTCATGCACGCCTGCTCTCCATGAATGTGGTTTCTCCCTCAAAATTGATGACTTCTTTCTCTATGATTTGGCTTTTCTCTGACCCTCATGGACAGAGGAGGCGACCCAGCAAACAGCTACTTATTCAGCGCATAATTCAGCACAGATTTATGAAGCACGTGCTCCGTGCCAGCCACAGCTCTAGACTCTGGGGCACGGCAGTGAGCAAGGCAATCCCAAATCCCGCCCTAGTGGAGCTGACTTCTTCTCAGGGTGGTGGGAATCAAGGAAGTTTGAGAGATGTTAAACACACAAGCAAAGTGAATGAGAATTTTTAATGTCCTGTGATAGAGAGGGCCTGGGGGTTCTGGGGTCGGGAGTCCCATTTTATGTGGTTGGACAGGGGAGCCTGTCTAGGAGGAGACATTCATAGAAGCTGAGATGTGAGTTATAAGAGGAAACCAACCATGCCAAGATCACATGGCAATGTTTCACACAAAAGAAACAGTTGGTGCAAAACCTCTGAGCTGGGAACAAGACTGATTGGGTCAAGGGATAAACAGAGAAGACCAGGAAGAGGAGAGACAAAAATAACCAGCAAGAGGAGAGGGGAGGGGGACCAGGCAGGAGAGAGCTGCGGGACGAGATCGGGCTAGAGAAGAATTCTAATTTTTTAATAAACGCAATGAGGAGGCACTGGAAGGCTTTAATTGCAGGAGTGGTATATAGTCTGTTTTGCAATTTAAAGCTATCCTCCCGACGGTTGCTTAGAGAATGGAGGAACATGCTCCGCAGCCTGTAAGCACAGCTGATGGGAACAGAAACAGCGATGGTCATCTGTACACTGTGTCTCTTGTCCCTAAGGAACTGGACTTCGGAACAAAGGGTCAGTCCATGCTCAGCCAGTCTCTCCATGGGGCTAATACTCTAACAGATGGGCTTGGGGCCAAGAGGACTGAGAAGGGCCCCTGGGTTCTTCCCTCTTTTGAGTCTCAAGTGAATGCTTGTCTTAAAATTCTACCAGAGCCAGGAGCTCAGCCGAACTGGGGACAGCTGGGCTGCCAGAAGTCAGGGTAGCTGCTTAAGACAACGAACCAAACCGAATGAAACAAAGGAGTCTCCTTCACCTGCTGCGATGAATCATAAGCCAGAGGCTAAACCGGAGAAGGCATCACCCGCAGTCTGCTCCACTTCCCCCAGGCAGCGGCACTGATCAAGACCCCGGGGGTCAGTACAGGTGTCAGGGGGTCTGAGTCTCTCACTGCTGGGGGTGCAATAAGCCAAAGCCCCCTGCAGTTGAATGGACCTGGGCTGGGAGGAGAGAGAAGCTCAAGGGCTGTGGGTGGAAAAGTACTGCGGACCGAGTCACAGCGGAGGAAAGTGCCTTCAGGCTTCTCCTCTCCTCTCCACGGCAAGGGGATCCCGGCACAGGCTTGCAGGGAAAGCCTCTGCTGAGGCCACCATTAAACAGGCCTCCAAATAGGGGTGCCTAGGCTAAGGCATGCTGGAGAAGGCAATGGCACCCCACTCCAGTGCTCTTGCCTGGAAAATCCCATGGACGGAAGAGCCTGGTGGGCTGCAGTCCATGGGGTCGAGAAGAGTCGGACACGACTGAGCGACTTCACTTTCACTTTTCACTTTCCTGCACTGGAGAAGGAAATGGCAACCCACTCCAGTGTTCTTGCCTGGAGAATCTCAGGGACGGGGGGAGCCTGGTGGGCTGCCGTCTATGGGGTCGCACAGAGTCAGACACGACTGAAGCGACTTAGCAGCAGCAGCAGAAGCAGCAGCAGGCTAAGGCATGCAGCTGTGACTAAAAGCATGGCAACCAGGGAGGCTGAGCACTTAAGAGCAGCCCCTTTCAGAGGAGGCAATGCCTTGACTGTCCCCCAAGTCAAGTGGGAGGAGGGCAGCTTTCCCCCAAGCCTTAAAGCCTCTGTAGTTAGTCGCCTGTGCTCAAGTCAGAAAAAGCACACACAAGATTGTAGCCAGAGCCAGCTTCCAAGCAGACAGCCTTACACCATTCCTACAAATCTCATCTTTGTTTCCTGCAGTAAATTTAGTAGTTTCTGTGGCTTGCACCGGTATCCTAACTGTAAGAACCAAAAGTCAGTTTTAGTCCCTCAGTCGTGTCTGACTCTTTGTGGCCTATGGACTGTCGCCCACCAGGCTCTTCTGTCCATGGGATTCTCCAGGCAAGAACACATGAGTGGATGGCCATCGCCTTCTCCAGGGCATTTTCGTGAGCCAGGGATCGAACCTGCGTCTCTTCCATTGCAGGCAGATTCTTTACCATCTGAGTCACCAGGGAAGCCCCCCAGATGGACCCAAAGGGACAGAATCCAGTGACACGCTATCTTGAGGGATGGTGACAAGTAAAACTACTAGGCAAATATGCACCATTGCCCACAGAAAGAGTATGTCTGGGGATACCTTGCAGACTCTGGACTGGGATAAGAGCTTGAGGTTGTAAAGTATGAATGGTGATTCAAAGAGCTCAGCCCAGGAGCAGGAGTTGGAGAGTATGAAATGAGAGCAGAGTGCCCTGTCTCTGGGTTACCTGCTGGCCTATTGCTGGTGTAACAAGAATGCTAACAGATGGGAAGGGAAGGAAATCAGAAGAGACAGGAGCCCCTGACTATCTCCAAACTCATCACCTCCCTCTCCCCTCTCCTCTGCTCTGCTCGGGTCCCGCTCACCTTCTCCCTGTTGCCAGACAAGTCCACACCTCGGTCCCCTAGGTCTGCACCCTGGGCCTGAACCACTCTTCGCTCCAGCCCTTACACAATGGAGTTCCCATTTATTCAAATCTCTGCTCCCAAATCTCCTTTTCCCCAGGGATTTTTCTGAGCATCACCCCAGAATAGCAGCTCTACCACTTTCTGTCCCCTAACACAGCCTTGCTTTTTTCTCCTCTTTAGCATTTATCACCATCTGACAGTCGCATGATTGATTATTCTTTGGCTTCTGAACCCCACACTAGAACAGAAGATCAGTGGAGGTAAGGACTGTCTAAGATCCCAAAGCACTGCCTTCTCAAAGCCTGGAATCGCTCCCAGGAAGGAGGGGTGCCCCAGAAATATTACTTGCATGAATGAATGAATGAGTAAGGGATATAATAACGGAGAGAGAAAGAGGGACAAGGGAAATAAAACATGGCCTCTAATTGAAGAAGCAAGAATGGATTACAAAACACAAACATGTAGACTGGAAAAATCCGTAAGTTTTATATTCAATATTGGATCTCTTTGTTTTGTTTTATTCATTCATCATTCCTCTAACAAATATTGGAATCATAAGAATGTCCTGCAGGCTTGGGCAGGCCACCAGAGCAAGAAGGACCCTTGGGGGCGTTGTGATTTTGCAACGAACACGGAAGTATTTCAGCATCTTCCCAACTGAACCACCATATCTGTTGATCAGCCAACTGTCAGTTCTGCCTCTAAAAATCAGGCAGAGGGAGGAGGAAAGAAGGCAGGGGTTCCTCTTTGGGCAGGCTTTTTTTTTTTAGCCCCTCTTTGGGGAGGAGCATTCTCCCTAGAGACTAATCCCCAAATCTAATTGGGTAAAAGCATGTCACATGACCATGGTTTTCCCTTGGGCGACTTTTTGAGTGTTCCAGCCTTCTGTAATCAAGGCTGCAAGGGGGAGACGAGGACCACAGATGGCTCTGGGAAGCCAGTTCCCAGTGTCGGCTTCAGGCTCCCATCACAGCTTGGAAAGGACAGAATAAAAGGCTGAGTCACCCGTCCTCAGTCAGTTCAGTTGCTCAGCCGTGTCCCACTCTTTGCAACCCCATGAATCGCAGCACGCCAGGCCTCCCTGTCCATCACCAACTCCCGGAGTTCACTCAAACTCACGTCCACCCGTCCTAGAGGTGGACAAATTGAGAATGAGGATCTCAGAAAGCAGAAAGCCCAGCTTAAAGTAATGCGTGTATTTTGAACCCTGAATGTTTGACAATACATTTCACGGCTCATTTCCTGCTCCTCGTGAGCACTAGTAAACACTCAGAGAGCGAATTCACATTTTTCATGTCAAATATCCTTACGGCCCCCTCCCCTCCTCCAGCTTGTCCCCTATGCGGACAGTCTGTTCACACTATAATCTCTTGCGACACTAAACCTTAATCTGTCTTACAATTTCTATTGTTTTTCACT
Source organism: Oryx dammah (assembly GCF_014754425.2). Classification (NCBI taxonomy): domain Eukaryota; kingdom Metazoa; phylum Chordata; class Mammalia; order Artiodactyla; family Bovidae; genus Oryx; species Oryx dammah. The sequence continues at coordinate 2,986,739 of NW_024070194.1, forward strand.
AAAAAGGTTATTCCAGAAATATTTTATAGAGCACATTCATTTTCCTGGCCAAGAATAAATTGTATAATCAGAGTCATGCTAACCAATGCTAGCTCTCCCTTCTCAATCCAAATTTAAGAATTTCATGCGGATTACTCATTGCCATCTATCTAGCTAATTCAGTGTCATTATTTTTCTCTGAATTTCCCCTTCTTTGAAATGAGCTTATCTCATAATAAGATATCGAAGGAGGAAGGACAGGGCTGGTGGAGTTCACGTCACTGGTCTACACATCCACTCCCAAGCCTGGAATTAAGAAGCTGTCAGTGGCTTCCACTAGAAGGGAGAATCTATTTTTTAGGAAAGAATTGCAACTTGCCATTTAATTTTATTTTTTAAATCACAAAAGAGTCTGACTTTGCAAGCTGTGGTTTCTCTAAATCTTTGGTTTGCCTTTGATTTCTCTAAAACTTTGATTTGCCCCACCCTCCCCTCACCCTCCCCTCACCCTCCACTCACCCTACCCCTGGCCGAAATCTCAGTTATCACCCAGGACACAGTGCCTGTTCCTTCCCTTCGTAGGCCCTCTCTGTTCCCAAGACTGAGCAAGGAACACTGTCTGAATCTCCTTGCCCGCCACTCTCATTTCTAACATCCCATCAAGGGCACGCCATTGTATCTCTGCAGCACTGTCTCAAACACCTAGAATGCAAGCCACATACGTAATCTGGAAATTTTTAGTAGCTGTGCTTAAGAAAGGGTAAAGAGAAACAGGCAGAAGTAATTCTTATTAATATATTAATAAAATAATATATTTAACTGCCCAGGGAAGCCCGAGTATATCTAAATAATACCGTTTTGACACGCAATCAATGTAAAAACAGCATTGGGATATTACGCACCCCTATGTAAATGCAGCGTGTATTTCAGCCTTACAGCACTTCTCAGTTCACCCCAGCCCCGTACCAAGTGCGTGACAGCCACACGTGGCCGGCGCCTTCTCTGCTGGACACACTTCTGCAGCATTTGGCTGCGCACCTGCGTTTCTTCCACATTGCACTCAAGGGTGGAGGTTATATTTATTTCACCCATCGTTACGCCTAGCATCCAGCACATAGCAGAAACTTAATAAATGCTTGATGAAAACACGATTGAACAAGCCCATCTCTGACACTATTTAACGATGTGACTTTGGGTTAGTTGATTTCTCTGGAGCTCCTACCTTATTAAGGAAGAGGATATCATAGTCCATGATTGCCAAGGTCCCCATAAATGTAAATATTCCGGGTCACTTAATTCAGTCCTCTCTCTCTCTCTCATTTTAAGTGTCTAAATGCATGCCCTTGATTTCCATCGTGTTTTAAGGCCAGGGTATACCTGAATTTACCATGCTCCACTTTTTTGCATTTTTCCCTATTGGTCTTTGAATCTTGGAGACATTGTAGGATTATGACATTGTTTCCTTTTATAAAATAGTGTTCATTGTTTTCCTTTGATTATAAACAATCTTCATAATAGAAAATTTGGATAACACAGAAAAGTACTCAGTAAACAAATTGCTTGTATAGCTATTTGATACTACACAGAGATAACACAGCTAATATTTGTGTGTCTATCTTTCTGGTATATTTTCTCTATTTAGTAGGAGTAATATGTATATCAATACATATTTAGTTCTTTTATTTTTTAGCAAAATGAGGGTCATTATACATATATATATATACTTTTTCAAATAATTCTTTAAATTGTTATTTAACAATATTTAGGAATGCACACTCAAGTCATCAAGTATTATTTTAAAGTGTAGTTTGCTGGATATAATATATAGCATCATTTGACTACGTGGAGTTGCCACTTTAAAGAGGTGAAGGAGCAAACCACATGTATATTTGGGGATGTTTACCAGGGAAGGAAACAGCAAATGCAAATGCTGAGAGGCATGATCAAGCCCAGCATGGCAAAATGGCTGGAGATGAAGCAAGGTAAAGAGGTGCAGAGAATGAGATCAGAGATGGAAGCCCAGATACTATAGTGATTGTGGAGCTTTCCTCTGGGGGATAAGGGAAGCCACAGTAGGGTTTTCAGCATCACACATGGTGGTGAGGTGGGGCGGTACTTGTTTCCAGTGAGTAGAGTTCAGGGATGCTGCTAAACACCCTACAATATCCAAGACAGTCCTTAACAACAAAGAATTATCTGTACACAAATGTCAATAGGGCCAAGATCAAAAAAGCTTGCTCTGTAGAAAGATAAGAACAGTAACCAGAAGACCAGCTTAGAAGATGCTGAAAGGAAAAATCTAGGCTTGAGAAGTGGTGCTCTGGATGTAGCCGGGGTGGTGGAGGTGCAGATGGGCAGTCAGATTCTGTACAATTCTGAAGTTGCCGAGTTATCAGGATCTGATGATGGACTGGATAAGGAGTGGAAGAGAAAGAGAGGAACCAGGATTGAGCTATGTTTGAGGTCCGGGCAGTTTAAAGGATGGAATTTCCATTGACTTGGATGGAGGAGCATCCAAAGGAGATTTAGGGAAAAGATTAGGAGTGTGGAGAGCAGAGGCTTCAGAGAAGGACTCCAGGGGCCTGAAGACTGGTCAGAGGCGAAAAGTGAAGAAGAAAGAGCAGAGGAGGGTGACTGCAGGCGTGTGGCCTGGGCTGTTAGTCCGGTAGAGAAGCCGAGGAGAGGGTCCAGTCCACACTGAGAAGATGGCAGGTGTGGCTTTGGACGGACTGAGCTGGGGCGCATTCAATGGTAACAACAGCAGCCACTCCATCCCCCTGGCCTGTCCCTTTGCGAACCAACTAAGATCTTGGAGGAAAACCACACTGTAAAGTCAGGGTCTCGTATGCAAGCTATTTTCACAGTCATGTTACTTAATAGGGCTTTGGCTCCTCTGCCCAACTTCCTGGGAAACCAAAATCAGGTCCTGTCATATTCTGCCCTTCAAGGTTCTGGGGAGAGTTGACTCTGCCAGTTGGAAAAACGCATATTTATTTAGGCTGTTTAGAAATTAAGTTTATAGCAATTGAACTTCCCTTTATTTGGCCTCAGAGCACATTAACACTCTTTGAACTACACTGTTAAGAACATTTAAGGGTTACTTTTACATCAGTAAAAGGATTTCAAACCCAGAGAGTACACAGGATGCGTCATTCTCCAGGAAGACCCACCCTCGGTAATGCTGGACCAATGTTCCTACGTGTGATACATAGGACTTACGGCTATTGTTCATTGAGTCATACTGATAACTCCGCAATAACACATTTTTCGGTCATTCTCTTTCCATGTAAATATTCACAGACTCCTATGAGGTATGTTATGCCAGTCTTCATTTTGCTGATAAAGAAAGTGAGGCTTAGAGAAAGGCAGTAACACACTCAAGGACACTAGGGAGAAGACAACCGCAAGTTGGGGAAAAGAAGGATTGTGAAGAAAGAGATCCTAAAGATCATTGGTTTGTCAAACCTTCTACTTTATGGATGAGACCACCGAGGTCCCCGTGAGGCTATGTGACTCAGCCATGGCGCTATAACTAAAAGGCCAAGAGGCAGCCATGGACAAGAATTAAAGACAGAAAATGTAATTCTGTGTACTTGAAATCTACAAACAGCTCAGTACCGAAGGACATGGGGGAGGAGAGGGAAAGCCAGCCGAGTGATGGGGCTGGACAGGCGCGAAGGTTCCAGACGTGTGAATCGTCTAGTGGCTATCTTCAGTATTTCCCAGAGCGTGCTCTGCAAACACCAGCTCCCTGAGAGCTCACTGAGTGTTCTATGAATGTCTCCAGTGGTTGTGAAGATTTGAGAAATGAAGGAATCCTAGAGCTTGCAGTGGACATATGACTCTCCTGGGGAGAGAGCTGGAATACATAGGAGCTCCCCAAACTTATCTGACCCGCAAATCTGTGTCCTCGCGGAACTCACGTGCAACTAGCATTCCGGGGAACGCCAGTTTAAGACAGGCTGTTCTGAAGAACATTAATTAATCTATTAATTTGGCCGCACCAGGTCGGCGTGTGGGATTAGTTCCCTGACCAGGGATCCGACCCATGCCCCAGCTTTGGGAGGGCAGAGTCTTAGCCCCTGAACCTCCAGGGAAATCCCAGAGGGCAGTTTTAAATGACGATTTGAAATGGGAGTGAGAATGTTGAGCTCACTTTTTAAAAAATTGGAAATTGGCTTAAAAATCTGATTTTGTCAGCATTTTCCTTTTTTTTCCCCTCCGGGTTGTTGTACTGTTTCACACCTTCTTCTTGCCGTAGGTGTTTGATAAGATTGTGTGAGCGATGGGGGAAAAGACGAAAGGATTTTTAAAGTTTCAGAAATTCCTGGGAGGCACTGTGGAGCTAAAGTCTCTGTATCTGTTTGCTTGTTTATTTTCCCAATATAGAGAGATCTCAAATATAGACTTGAACTCAAATCTGCAATCTCTTCTCTCGGGCCTAACTCACCCGAGAGAACCTCAGACGGTAAAGAACCTAACTCATGAACCTCAGATGGGAAAGAAAGAATCTGCCTGGAAGGCAGGAGACCTGGGTTCAATCCCTGGGTTGGGAAGATCCTCCGGAGGAGGGCATGGCAACCCACTCCAGTATCCCTGCCTGGACAGAGGAGCCTGGCGGGCTACAGTCCGGGGGTCACAGAGTCAGACATGGCTGAAGCACAGAGCACTCACACGTGCCTGGTAGTTCTATTTTTAGTTTTTCGAGGCACATCCATATTGTTTCCATAGTGACTGCACCAATCTACACTCTCACCAACAGTGCACAAGGGTTCCCTCTTCTGCGTATCATTGCTAATGCTTGTTACCTCTTGTCTTTTTGACAATAGCTACCCTAACAGGTGTGAATTGGTAGCACGCTGTGGGTTTTGCGTTTCTCTGATGATCTGGGATTTTGAGCCCCTTTTCATGTACCTGTTGGCTTCCAATGACTATTTTTGATCATTTATCACATGCCAGGCGTTATGATCAGTTCTGAGTAGCTACTAAACAAGAAAACTGAAAAGTAATCGTCCCAGGGAGTTCACAGAGGAGTGGAGAGGAAGACAGCAAGCAACGAAACAACGTATAGTGACAAATTCTGACAATCATATGAAGGAAAGAAACAAGACTCTGAAAGGGAGTTGATACTAGAATGTGACTCCACTTTGGATGTTTGACCACTGACAGCATTCAAGGACCACAGTTCTTCCTTCCTCCCCTGCTCTGCATCTGAACAAACTAATGAGAAATTTGAGGTGCTCCTTCACTTAGTGTTGGTGCGTGCTAAGTCTCTTCAGTGTCCGACTCTTTGCGACCCCATGGCCTGTAGCCCGCCAGGCTCCTCTGTCCGTGGGATTCTCCAGGCAACAATACTGGAGTGGATGGCTATGCCCTCCTCCAGGGGACCTTCCCATCCCAGGGATCGAACCTGGGTCTCATGTCTCCTGCACTGGCAGGTGGGTTTTTTTAACCACTTGCGCCCTCTGGGAAGCCCCTTAGCGCTGCTAGGAAGTTCAAACCGTGCAAGGCATGCTACAGTCCATGGGGTCAGAAGGAGGTCGGACAACTGAGGGACTAAGCACATAATTGGAGGAAAATTGCTTTACAGTCTTGCACTGGTTTCTGCCATACGATGCAAATCAGCCATAATTGTATGTATACCCCATCCCTCTTGAACCCCCCTCCCCTCCCCTCAATCCAACCCTTCTAGGTCATCACAGAGCACCAAGCTGAGCTCCTTGTGTTATAGAGCAGCTCCCACGGAAGGTAGCCCGCCAGTTTCCCCACAGGCAAGAATCCTGGAGTGGGTTGCCATTTCCTCCTCCAGGGGAAACTTCCCAACCCAGGGAGGAAGCCTGTGTCTCCTGCATTGCACGAAGATTCTTCACCCTCGGAGCCGCTGGGGAAGCCCTAGCTTCCCAGCCAGTCAGTCAGTCAGTCAGTTCAGACACTCGGTCGCTCAGTCATGCCCGACTCTGTGACCCCATGGACTGCAGCACGACAGGCTTCCCTGTCCGTCACCAGCTCCCGGGGCTTACTCAAACTCATCAAGTCGGTGAGGCCATCCAACCATCTCATCCTCTGATGTCCCCTTCTCCTCCCGCCTTCAGTCTTTTCCAGGATCAGGGTCTTTTCCATTGGGTCAGTTCTTGGCATCAGGCAGCCCAAGTATTGGAGCTTCAGCATCAGTCCTTCCAACGAATATTCAGTCCTTCCAATGAATTGATTCCCTTTAGGATGGACTGGTTTGATCTCCTTGCTGTCCAAGGGACTCTCAAGAGTCTTCTCCAACACCACAGTTCAAAAGCATCAATTCTTCAGTGCTCAGCTTTCTTTATGGTCCAACTCTCACATCCATACAAGACTACTGGAAAAACCATAGCTTTGACTAGACAGACCTTTGTCAGCAAAGTAATACCTCTGTTGTTTAATAAGGTGTCTAGGTTGCTCATATCTTTTCTTCCAAGGAGCAAGTGTCTTTTAATTTCATGGCTGCAGTCACCATCTGCAGTGATTTGGGAGCCTGAGAAAATAAAGTTTGTCACTGTTTCCATTGTTTTCCCTTCTCTTTGCCATGAAGTGATGGGACCAGATGCCATGATCTTAGTTTTTTGAGTGTTGAGTTTTAAGTCAGCTTTTTCCACTCTCCTCTTTTACTTTCATCAAGAGGCTCTTTAGTTCTTCACTTTCTGCCGTAAGGGTGGTGTCATCTGCATATCTGAGGTTATTGATATTTCTCCCGGCAATCTTGATTCCAGCTTGTGCTTCCTCCAGTCCAGCGTTTCTCATGATGTACTCTGCATATAAGTTAAATAAGCAGGCTGACAATATACAGCCTTGACGTACTCCTTTTCCTATTTGGAACCAGTCTGTTGATCCATGTCTAGTTCTAACTGTTGCTTCTTGACCTGCACACAGATTTCTCAGGAGGCAGGTAAGGTGGGCTGGTATTCCCATCTCTTGAAGAATTTTCCACAGTTTGTTGTGATCCACACAGTCAAAGGCTTTGGTGTAGTCAATGAAGCAGAAGTAGGTTTTTTTTTCCGGAACTCCCTTGCTTTTGCTATGAACAAAAGTTTGTTGGCAATTTGATCTCTGGTTCCTCTGCCTTTTCTCAGTCTAGCTTGAACATCTGAAAATTCTCGGTTCATGTACTTTTGAAGCCTGGCTTGGAGAATTTTGAGCATTACTTTGCTAGCATGTGAGATGAAGAGATGAAGGCAATTGTGCGATAGTTTGAGCATTCTTTGGCATTGCCTTTCTTTGGGATTGGAATGAAAACTGACCTTTTCCAGTCCTGTGGCCATTGCTGAGTTTTCCAAATTTGCTGGCATATTGAGAGCAGCCCTTTCACAGCATCATCTTTTAGGACTTGAAACAGCTCAGCTGGAATCCCATCCCCTCAAGCTTCACACTAGCAATCTCTTTGAAAGAGAGTAGCGCATATATCTCAGTGATACTCTCTCAGTTTGTCCCACCCTCTCCTCCCCCCCGCCCCCCACACTAAGTGCACGAGTCTGTTCTTTACGTCTCTGTCTCCATTCCTTCCCTGCAGATGGTTCATCAGCACTACTTTCCTACTAGTGTATTCCACACACGCGCGTTGACACACGGCGTTGGTTTTTCTCTCTCTGATTCACTCCACTCTATCACGGCCTCGAGGTCTCAGGCTGGCAGGCCATGGGTGTTTGTTTTCCTCATCTTTGAAAATTATGATGATCTTTTCAGTTCCTTTTTACTTCTATTTTAATCTGCTTCATCTGGTTGCATGTGGCAATGTGTGTGACCCTGAAAAGTCTGATACAGAAACCAAGCCTCACTTCTGTAATTATTTTCTAATTATCCCATCAGCAATAAAGGTCACCTGGTGGGTGAGCCAAGACAGGTTAGAAGAGCACGAGGTGTTGAAGTGTGAGCTGAGGCTGTAAACACAGTCCAGCAGGAGTTTAAGGGCTGGAGACCCTGGCTCCAGAGCCTGGCTCTGCCCAGTCCTCATTTTCCTTAGGTAAAAAGGCAGAGACTTTAATAGTAATTCCCCACTATGATGGTCATATTGTCATATATAAATGTATCAAATCAAGACATCACACACCTTAAGCTACACAGTGTTATCTGTTATTCATATACTCAGTTTTTAGTATGAAAACAGTTTTGGTTGGACCTTTATCACAGCTTTATCGTCACAGTGTTTGACATCTTCCTGTGTATCTGCCTGGTCTTTTGTCTTGCTTCTGTGTTCGCATGCATAAATGTGTGTTTATATACATAAAGTGTAAAGTGACATTACACTCAGGGTGGCAGTGGAAACACAGACACAGTGAGCAGACTTGTGGACACAGTGGGGGAAGGAGAGGCCGGGATGAACTGGGAAAGTAGCGTGGAAACACACACACACACACAACAGGGATTTTACTAGAAACTCCCTGGTAGAGTTGTTATGAGAATTAAAAGCAATATTTCAAGCAAAGTTCTGCGAAAGCATTCAATAAGTATTAATTAACAATAATTGTTTTTAATAATCATTCTGTTACTTTTTAAAAGAATTGGGAGAGACCAGGAGAGTGTTGAAAGCAGTCTCTAAAACTAACTCAGCCAGGTTTCCCCAGATCTGGCTGTCATCCTAATACTCAAAAGTCTCCATGCTAATTTAAAACTGAAGCTTGAAAGAGAGAAGTTATTTCAAAATGTTTTCTATAAAGTAGTGATATGAATGGGCACAGAAAGGTTTCCTTTAAGAATGTTGATGCTTTCTATGATTTATTTTTAAACTAGGGTAAAGTACCTAGCTAAGCAGGAAAGGCCTCTCAGAGTCAGATATTTGAATAGTGTTTGTGACAGAACAGTAGGCAGTTGCTTTGTAGTCACGGGTGCTTTAATTGAGCAGACAGCTGTGCTTCTGGCATCATGGGTGGGTGGGGCACAGCGTGTGCCAGGCACTCTCACCCCCTCCCTCCAAGCAGTGCACGTGAAGTGCAGAGGCATACCAACCACCCAGGGAATAAGCGGTCTGCCGAAGTATCCATTTTGGCAGCAGTGAGAGAAGTGTTACTCAGGTGCCAGGAGAGAATGAGGAGAAGACACAGAATGCAAGATTTCCCCAGTTTTAAGCCTGTCAGCATAAAAATTAAAGAAAAATTACACAGTCCCAACCTTTTTGAAGGTGATCATTTCAGATCAGTTAAAAAAAAAAAAACATTCTGTCTCATCAGTTAACTAATCTAACAAGTTAAGTTAATCCTCCTTTTTGAAAATTCTATTTTTATCCTTTTTTATTCTTTCTGATATAAAAGTAATATCAAGGATCAGCATACTATGGCCCATGGATCAAATTTAGCCCCCTGTCTATTTCTATATATAGCTTTTTGGGAATAAAACCACACTTGATCCCGTGTGCACTGTTCATAGCTACTTCCGTTCCATGATGGCAGTCAGTAGTCGGTGCAGAGAACTTGTGATAAATAAGTTAAATATAAGATGGAGAACTTACGACAAAGCCAAAAATATTTTCTACCACAGAAAAAGTTTGCTGACTTGTGAACCACTGTCATAGGTCAATCAAGGCCATTCCCATTTCTTTGATTAAAATTCTAAGTGACATGGCAACACCAGATAATATTTAGATAATCAATCTGCAGAAATAATTTAGTTCACAATTTGTTTTTAGATCTATATAATATGCAGTCAGTCATAGAACTATAGCCCCAAAGTCTTCATCTTTGGTTTCACGTTTAACTGAGTATATTTGAGTTAAAACAGCCTTAGAGGAAACCAGCTTCCCAGGTGGTGCAGTGGTCAAGAACAGGCCTGCCAACGCAGGAGGTGCAAGAAACGCGGGCTTGATCCTTGAGAGATCCCCTGGAGTAGGAAATGGCAACTCACTCCAATATTCTTGCTTGGAAAATTCCATGGACAGAGGAGCATGGTGGGCTACACTCCAAAGTCACCAAGAGGTGGACACAGCTGAGCCCAGGGAACAGAATAAACTTAGACAAGTACTCAGGGACCACTAGTAGAAATGGCAGGGATAGTGGGGTGGGGAGCCACTCCCTTCTCCAGGGGATCCTCCTGCCCCAGGAACTGAACCCAGGTCTCCCATGTTGGAAGCAGATTCTTTACCATCTGAGCCGCCAGGGAAGCCCATAAAAGGCATATGGATACAGAAAGAATTAGAAGAGCTTTTGGGAAATACCTCAGTAACCAGCTACCATAGTGAAAGGAGCTTACCATTTAAGGCCATATTCTTCCCAACTACAAAGTCATATTTCTTTTTCTGTAGGAAGTTTCTAGAATCCATGTTTTATCCCAGATGTATGCCTCTGCCTCATTCAACAGGCAGAGAGAATTCAGTGGAGCAGCACCTTCTCCCACACAGGTGTAGGTTCGTTCCTACCACGTCTTGACTGGCCGGAGACACAAAACGCTAGGTTTAGGCACAAACCACTGGGACCGCAAGAGGTCATCAAAAGGGCTTGCATTCCCGACCCCCACCTGTATTTAAAATCCAGCCAGGACTCGATTGCCCATCTTCTTCTGAAAGAGCTATCAGCATAGAGATGACGCTTTCTCCCTTGCCATTTCTGTGATTTTTCAGTTTGTATTAAAGCAGTGCCACTAACTCACCGTCTTTAGTGGTGAAACGTATTTTATCCTGTGCCTACCAGTGTAACTTCGTTCTGATGAGCCCCGAACGTCTTATGTGGTCGTTTCAATGTTTCGCAAAGCCTGTGTGTGTGCACGCTCAGTCGCGTGCAACTCACCGCAACCCCATGAAACACCAGGCGCTTCCATCCGTGGAGTTTTCCAGGCAAGAATACTGGAATGGGTTGCCAGTTCTTACTCCAGGGAAACAACTGGACCTGTGTCTCTTGTGTCTTCTTCACTGGCGGGCAGATTCTTTATCACCGTGCTACCTGGGAAGCCTAGCACTTAAAAAAAAAAAAAAAAAAAGAACAAACCCAGGTTGACTTCCAGATTCTGCTTTGATATGTAAAGAGCTTGGACATCATCACCCCCATCCTTACAGCAAGAAAAATTTAGACAAATTGAAAACCAACCTATTCTGGGACCCATCAGAGAACTGATTTCACAGGGCGAACCACCACCATGAGATCTGAATGCAGAGTCAAAGATGAGATCTGCCTACCCCAGGGAAAAGCTACGGGAGCCGGAGACTGACAGTGACTTTAAACGCCAACTCTGATGATCCGCTAGCGGCTGAGTAGGCTGATGATGAGCCAGCATGTGGGTGAGAGTCATGGGGACCCAGTCTTAGTGGGGATCCCAGGTCTCCTGGCCTTTAAGAGCCAGAACCACCCAAGGTCTTCATGGCCAAGAACCCGTGAGAATCTGAGAAGGATTCTCTCCTGACCTCAGCAGGACAAGAAAAATAAGTAAATCACTGTGACAAAGCTCAGCATCTTCTCCATCACAACAGCTTGGAATGCGGGTAAAAAAGATTTTACCTGAGACCTGCCTCAAATAGGAGAAGGGGATTCCTTTCACTCTAGCCCACTCCAGCCCTGTGGCCCCAGAAGTAACAAACTGAGTAACAAAATGAATAAAATAACGTTGGGTTTGGCTTCCCGAGTGGGAAGCCAGATTCTTTCACGGTAAAGAAATCTGCCTGCCAATGCCATAGTCCAAAGTATGAAATAAACATCAATACTGATATAAATAAATGGGTGGATATATACATGTGCAGATATACACACAGGCTTCCCTGGAGACTCAGTCGATAAAGAATTTGCCTACAGTGCAGGAGACCCAGATTTGATCCCTGGGTTGGGAAGATCCCCTGGAGTAGGAAATGGCAACCCACTCCAGAATTCTTGCTGGGAAAATCCCACGGACAGAGGAGCCTGGCTGGCTACAGTCCATGGCGTCGCAAGAATCGGACATGACTTAGCAACTAAACCACCACCACATATGTAACACACGTATGCACAGAAATGGGGAAGGTTATTGGCCAGTCTCTCACACAGAAGAACCCCGAATAATTTACAGAACCCTCCACCCTCGAGGAGATGAAATGAGACTCAGTCTGTGAGCACTGGCTCCACAGAGGAACGCCTCTCCAGCGAGCACAGCACGGAAAGCAGAAAGAGGATGCAGTCACGGCTGAGAAACTGGCAGACACCACCTCAGCCAAGGGGCCGAGACGCGCATCAACAGTGGCGGGCCAGCTAGATGGCAGGTACTCTAGGGGTGATGCACCAAAAGAGGCACTTGACCTCGGTGGTCTCTTCCTCTCCAAACACATAACCCCAGTCTCATGGTGAGAAAATATTAAACAAATCCCAGGTGGAGAACATTCTGCTAAATACCTAACAGGTATTCTTCAAAACTGTCAAGGTCATCAAAAATAAGGAAAGTCAGAGAAACTATCATAGCCACAAGGAGCTTAAGGAGATGTGACAGTCACGTGTAATGTGGTGTCTTGGATGGGACTCTAATGATGTTAGGGAAATACTAAGGAAATCGGAATAAAAGATTGACTTTGGTTACAACAGGGCATCAATATTGGCTCCTTCATTGTGGTTAATGTATTAATAAGACGGCAACAGTAGGGGAGATTGGGTGCAGGGTCTATGGGGACACTCTGCCCTAGCTTCATGGCTTCACAGCTTTTCTGTAAATGTAATATTTTTTCTAAAATAAAACGCTGTTTAAAAAAAATCCCACTCAGCTCACCATCGAATCAGCAGCCAATATCGAATGAGAAGCCGGCATCTGTACAATCGTGCTTTTCATCATATCCACCCCTACTCCCCACTTTCTGATTCTTTCTGAATAACCCCAACTCCTGACCCCAATTCTGACCTTTGCATATACAAGGAATCAGTACCTATGAAGAGATTTAAGATTCTCCTTCAGGTATATTTGGGGATATAAAGTCTGACATCTTCCCCCACCTCTCCATCAGAATTCTGCTTAGAGGATACTTAAAATGATTCCTAACACAGTGAGGTTCAGAATCTCTGAACTGTTATTAAGGCCCCAAGATCAGTAACCCTCAACCAAATGCAGTTTTCCAGTACACGATATATTGGCAAATATGGACATCACAGAGCTGTCTGTCCCAATGCTCAAAGCGTAGAGAGGTTGTTGAGGAAGGGAGGGTTTTTGGGGGGGGCAGGGGGGTACATGGAAGAAAAGAGAAGAAAAGGTGGGGGAAAAAGAGGAGAGGGAAGAAACTAGTTTCCCACACGGCAGAGCAAGTAGTTTCTAAGACAGCCTTCTGTGCTCATTTATATTTGGGAAATTCTAGACAAATAAATAAATAAATACTAACCTAAACATGTTTCTTTAGGGCAGAACTTCTGGATCTTTTGATATGCTGATAAAAGGAATATCTAATACGGAGACATAGAAAGCAGCAGTTCCTAAATGTCTTTAATTATGGATTTTTTGTTGTCAGTGGTGGTGATGATATGCCTATTAGCACTGTGAGATTTAACAAAAGAGAATTTCAAAAACACTGTCTTCAAGGCATAAGTGACCCCGTGTCCCGATGACAACATCACCACAAATATTTGATTGTAAATTACGTGTAAGACAATGGCCACAGCCGTAAACCTGCTTCTCAGCGGCTACAGGTATGGACCTCCTACTTGGCTCCAGTTCCTTCTGTGAAGAGTGGACATTCTCCGGGTTGGGTCAGCCAAAGGAGATACACAAGTTAATTAGCTTATTTCCTTCATCGTCCGAGTCAGCAGGAGACATAAGGAGGGCAGTGAAATTCTGCAGAGGGCCTTCCTTCCCACTGCTGCACAGGTTTCCCTAGAGCTTTCTTGCGCCTTGCTTGCTCCACGTGCTGCTAGCCTTCTTTGACGTGTTGTGGCTTCTCTAACTGGTCACTTGCCTTGTGGCTCAGAAGGCAAAGAAGCTGCCTGCAGTGAAGGAGACGCAGGGTCGATCCCTGGGTCCGGAAGATGCCCTGGAGAAGGGAATGGCTACTCACTCCAGTATTCTTGCCTGGAGAATTCCACGGACAGAGAGGCTGGTGGGCTACAGTCCAGACTGTCACAAAGACTCAGGCATGACACACACACATGTTCTCAAGTTTTTAGGTTCAAAAGTTAGAGGCCCGCGGCCAGTGAGACCGGGAGTGGTTAAGTCTGGCAATGGGAGTTCTGCTGTGACTGAGCCCTCTACTCTCTCTGCTTAGAGGCCAGCTGACCTCTGACTCAGCTCGGGTCTGCAGCCTAAGTCCGCACACTTTCCAGGCTATCACAGCTCCCGCTTTGATCTGTTTCTCATCCCTCCGCACCTCCAATCAATGACTTTTCAAGAGTTTCCTTCTACCTACACTGATTAAGTGTTTCAAATTATGTTTCTTAATGAACACTGGAAAGTTTGTCTAACAAAAGTGATTTCCCTTTAGATCATCAATGTTGCCTTCTCAACACAATCTAACTGGAGAGAACAGAAATATTTCTATATATAAATAACATGGGAAAATCTAATGCAGAATCCAGAAGTAACGTGACAAATTACTATTTTATTGAGTGCCCCTCCACTAAACTCTTTTAAATGAATGGGATTTGAAGCTCATCTTTTTGGACAATCATTATGATTTCCCCCATCATCAGAGGGAAGTGAGTCTACAGGTCTACAGGACTTGCCAGCGTGCTGGAGTTGTATTAAACTTAGGTGCTTGGGCATTAAAAACAGCTGCTTCCCTGTAAGTGCTCTTGTATGCTTCTCTGGGAGGTGCCAACAGACAGCCCATTTGGTAGAACAGGGCCTTTCAAATCGGGTGGTGCGATGAATACACATTTATTTTTTAAAAAATGAAACTCACAAATATCCAAATGTTAAACATATAACCACTATATTACTTCATGATTTAATGTTCTCAAAGTATGTTGCTGCTTCTTAACAGCTGATTTATAAATGACATGCCTGAGACTAATGCAAAATGATAATGCTTTCCTGTTTTACTAAAACACAATAGGAGGATACCTGATGCAGACTTCCATGTGCACACCAGATCTACTGGACTAGCATCCCCACCCCGCTGTCTTTGGTCAATGGTAAGCTGTGGAATTACTTAAAAGGTAGCATATTCGGAAGTTCTGATTTCATTTGTATCAGAAAGAGGCAGTAATGAAATCATTCCTTATAGCATGTTTCAAGTCTATTAAATAAGCGCCTTGAAGAATCCCGTTTCATCTGCGACGGACTTGTCAAGGTAACCTTAATTGCAGTGTCTGTGCATCAGGAGGAACATGGCCTTCTCGGGATGGTTTTAAGAATTAATTATTTAAGTTTCCTATTTCCACTTATTAATCTCTACAGATTAGTGCATTACACTTATCCTTTTATGATTTGTAATTTGTCTAATTATTGTTCTTGGTACCGCCAGGCATGACATTCTTAAAATGTGTTCATTCCCATCCATGGGAAGGGTTGCCGAGCTAGGGCAAACTGTAGGTAAGAAAAAGCTTGGTAGGGCCAATTTACTAATAAAACCTGGCATGACGCTTGCTGCAAAGATGCTGCCTGTCAAAGGCTTAATCAGGGAAAATAATCTTGCCCACTCTTGCATCTGGGAAAGTCATTGTTTATGACTTCAGGGAGCACTGTCTTGTTAATTCGAGAGAGAAGCTGAAAGCGGATGCTTCTAGAAAAGTACCTAAAGGGCTAGGGATGGGGGAAGGCTTATTTGGGTTGCTTTTAACTTGTTCCACATCAGTGAAATTTAAAAGAAGACCTACAGACAGTCTTCTAGACGGAAGTGTGTGGGGAGGGAGGTGCTGGCCGACCATATTCAGCCTCTCTACAGCATCCATACATCGCCCTGACGGTTCAAACTTCAGTTTGCATTGGGATTTAGGCCAGTAATAGAGAAGCTACTGAATGATCCTCACTACTTAAAGTGTGGTTCCCAGATCAGTAGTAGCAGCATCACCCAGGAACTTAAAAAAGCAGAATCTCAAACCTCGCCCCGACCTCTTGAATCAGAATTAGACATTTAACAAGACCTCCTAGCTATTTATCAGTGCATTAAAAAAAAAAAAAAAAGCTTGTAGCACTCATCTCCAAAGTGGGGTACATTTCCCCCAAGGAGTGTCCAAGAAGATTCCTTGGAGCATGTGACTGTAATAAGAATTGATGTATATATATATATATATACACACACACTTATATAATTTCTATTTTGGGAATTTTAATAATATGTATAATTTTACATAGTAGTACATGAATAAAACTTATAAATAATACAGTCATGTATGCTCAAAATTTTCCCTGGGCTCCAGCCTGACCCTCTAAAACAATCTCTGGCGGTGGGCATCAGAAGTGTGTGTGCCAGAGAGTATTCACACACCATTCTGCTGCAAGGTAACACTTGAGAACTGCTGTGGGAGAGCAACTTCCACCAACTTTGTGTGGAGTGTGATGTTAGATGGTGTTTATTTGTTCCCCAAAACTCAACTACCATGCCCATTGTTTTTCATGGTCAATAGCCAACCAGTAAGATTTTTATTATTTTATGGCATTTATATCATTTGTACCTCTTTATACAATGTCATTGGACCATTTAATAAAAATACTGCTCCTATGATTTTGGAATATGCCCTATAGATACATGTCATGAACAACAACAGAAACAAAAATATTTCTACATACCTTCTTTCTCTAGACTAAATGGATATCTAGAGTTGCAAGCCTTACTCTCAGCCTCCAACACCAGGAGGTAACAGACAAAACCAGCTGGAGATTGGAAACTAATAGTGTTCAGAAAGCTATTCATATGGTCACCCCAGTCCTGATTTTCAGGGAAGACCAAGAGGCAATTTTGGCCAAGGTCAGACACCCCTTGAGATACCCTATGTTTTTGTATTTGCTTCCCATTGGGTTTAACGCAAATAATAAGCAAACTCTTCATGAGATTCCCCTGTGCACTGAGGGCACAGAGATAAATGAAACATTTTCCTTGTGTAGAGCAGCTTATAGTGGGTGTAGAAGAGTCGCATGAACAATTAAATATATTGTAAGGTGTAACATGCAAAAAAAATGAGATCTGGGCAAAATGTATGGGAATACTCAATGAGATGGTAGTTTCTTCTTCCTTGGCAAGGTAGTGGGAGAAGGAAAGGAGGGCTACAGCAAAGATTCTCACTTGCTAGGCTCGCCTTGAAGGAGCAGTGAAATTATAATGTTTATTATTTCTAGGCTCCGTTCCTGCTGCTTCCCACATCATCTATTTTATATAGTTTTTACAGGATGCAGTGTGTGATGGCCTCATATTATCATTATCATTATCCTCATCAACAATATTATTAGGTCTTGATATGTACCTTGCACGTGTCCTTTTTTTATCTTTTTCAAATACTTTTAAAGATTTTTGTTTTTTTAGTGAAGGCAATGGCACCCCACTCCAGTACTCCTGCCTGGAAAAACCCATGGACGGAGGAGCCTGGTAGGCTGCAGTCCATGGAGTCGCAAAGAGACAGACAGGACTGAGCGACTTCACTTTCACTGTTCACTTTCATGCATTGGAGAAGGAAATGGCAACCCACTCCAGTGTTCTTGCCTGGAGAATCCCAGGGACGGCAGAGCCTGGTGGGCTGCCGTCTGTGGGGTTGCACAGAGTCGGACACGACTGAAGCGACTTAGCAGCAGCAGCAGCAGCAGCAGTGCTGCGATGGTTTCTGCCATACAACAACGCGAACCAGTCAGAATCATACGCACGTGCCCTCTTGCACCTCCCCTGCTCCCGGCCTTCACACACTGGGCTCCATGCGCGGCACAGCCACCTCTCACCAGCAGGCCGTCTCGCGCCTCATAGTGTACATACGTGGGTTCTACTTTCTCCGTTCACCCCACTTTACATGTATTTTCCAATTTTATCCTCCAACCACCCTGGGATTATGTTCTATCATCACCCCACTTAACAGCTGGGGAAGGAGAGGAACAGAAGTTGTCAGTAACTTGCCCAGGGTCACAGAGCTCATAAGATGCTGCGGGATTTGGACCTAGCTAGTTGGACTCATGACTAGTTGCTCACTGACTGTGTCAATGAGATATTCATCTGTTGATAGAGCGGAGTGCCATGACACCACTTACTGAATTAACTCTTCAAGTGAAGTTAAGTCTACAAAGAGCTGCCCCGCTTGACCAAGTTAAAGTGCTTTTCAAAAAGCCAGCTGGTGCCATATCACTTTTCTTCCTGAACAAGGTGATTTGTTGTAATGCTGCCAATTGCCTAGCAATCAACTGCCAACTTTGGAAATGAACCTGCTACCATGTAGAGAGCAGTAAGAAGAAGCCCTTGATGGCTGAGAGTTGGCAGGAAGTCGGGGGTCCCCCTGCCATCTAAATCCAACCTAGGTGAAGTGAATTGTCCTTGTGGTGCCTGGCTGGCGACCTAGCTAGGCTGCAGATTTGGTCCCGGTCCCATGCTCTCTTTATATCTGAGTCTCTGGAACTGTGAATATGGTCCTTTTCCTGAGCACTAAATTTCTCCTAAAATTTATTTTCCAAAACATTATTTTTAATGTTAAACAACCCCAAAATGCATTTTTCATGTTTATTGCCAGTGCATAAAATTACAATGCTGTGAACATTTTTTAGCAGCATACCAATATCGTGATCCATAATTTAAAAGGTGACTTTAGCATGGCAATAAATTTCACGAGATGCTGAAACCTCTGCAAAAAGTATACAAATTAGGGGCCAGCCATTCAGCCAACATGTAGGGGATGCGGTTAATTGCTGTGTTTCCACCATCAGGGAGAACTGTGGTAGCGGTGGTACCCACCCCGTGGTAGACCTGTCGGAGCAGGAAATAATGAGGGCCTGCGTGTGCAAACTCTCCATTAGAAAGATGGTGGTGAAGCGAAGTGCAGGTGGCGAGAGTGACGGAATCAGGGTGAGAGATACATGCCTTCACAAATTCTCCCCCATTTAAAAAAAGAAAAAGTCAACAAACACACACACTGAGGCTTGGTTGCATTTACCAGAAGGTGAAAGTTATGCGTTGGGAGTGGGGCTATTAGCTCTTGCTGGCTGAGTTTCACAGTTTGAAATTAATTTTTTTTCTTGTATTTTCACCCTCCTGAGGTCCTGACCAATTGCCACTTTGTCGGTGAGGTTTTTTAATTTTCAAGGAAGGTAGGTGGTGTGTGAAACAAATCAATTGCTCCTTCAGAAACCACAACGCTGCCAAGCTGGAAGCAACACAGACTTTTTTTTTCTCCAAAAGGTACAAGGCCCAATTAGGAAGCCAAGTGAATATGGAAACAGTTTCATGAGGCAAAGAAACGGCACGATGATCACCTTCTTAGCAGAAGGTGGTTGCTGATGGAGGTTGGGGTGATTCTGAACAAGGAACATACACCTCGAAAATGAACACCAAGGTCACCTGTTCTCTCTATGAGATCACAGAAGGGACTTGGTAATGTCAGAAAATTAATTACCACGTGCAAAGCTCTGATGAAGCCGAGGAAACTAGCAGAACTCTACGAGTTGCAGGGCTGAACGGAACCCATGCAACATGCACACAGGCGCACGCACACACGCGTGCCCCAGATTGTGTGTTCAAGATGACACTCCACATCAGCATCGTTACTCGATTTAGGCTAATGACGCTGGAGACAATCAGAGCTATCACTGCTCTGGAAATGATAAGAACCATATATATAGAAAGGCCCCCCAGGGAAATTTGGCCTGTTAAGGGTTTTCAGGTCCGATGGATTTTTTTAATCTATCTGCCAGACTGCTTTGAAAGCTAAATAGATGCCCATCAACAGGCTGTCTGTCAATGGTCAACAACTTCACATATTTTGCTTGTGTTGACATTTTTGTTTCAATCTAATGGGTCGTTTGCCAGATGGCTGCTGTCCTCATTAGGGAATCTTAGCACATCCAGTGAGTATTCTGGGGACTGGTTTAGGGACAAAACTGGGTGGCCTTTTGTTTCTAACTTTTTTCTTCGAAAAGACCTGAAGTACCAGATGGATGTATTTTAAAGGGTGTGGAGGGACTGAGGCTGAAGCCGAAACTCCAATCCTTTGGCCACCTGATGCGGACAGCTGACTCATTTGAAAAGACCCTGATGCTGGGAAAGATTGAAGGCGGGAGGAGAAGGGGACGACAGAGGATGAGATGGTTGGATGGCATCACTGACACAATGGACATGAGTTTGAACAACTCTGGGAGTTGGTGATGGACAGGGAAGCCTGGCATGCTGTGGTTCATGGGGTCACAAAGAGTCAGACACGACTGAGCGACTGAACTGAAATGCCTATGGCTATCAGCACGTATATCTTTAAATGTATATGGTGGGGATCAACACCACAATTCTTTTTAGTATACACAGCCAAGAGCAGAGGATGTGCTACATCATATAATACAAGTTTCAGAAAGATGGACATTACCTGACTTTACTGGTAGAACTGCAACTTTGAACTCCTTAGAAACAAACACCACGGGGAGCATCCTTCCACATGTTGGCTTCTGAGGAGTGTAACACGAACCAGGAGAAATTTTGCAAAGATCTAAGCACTTCCTAGGGGCTTTCTTGGTGGCTCAAATGGTAAAGAATCAGCCAGCAGTGCAGGAGACCAGGCTCAGTCCCTGGGTTGGGAAGATCCTCTAGAGCAGCGAATGACTATCCAGCCCAAGAGAATTCCATGGAGAGAGGTTGCAAAGAGCCTGAGCCTGGTGGGCCACAGTCCATGGGGTTGCAAAGAGTCAGACATGACTGAGTACCTAACACTTTCACTTCTTTCAAGCACTTCGTGAGTATGAGAGGCAACCAAAAGTGCTTTCTTCCCTACGGTGCCCTCCAAAATGCTCCCATTTGCAGCAGAACTTCTTAGTAGATTGCAATAACCACTCCCTACTTTCTTACCACTTATACAACTTGTTGAGCTATATGATGAAAACTTTGCTTGTGGAGGAGGCCAATGCATGCTTAAAATATACCAAATTGAACAAAGGAAATCATAGGAAAAAGAAGGGAAAACAAGGGAATCCAGGGAAACCCGTACAATCATGGGGCACACATAGAAAACGTGCTTATGAGGATCAACAAAAAGCCCAGGAAGTGAAGACTTCTAATAAGTAACTTAGTCATCCAGAAAATATACACAGAGGTCAAACCACAGGATGGGCTCCTGCTGTAGAACAGTGAACTAGAGACACTCTTCACGACCTTTGAAAATAATTGACTAACAGAGGAGACAGGCACGTGTTCAGATAATTAGAGTACACAGTAAGCAGTAGTAGGACAGATGATCACAGCGCTTGGAAAGACCCAACAGAAGCCCTCACGCAGGCTTCAAGTTCTCAGAGAAGGGCCCAGAAGCAATGTCTGGCCGCACAGCTTTAGTACTATGCCCTCACATTTCAATGCACTTCACAATCACCTTGAGGCCTGTAAAAGCAGAATTACAAGCCTCTCCCCAAGATCCTGATGCAAGTGATCTCTGACTCACACTTGCAGTAACTACGCTTAGTGAGCAGGACGACACTCTTTGGGGCTGGGCCTTTCACTCTGGGTCTCAGGTCTGTCACAGACTCTGGCTGTCCCATCAAGTTTCTTTCCCTCTCTTCCCACAACTCCCCACCCACAGAGAAGCATTCAGTCACCATTTGCCAGCATCACCACCACCATCATCATTACCAGCCTGACAGAGGAAAGAGGCACGTTACAAGAAGAAGAAACAAAATGTGGAAAATCCAAAAGCCACGTGAGAAAATTTACAGTTTGAAGATTTTGAGGGACCCACGTAAGAGAACAAGAATCCTAACCGGTGTGTCTGGCGTCATGTAACCTGTGCTCAGCTGTTCACTCGTGTCCAACTCTTTGCAACCCCAGGGACTGTAGCCTGCAAGGCTGCTCTGTGCGTGGACAATTTCAAGCAAGAACGCTATGGCAGGTGTCCATTAACTACGCCAGGGCATCTTCTCAGCCCAGGAATTGGAACCCACGGCTCTGGCATCTCCTGCACTGGCGACCGGCTTCTTTACCACTGCGTCACCTGGGAGGCTCATGTAGCCTAGACCAGCGGTTGGTAAATCTGGCCTACCGCCTCTTTTTGTAAATCAAGTTTTATTGGCACAGGTCATAGCCTCTGCATTTAAAGATTGCCTGTGGCTGGTTTTACACTACAGGGGCAGCCATAGCTACCTAACAGAGATGAGTAGTTATGCCAGAGACCATAAGGCCTGCAAAGACTGAAACACTTATTATCTGCCCCTTTGTAGGAAAAAAAAAAAAATATGTGCTGGTCTGGAGGAACTGTGGCATAATGGGTAAGGGTATGCTTTCTGGAGCCAGACCATTTGGGTTTGAATTCTACAAGGTCTTGAGTAAGAGACTTAACCTCTTTGTACTTCAATTTCTTCTGAAAAATAGGAATAACAAAGGTACCCTCCTAATTGTTGTTCAGTTGTTTGGTTGTGTCCGATGCTTTACTATGGCCTATAGCAGCCAGGCTTTCCTGTAGATAACCAACTCCCACAGCTTGTTCAAATTCATGTCCATCAAGTCAGTGATGCCATCCAGTCATCTTATTCTCTGTCATCCCCTTGACCTCCTGCCTTCAATCTTTCCAAGCATCAGAGTCTTCTCTAAAGAGTTAGTCCTTCGAATCAGGTTGTCAAAGTATTGGAGCTTCAACTTTAGCATCAGTCCCTCCAATGAATATTCAGAGTTGATTTTCTTTAGGATGGATTGGTTGGATCTCCTTGCTCTCCAAGGGATTCTCAAGAGTCTTCTCCAACACCACAGATCAAAATAATCAATTCTTCAGTGCTCAGCTTTCTTTATGGTTCAACTCTCAAATCCATACATGACTACTGGGAAAACCATAGCTATGACTAGATGGACCTTTGTCAGCAAAGTAAGGTCTCTGCTTTTTAACATGAGTTCTAGGTCTATCACAACTTTTCTTCCAAGGAGCAAGCGTCTTTTAATTTCATGGCTGTAGTCACCATCTGCAGTGATTTTGGAGCCCAAGAAAAAAAGTCTCTCACTGTTTCCATTGTTTCCCCATCTATTTGCCATGAAGTGATGGGACCAGATGCCATGATTTTAGTTTTCTGAATGTTGAGTTTTAAGCCAACTTTTTCACTCCTCTCTTTCCCTCCCATCAAGAGGCTCTTTAATTCCTCTTCACTTTCTGCCATAAGGGTGGTGTCATCTGCATATCTGAGGTTATTGATATTTCTCCCAGCAATCTTGATTCCAGCTTGTGCTTCTTCCAGCCCGGCATGTCGCATGATGTACTCTGCATAGAAGTTAAATAAGTAGGATGACAACATACAGCCTTGACGTACACATTTCCCAATTTGGAACTAGTCCATTGTTCCATGTCTGGATTTAACTGTTGCTTCTTGACCTGCATACAGGTTCCTAAGGAAGCATGTAATGTGGTTTGGCATTCCTATCTCTTTCAGAATTTTCCACAGTTTGTTGTGATCCACACAATCAAAGGCGTTTGCATAGTCAACGAAGCAGAAGCAGATGTTTTTCTGGAATTCTCTTGCTTTTTCCATGATCCAGTGGATATTGGCAATTTGATCTCTAGTTCCTCTGCCTTTTCGAAATCCTGTTTGAACATCTGGAAGTTCTAAGTTCACTTACTATTGAAGCCTAGCTTGGAGAATTTTGAGCATTACTTTCCTAATGTGTAAAATGAGTGCAGTTGTGTGGTAGTTTGAATCTTCCTCATGGAGCTGTTAGAAGGATTTTAATTAATGCATGTATGGTTTTTAGATAAGAGTCTGATATAGAATAAGCACTCCATAAATACTAGAAACTATTATTATTATTGGAAAAGACCCTGATGCTGGGAAAGACTGAGGACAAGAGGAGAAGGGGAGAACAGAGGATGAGATGGTTGGATGGTATCATCGACTCAATGGACATGAGTTTGAGCAAGTTCTGGGAGACAGTGAAGGACAGGAAAGCCTGGCATGCTGCAGTTCACAGGGTTGCAAAGAGTTGGATACAACTGAGTGATTAAACAATATTATTTTTGCTAA
Source organism: Oryx dammah (assembly GCF_014754425.2). Classification (NCBI taxonomy): domain Eukaryota; kingdom Metazoa; phylum Chordata; class Mammalia; order Artiodactyla; family Bovidae; genus Oryx; species Oryx dammah. Next base: position 3,010,700 of record NW_024070194.1, read on the forward strand.
TAAAGGTGAGGTACTTGTTCATTGATTGAACTTGAATGGTTTATGAAAACTGGCTTGAATGGAGTATCTCTGGGTCTCCACTAAGGTAGAGAAGATGAAGGCAGAACAGATCGGCTCTAAATAAAATGAAAGCATTCAGAACTTACACATCTCTGATTGTGCCCTTCTAAGTCTTTATTATTTCACTTATATGCACAGAAAAGCAACCAGACACTTCACAAAGGTCTGGCAATTAAAAAAAAATGTTATGTACCTCAAATATGGCCAAATTCTATTTGTGTGAAGATAGCCGTTGATTTTTTATCCCCACACATGTAGTTCCATTTTCTTGGCCCGGCCACCTTCCTGTCTGTGGCCTAAACTCATTCCTCGCTGTTGGTTTTCCAGTCCTTTCTCCTCTTATGAATCAAAGTGTCGCCTTAGATGACTTTGTCGGAAGGCATTGCTAACAGACTTGCTTCATAAATGATGCTGAATACAAACAGAACTTTGAAATTCGACAGTCCTGAGTTTGAACTCCTGCTCTGTCCCCTACTTGCAAGTTGAATGACTTCTCAGCCTCTGTTGACCCGTCTGCAAAATGGGGTTTATAATGATCTCCAACTCATAGGTTTGACCTTGGGGAATAAGTCAGATAACATATGTGCCACACATAAACATCTCCCAAGAAGTAATAACCATAGTTATTTTTATTAGTAAAGTTCTACACAGAAAATGTGGGTGGGTATTTTTGAGTAACACTGTGCTGAAATTCCTCATTCCAAATATTCAGCAAGTGAATCGATGTTGCCTTCCTAGGAACACCATATTTTTTTCCTCAAGAACATTTAGGTGCTTTCTGACTGTTATTAAATTAAAATGTTTATCCCTGAGGAGAGAAAACAATCAACTCCCACACCAATTCTATTTATGAAACAAAATGCTTTGGTTTTTCCTCAACTCAAATCCTCCTTTATGTATAGTCTCTTTGAAACAGCAGGGTGTTTAGAACAATTTTCACAGAGTGCACGTGTATGTGTGCGTGTGTGTGTGTATGTACTGATGTGTTTGTTCCAGGCTAAGTTGATATTTGGGGGCTGTCTTGAGAGCCATCCTTCATCTGCTCTCGGAGAGGAGCCAAGAGCAAGGCGGGGATGGCCCTTGGCAGCCGGACAGCTTCTGAGCCTGTGGTGTGGGTGCTTCGTGCTATGTGGATGTGGAGAGGTGAGAGGCTCGACAAGAGGCAAGGAGGACCAAAATTTGCAAAGACATTTGTTGTTTTTCCTGGGAAAGATCAGACACAGTCAGACATTAGTCTCCTAAGACTCAGACGGACACACACACGCCTGTGCAGCTATGTCCACATTGGCACACCTCCTATTCCTATTGCATACGTTAAGCTGTCAGTCCAGAGGATGTCACTCCTGGGAACCAAGTGTCTTTCCGTGCTTCTGTTGATGTAACCCACACTTTAGAGTTCAGCTTAATGGAAAGATCATTTACTTGGAATCAGGAGTCATGAACTTGATTCTATTTCTCTTTCAAAACTGACATCAGAATGTCCTCTGGGAATGGTTTTTATGCCGCACCTCATACACAGTCTGTATCAGGGTTGGGTCCCTTCCCAATATAATTGCATATTGTGATGGACCAGTAGACCATTAGACCTAGTCTTACCGCCGTGTTATTTTCTGTTTGTCCTTCTTTAACAGAAGATACTCAGTTTTTTATCTGTGAATCCCCACTACTAGTTTAGTTCGAGGCTGTGGAAAGTGCTCAGGAAAAGTATGGTGAATGATTGGGGCACAAGTGTCAGAGAAAGAAGAAAAGACAGCATCAGAGTTGAAGGCATAGTTCTATAGTATTTTCTGGACAAGGCTCATTCCAGTTTGCCCAGAACTTCTTCAGCCTTAGCAATGAACATTCAGGCGAAACGGGATAGCGGGTCAACTCATTTCTAGATGAGGAACCTTGCATAAGCCATCTGATCGCTCTGATCACACTTTCTTCTCTTCTATCATCAGCCACCCTTTTCAGAGCCATTGCTTAGGGCTGCCTCAAGTAGCTGGTTGTCGACTGTGTCTGCCCAGTCTTCCATTCTGGAAACAGAACCCAGTGGTTCTTTAGGGGACCATTCCTATACACTTGCTGTAACCAGACATGAAGCATTTTATCCCTTCACTTAAGTCTTACAACCAACATGGCAGGAAGTACTCTCACTGTTCCCATTTAACAGATGAAAAAACAGAATCTTCCTAAGGTGAGGTAACTTAATCACCACGACACAGCCCGTGGTTCCAGAGTTGTAAATGGAGAGGAATTATAAACACGTGTTCTTTTATTTATGCGTTGAGTAAACGTTCATAAGCGTCTGCTCTGTGTCAGAAACAGAATGTGCTGAGAATGCTAAGGTGCACGAGATAGTCGCAGGGATTTGCATTCTGACGGGGTGACATAATACCCAAGAAACCACACGGATATCGTTTCTGGCGGCTGTAAGAGCCAGGGGGACTGTGAAGGGGAGGGTCCATGCCTGCAGAGGGTTGAACACTTTACATAAAGATGTCAGGATGGCCTCTCCGAGGAGGTAACATTTGAATGAGGCCTGAGTGATGAGAGGAAGGAGACCAAAGCGGGGTGGGGAGGGACGCGTGCTCTTGGCAGGTGGTCGGAATACCCACCTGCAGTGTGTCTCACTTAGACAAAACGAGAGCTTGTACAGGAAAGCCCTTGGTAAATTACAAGGGGTGTGCAAGCATTCATTTCGATCAGTCTTCACTCTGAGTTGGATGACCATGACCCACCGTCCCTAAAAGGCTTCCCAGGGCTGAAGGTTTTTTTTTTTTTTTTTTTTTTTTGAGATCTTCCAACAACATCTATCTTTTTGTGTGTGTGGCATTTCATTTCTGAAGGCCAGTATCCTCATCTGTAGAGAATGCACATAATGAATTTCACACAGTGCCTGCATACAATGAGTACTCAGTAAATAACTCTTCACCACTGTATTTAATTTCAAGATTATATGACAAGGACTCCTGTGGGGAAATATCCTTTTTTTCTTTAATACTTGTCTATCTTGATAGGTATATCTGTTAAGATTCTTGGGCTGCTAACAAAAGTCTATTTTGGCTACATTTATCCCCCAAAAGAGAGAGAGAGAACTTATTGCAAGAGTATACACTAGGCCACAAAATCAAAAGGAAAACTTAAAATTAGGTCTCAGAAAGTATAGGAACCAGGACTGCTCCATGAACCTGCAGAGACAAAACTGATGAATAGGGCAAGATAGGCAAGATAAACGATTTCATTGAGAAGGCAATGGCAGCCCACTCCAGTGCTCTTGCCTGGAAAATCCCACGGATGGAAGAGCCCGGTGAGCTGCAGTCCATGGGGTCGCTAAGAGTTGGACGTGACCAAGCGACTTCACTTTCACTTTTCACTTTCATGCATTGGAGAAGGAAATGGGAACCCACTCCAGTGTTCTTGTCTGGAGAATCCCAGGGACAGGGGAGCCTAGTGGGCTGCCATCTCTGGGGTCGCACAGAGTCGGACACAACTGAAGCGACTCAGCAGCAGCAGCAGGAGCAAACTATTTCGAGATGTAAATTGTAAGAATATTTCAACCATTCAGTTTAACTTGGGTCACCTGCCCATCCGTTGGCCAAGAGGTGGTGGTAAGTTTGGTTGACCGTCCCTCTAACCCTGTAATCAAAGGCAGGGGAACAGTGCTCCAAACACAGAGCCTTAGTGAAGAATCTGAGCAGACAAAAAGGCATAATGGCCACCAGCGCTGGCAGATTTGACTCTAATAAAGGGATGTGAACTGCTACTGCTGAGGAGGAAATTGTCTGTCTGGCTGTCTGAAGTTGTAAATATGATACAAGGGTAGAAAATGACAAAATATAGGATAACCTGTGTTTTAGCAACCTTTGCGGAAGTAGCTCTGTGTAACCAATAGAAGCACAACTTCTGGGGTGTGAACCCCTGCTCTACTGCTTGCCAGTGGGATGAGTCTGGACAAGTGATCTCTCCATATCCATTCCCAGGCCTCATCTAATAATTGAACCTCATAGAGCTGTTATTAGATTTAAATGAGTTAATACATGTAGGCATTTGAGGAGAGTATCCAACATGCAGTCAAGGATTAATAAAATTCAATTATTCTTACAATAGTTGGTATTATTCAATTCTACATATTATACAGTAGAAAGGCTCTTGTGCTTTTCAGATTCAAAAGTGGTTTTGAGGATTACCGATGTGCAGAAATCTGTGAATTTTCTGAGCCACTGTTAGGACCAAACTGGAGCCAGGACAGGCTCTAAGGGGCAGGCTAGGCCTGAGGTTTAGTCTCTAGGAAGGCTGAGGCACTGGAAACTCCCCCAGGCAGTGTAGCTCGACCAATCAGAAAAATCCCTGTAGCCCCGCCCACGCCAGACCCAAGCCAATCCGGATAGGGATGCAAGGTTAAAAGTCCCACGTGTGCGTATGGTTTAGCCAATCAGCTATGCTGTTACAGGAACAAAGAACCATCTGTATAAAAGTAGATGTGATTCAGAGCTCGGGGCTCTTGTCGGATTCCACTGTGCTGGATGAGACCTGGGCCCTAGCTCGAGCTAGCAATAAACCCCTTGATGCTTTTGCATTGCTGTGGACGTCTTATTCTCTCAGTTTAGGCAACTCGGACTTCGGGCACAACACCACCAATTGGTACCTTCTCTTCAGTGTGGTTTTCTTGTTCTCTAATGTCTACCGAGCTTAAACTTCTGCTTCTTTATAAAAATGACCATGTGTGTGTGCTGCTAAGTCACTTCAGTTGTGTCTGACTCTGTCTGACCCTACGGACTGTAGCCATACAGTCTTCTCTGTCCAGAGGATTCTCCAGGAAAGGATACTGGAATGGGTTGCCGTGCCCTCCTCCAGGGCATCTTTTCGACCTAGGGATCAAATCTGGGTCTCTCACATTTCCTGCACTGGCAGCCAGGTTCTTCATCACTAGCGCCACCAGGGAAGCCCGGAAAGGACCATAAGAAAAGTGAAATCTCTGGAAGAACCGTATAAGGTGGTTTGAAGTCAGGATGTCTTCAGGAAGCACAGAGCTCTTGATGAAAGTGATATCCAGGAGAAAGTCAGGAGCATGCACACCCTTCTGCAATTTTAAGAATCACTGTCAATACTCAGCTGCAGATGATCTGGTCTGCTTAATAAAGGTAAGCGTGTAGTACATTTAGGAAGAGCAAGACCGCCAACAAACGCAGAACGTGAGAAAGGAAAGATAAAGAGGGAAATCCCTCTCTTCCCTTCCAATACTTTGAGTTTTCACATCTTTCATGCCAATAATTAACTTAAATTGCAGCTTTAAAAAAATTTCCTCTCAGTAGCTCTTCCAAATCAAATGGAGCCTTGTGCTAATTTGACCTCCTATTCAGAAGCAGAGCAGCGGATGGAGATGAGACCGCCAGGATTCTAGGAGCGGAAATACGCATCCTTCCATTTGGAATCCTTCATGGAGCCAAATATGAATTCAACTCGGGGCTCTTCCTGCGCCAGTCAGGAAGTGAAGAGAGTCTGCAAAAAGTCACAGTGCCTCTCCTTCGGGAATGCAGGAAGAACGGGGCTCAGTGTTGCTGGAGTTCCTTCTCTCCTTCATCCCTGCTTGTTGGCATTTCCTTTTTATATGTCAGTGGTCAAAGTTAACAACGATATATTTTTGTTGTTCTTTAAGAGAAGCCCTTGAAAGCCATTCTGAGACTGGGGTCCAGAAATCTAATCTTTGCTTGATTCTGTGTTTAGTGGGGATTCAAATCCCAACTTAATTTAATCTTTTGACTTATCCTGCAGGTACTGCCTGATTACATTCCTTTGCCAACAGTAATAGGATCGCAGGGACAGAATCTTGCTATTAGCACTTTGAGAAACAAAAGCAGAACAAAAACTGTCACTGGTATTAGTCAATGAAACCTGCCGTAAATGAATGACTGCCACTGCCAGCATTTTCCCCACTGCCTTGTTTTAATAAGCTAGCACAGGGATACATAGAAAAAGTTGCAGATTCCATTGATCTCCAGAAAACCTCCAGTTTCAACTAAAATGCAGAACCTGAAATCCTTTGGCAATAGATATGTTAAAACAACCTCCAGTAGCAGACAGGTTCGGCAATGATTCGTTAGTGATTTCCATGATCTGCTCATACGGCCATTCTTCTTAGGGTTTTATGGTAGCTGATAATTTTTAATCAGCATAGAAATAATATATAGCCTAGTGAAATGGGAAAGATGCCCGCCTCTGTAATCAGGCTGCGTGGGTTACAATCTTCTTGCTGGGTGGGCAACCTGACAGGAGTTCATAACCTTTCTCTGGCTCAGTTTTCCCATCCAGGAAATGGGAACAGTGACAGTACCTATCTCACTGGATTTTTGCAGGATTATTTGAAATATCACATAGAAAGCCCTTAGAACATTTGTTATTAGACACCAATTATATAAGAAGTGTTGTCTACTCTTTCTATTAAGAAAAAAAGAAAATACAGGAAAAGAGCAGGAAAAAGTAACACTCCCTGTCAAAGAGCCACAATCTGTCATCCGTGCTCGTCCTTTTTCTGAGATTCTCTAGCTTTGCAGACGAGGAGGAAAGTGGAGCATATTCTATGGGGAGAAGGGTAGAGAGTAAAATCCAGTTGACAAGTAAACATATAAAAAGATTCTCAGACTTAATAATGATCATTAAAACAAAGGAATACCAAATTTGCACCTAGAATATGAACAGAGATGAAACCTATTTTACTACTCAGTGCTGCTGAAGATGGTAAAATGATGTATGTAAACATGAGGGGACTCCCTTGCAAGCAGTGACCTATTTAGACTGATTTTAGCAAGAAGGAATTTGTTACAATGTTATTGAGGCACACAGCATTTCTGGGAAAGCTGGAAAATTAAATCCAGGGTCAGAAGCCATTTGCAAGGCCCCAGATGACAGAGAGAACTTGCGCGGCATTAGGTGCTGCCCACGGCCAGCCAGTGTTGCATGAACTTGACTGCTGCCTCGGAACCTGCCACTTGCTCCCCTAGGAACCTGATCTGGAGCTCAGAACCCACAGCTGGCAGGGGCATGTCCCTGCAGCCCCCAGCTTCTTTGCACCACCACCTCCCTTCTAAATTCTGGGCAAGCCTGGGCATCTCATTGGAAGAACCTAGAAGGCATCTCCACTTCAGGACAGCATGCAGAAGTGAGCATGTGACTTTTCAGCAGCTATTGTGGGCTGGTGGGGTAGGGTGGGTGGGGGACAGCCTCTACTTCAAAACTAAGGGGTTTTCTTAAATATAGAAAAGGATTTTTGGCATACAGGGGGAAAAAGAACAAAGCATATAGACACCACCAAAGGACAGCATCTGGTATTACCTGTGAGAGTATGAAGTAGCTTATTCTATATCTGAAAGCGATTTCACAATAGACTTAAAGTCATTCATATCCTTTGACTTTATAATAATCCCATTTCTGATAGTTTATCCAAAGGAAGTTATCAGAGAAGCTTTCTTAATACTCATTAACCAAAGACACATATTGATCCCCCCAAAAAAGGTGAAAATACTCTTAACTTTTTAACAATTAAAAGATGATTTAACAAAGGCATAGTATTTTAAATATCATCTGAAGTATGTTGTTAAGGGAAGTAGAACCGACGAAAACTTACATTTATCATGTAGTCGGCAGCTAGACGCTGTCCTAAGAGCTTCACATGAACTGTCTCACCAAAATGTCACAACAGTTCCATGAACCACCGAAGAAAAGTGCTGTTTTCAAAAGGAATTTAAGCAAATTGCCTCAAGGGAAGAGGAAGAGGAGAAGGAAGAGAGGCACTCAAAGGCTCCGGTTGGAAGCCTAGAATTTGTCAACATGGTAGGAAGGTCTCCCTTATGGTGTTTGAGAACATTCCACAAGCTCACCTCTGTTTCAGCAGCAGAAAGCCGAATTGCTATCTGCTGCTGTGAAATGCTGATATTTCTGATCTCCTTTTGGAAACAGGACTCGTCCTTCCTTCCTAAATGCTAAGCACATAATGCTCATTTCAATCCTGTATCCCACTCCTCACGCTCTATGAAGAATCACTATTGTCTGTTCTTTTTTGAAAAGCACGTTTTTATTTTAGAATAGTTTTCAACTTACAGAATCCCATGGACAGAGGAGCGTGGTATCAGGATGAGGTGGTTGGATGGCCTCACCAACTCCATGGACATGAGTTTGAGTAAATTCCAGACGTTGGTGATGGATAGGGAGGCCTGGGAGGCCTGGTGTGCTGCAGTCCATGGCGTCGCAAAGAGTTAGACACGACTAAGCGACTTCACTTCACTTCAACTTACAGAAAGACTGCAGAGACAGTACAGAGTGTTCTCATTTACCCCAAAGTCAGTCTCACATCTTCCCTTGGTGTGGTGTGTGTTTGTTATAATTAATGAACCAACTTATACAGTTTTCCCTAATTTTTCCCTCTTGTCCATTTTCTGTCCCAGGACTCCATCCAAAATACCACGTCACACTCAGTCATCAAGCCCCCTTGAGCTCCTCTTGATTGTGATAATTACTCAGACGTCCTGATTTTTTAATGACCTTGACAGTTTTAAGGAGGACTGGTCAGATATTTTGTAGAATGTTCCCCAACTGAGCTTCACCTGATGTTTTTCTCATGAATAGACTGGGGTGATGAATTTCGGGAAGGGACCTCAGAGAAGTAAACTGCCATTTTCAACACATCACATCAAGGGCACGCACCATCCACACATCTCATCACTGTTAGAATCACCCTGGGGCCCCTGGCTAAGATGTTTCCACTATAAAGCTTTTCTTTCTTCCCCTTTTCCACACGATAATCTTCGGAAGGATGTTACTATATATACCCTACACTCTAAGGAGTTAAATTCCAACTCTTCAAGAGCAGAGTATCTATATAAAGCATTTATAATTCTTTCACATGGAATATTGTCTATTCTCCCTATATATTCGTTTATTCCTTTTATATCAATGGGGACTCATGGATATTTATTTTATAATTTGGGCTAATTGTGTATTTTAATCTTCAGATTGTTTGATCTTAAACAACAATCATACAATGAATAAACCCATTCTCCAACTCCAACCAAAGACACCTAAAGACCGTTAAGAGTCAGTTCAGTTCAGTTCAGTTGCTCAGTCATGTCTGACCCTTTGCGACGCCATGGACTGCAGCACACCAGGCCTCCCAGGCCTCCCTATCCATCACCAACTTCTGGAATTTACTCAAACTCATGTCCATGGAGTTGGTGATGCCATCCAACCACCTCATCCTCTGTCGTCCCCTTCTCCTCCAGCCTTCAATCTTTCCCAGCATCAGGGTCTTTTCTAATGAGTCAGTCCTTCACATCAAGTGGCAAAAGTATTGGAGCTTCAGCATCAGTCCTTTCAATGAATAGTCAGGACTGATTCCTTTAGGATTGACTGGTTTGATCTCCTTGCTGTCCAAGGGATTCTCAAGAGTCTTCTCCAACACAACAGTTTAAAAGCATCAATTCTTCAGCGCTCAGCTTTCTTTACGGTCCAACTCTCACATCTATACATGACTACTGGAAAACCATAGCTATGACTAGACAGAACTTTGTCGGCAAAGTAATGTCTCTGCTTTTTAATATGCTCTCTAGGTTGGTCATAGCTTTTCTTCCAAGGGGCAAGTCTTTTAATTTCATGGCTGCAGTCACCATCTGCAGTGATTTTGGAGCCCCCCAAAATAAAGTCTGACACTTTCCACTGTTTCCCCATCTATTTCTCATGAAGTGATGGGACCGGATGCCATGATCTTAGTTTTTTGAATGTTGAGTTTTAAACCAGCTTTTTCACTTTCCTCATTCACGGTCATCAAGAGGCTCTTAAGTTCCTCTTTGCTTTCTACCATAATGGTGGTGTCATCTGCATATCTGAGGTTATTGTTATTTCTCCCAGGAATCTTGATTCCAGCCTGTGCTTCATCCAGCCCAGAGTTTCTCATGATGTACTCTGCATATGAGTTAAATAAACAGGCTGACAATCTACAGCCTTGACATACTCCTTTCCCTATTTGGAACAAGTCCGTTGTTCCATGACAAGTTCTAACTGTTGCTTCCTGACCTGAATACAGGTCTCAAGAGGTAAGTAAGGTGGTCTGGTATTCCCATCACTTTAAGAATTTTCCACAGTTTTTTGTGATCCACACAGTCAAAGGCTTTGGCATGGTCAATAAAGAAGAAGTAGATGTTTTTCTGGAATTCTCTTGCTTTTTCCATGATCCAATGGATGTTTGCAATTTGATATCTGGTTCTTCTGCCTTTTCTAAATCCTGCTTGAACATCTGGAATTTCACAGTCATGTACTGTTGAAGCCTGGCTTGGAGAATTTTGAGCATTACTTTGCTAGCATGTGAGATGAGTGCAATTTTGCGGTAGTTTGAGCATCTTTGGTATTGCCTTTCTTTGGGATTGGAATGCAAACCGACCTCTTCCAGTCCTGTGGCCGCTGCTGAGTTTTCCAAATTTGCTGCCATATTGAGTGCAGCACTTTCACAGCATCATCTTTCAGGATTTGAAATAGCTCAGCTGGAATTCCATCACCTCCACTAACTTTGTTCGTAGTGAAGCTTCCTAAGGCCCACTTGACTTCACATTCCAGGATATCTGGCTCTAGGTGAGTGATCCCACCGCTGTGTTATCTGGGTTGTGAAGATCTTTTTTGTATACTCCTTCTTTGTGTTCTTGCCACCTCTTCTTAATGTCTTCGGCTTGTTAGGGCCCGACCATTGCTGTCCTTTATTGCGCCCATGGTGCATGAAATGCTCCCTTCAGTCCAGCTCAGTCGCTCAGTCGTGTCCGACTCTCTGCGACCCCATGAACCGCAGCACGCCAGGCCTCCCTGTGCATCACCATCTCCCGGAGTTCACTCAGACTCACGTCCATCGAGTCCGTGATGCCATCCAGCCCTCTCATCCTCTGTCGTCCCCTTCTCCTCCTGCCCCCAATCCCTCCCAGCATCTGAGTCTTTTCCAATGAGTCAGCTCTTCGCATGAGGTGGCCAAAGTACTGGAGCTTCAGCTTTAGCATCATTCCTTCCAAAGAAATCCCAGGGCTGATCTCCTTCAGAATGGACTGGTTGGATCTCCTTGCAGTCCAAGGGACTCTCAAGAGTCTTCTCCAGCACCACAGTTCAAAGGCATCAATTCTTCGGCACTCAGCCTTCTTCACAGTCCAACTCTCACATCCATACATGACCACTAGAAAAACCATAGCCTTGACTAGACAGACCTTAGTCAACAAAGTAATGTCTCTGCTCTTGAATATGCTATCTAGGTTGGTCATAACTTTTCTTCCAAGGAGTAAGCGTCTTTTAATTTCATGGCTGCAGTCACCATCTGCAGTGATTGTGGATCCCAAAAAAATAAAGTCTGACACCGTTTCCACTGTTTCCCCATCTATTTCCCCTGAAGTGATGGGACCGGATGCCATGATCTTCATTTTCTGAATGTTGAGCTTTAGGCCAACTTTTTCGCTCTCCTCTTTCACTTTCATCAAGAGGCTTTTTAGCTCCTCTTCACTTTCTGCCATAAGGGTGGTGTCATCTGCATATCTGAGGTTATTGATATTTCTCCTGGCAATCTTGATTCCAGCTTGTGTTTCTTCCAGTCCAGCATTTCTCATGATGTACTCTGCATATAAGTTAAATAAGCAGGGTGACAATATACAGCCTTGACGTACTCATCTCAAATTTTCTTGAAGAGATCTCTAGTCTTTCCCATTCTATAGTTTTCCTCTATTTCTCTGCATACTTAGGAAGGCTTTCGTGTCTCTCCTTGCTAGTCTCCTGAACCCTGCACTCAGATGGATATATCTTTCCTTTTTTCCTATGCCTTTCACTTCTCGTCTTTTCTCAGCTATTTGTAAGGCATCCTCTGACAACCATTTTGTCTTTTTGCATTGTTTTCCCTTCTGGATGGTTTTGATAACCATCTCCTATACAATGTTATGATTCTCTGTCCATAGTTCTTCAGGCACTCTGTCTATCAGATCTAATCCCTAAATCTATTTGTCACTTCCACTGTGTAATCATAATGGATTTGATTTAGGTCATACTTGAATGGTCTAGTGGTTTTCGCTACTTTTTTTCAATTTACGTCTGAATTTGGCAATAAGGGGTTCATGATCTGAGCCATAGTCAGCTTCTGGTCTTGTTTTTGCTAACTGTGTAGAGGTTCTCCATCTTCAACTGCAAAGAATATAATCAATCTGATTTCAGTATTGACCATCTGGTGAGGTCCATGTATAGAGTTATCTCTTGTGTTGTTAGAAGAGGGTGTTTGCTACGACCAGTGCATTCTCTTGGCAAAATTCTGTTAGCCTTTGTCCTGCTTCATTTTGTACTCCCAGGCCAAACTTGCCTGTTACCCCAGGTATCTCTTGACTTCCTAATTTTCATTCCAGTCCCCTATGATGAAAAGGACATTTTGTTTTTGTTGTCCGTTCTAGAAGGTCTTCTGTATACCCATAGAACCATTCAATTTCAGCTTCTTCAGCATTAGTGGTTGGGGCATAGACTTGGATTACTGTGATAGTGAATGGTTTGACTTGGAAATGGACAGAGATCATTCTGGCATTTTTGAGACTGAACCCAAGTACTGCATTCCAGGCTCCTTTGTTGACTATGACCGCTACTCCATTTCTTCTAAGGGATTCTTGCCCACAGTCGTAGATGTAATGGTCCTCTGAGTTAAACTCACCCATTCTGGAACATTTTAGTTCACTGATTCCTAGAATGCCGATGTTCACCCTTGCCATCTCCTGTTTGACCACTTCCCACTTACCTTGACTCACGGACCTAACATTTCAGGTTCCTATGTAGTATTGTTCTTTACAGCATCAGACTTTACTTCCATCACCAGTCACATCCACAGTTGGGCATTGTTTTCGCTTTGGCTCAGCCTCACCATTCTTTCTGGAGCTATTTCTCCAGTCTTCTCCAGTAGCATTTTGGGCACCAACCAACCTGGGGAGTTCATATTTCATGTTATTTCTTTTTGCCTTTTCCTCCAAGTAATTGGAAGGAAGATTTTAATGCATGAACTCTTTCATCTTTCCTCTTCATTTCCACACTTACACACCAGTTTCCACCACTACTCTGTTTTATTCTGCCTCCGATAATGTAAAGCTAGTTTGCTTATCTCCGTTCTTGATATTCTTCCAATTGTTCGACAGACTAAGTCCATTACTTGCCCAGTGTTTCCTCGTTTCTTTTTAGTCTCTGTTTGCAAACACATCCATCTTCATCATTGTTATCACTGCGAACATTGTTTGAATACTTAACTATGTGCCAGATAGTGTGATGTGTTTCATTTCATCCTAACATCAACCACCTAATGTAAATATTATCTCTAATCCCGTTTTTACAAAACAGGAAATAGGCTCTTCAAGATAAAAAAAAAAAAAAAAAAAACTTGACCCAGATCTTGTTGCTAGAAAATAGTAAAGCCAGGATGGGCATTATAGCAAGGCGCTGCAGAAAATCTCCAACCATGCCGCAAGCATACTAACTCCTGTCTCTCCTTCAAAAACTCAATGGTAAAGTAAAATTAAAAATAACCATATTAAATCCTCAATCCCCTCCAGAGGGAATGAGGACAATCAAACCTTACAAACAAAAACGTGGATTATACAAAGTCTCTAGGCAGTAAGTTTTAAGCCAAGTGAGCTGGGAGAAAACAGTATGCTAAACACACTCGTAAGACTCGCACCCAGGAAGAGACATCCCCGGGGGCAGGGAGTGTGACCACCACCAGCAAGAGACATCCTGGGGGCAGGAGTGTGACTGGCCACCAGAGGGAAGAAATAGATCTTGGGTCTCCAGGATGAAAATTAAGAAAACAGGACTTTGCTTGTGCTCCAGTTCTTTTGATTTCTCTTTTCTTTCTTTCTTTTAATGGACAAAAGAAGCCTTCTAACCGGCAAGGTAAACAGTTCATGGGTTATTTATTTTATCTCTATTCCTGGTTAAATTGAGTTCAAAATAATTAGATAACCCTGGAAAAAGCTGTGGATGGTACTGCTAATTCCACCTAATGATTTTCCCGCGTTGTTGCCCAGTGAAAGGGGTTATCTGTTAAAACAAGCTTCAAACTATTAATAGAGTGAAATTACAGCTTCAGCAGCTAACCCCAGGTAACGTGGCTCTGGTAGGGTATTAAGATTCAGGATTGGGGGCCAAGTTGTTCGCTCCTCCATATGACCTTTCTTCCTCACTCGCAGTTGACTGTTCCACACCAGATGTAACAGCTAACTTGCTCCCGACACTTTCCACTATTTGTGGCCTTAATTGAGGGACCTAAACAAACAAATTAATCACCCTGGCCCATAAAAATGACAGAATTCATATGGTAGCATTCTTCATTCTCTCCAATTTGTTTTCCTGAAATCCCCGCAGCGATTTATTTGCTGAATATGCGAGTTTTCCCCCCCTTATGAAAATTACAAATTGTTGTCAAGGTTAACGAGTTAATATTCTCATTCAATATTTACTTTACGGGGATATGGAGGGAAGCGGACGGTTCCTGTACTTCTTCCACTGCGAAGTCTGGTTTCTTAATCAAAATGACAAGGACACTGTCCTTTGTATGATACTCAGAATCATTGAGACTAAAAAATGAGCTTTATTAATCAACAGACTCTGATTAATTATTATAAAGTGAGGAGCCTACATTTCTGTACATTTTAATAATTCCTGCAGAAGGCTAACAACGTCCCTGGAGATCTGGAGTCTTTGGGGTTTGAATTTTTCTAAGCAATGTCACAATAAATAGTCAAGAGTAGCAGAGTTCTTTCTCTAATCCACTTTGCTTCAAACTGGCAAACCAGGGAAAACCTTCTTTTTCCTATTTCCCATCTATAATTCATCATTTGCATATAAAGTAAGGACCACGAACTTGCAGTTTCATCAGTTTTCAAAACGCCAAGGGACAATGAGGGTGATTTATTGTAGGTCTCCTGATCTAGTCCACATGATCAGAATATCTCTATGGAAAACAGCCTGATGTGATTTTGTGATAAGAGTGACCACACAAAAGGTCAATGGGACAAGGGTCAGGGTCTGAGAGCTCCCCGTGAGTCACACTCCCTGACCTCCTGCCCAGACCTGCCTGACAGAAGTCCTTGTCAACAACGGGACATTGTCCATCCTAAGGGCTGTAGGCGCACACACATTTTTTAAGGCTTCTGAACCGTCCATTTAATACATCACCAGAGAATTTTCTAGAGATGTGGAGATATTCTCTGTCTTGAACGAGGTCACATGAGGGTATACACTGAACAACGCTCATGGGATTATACACTTAAGATCTTTGCATTCCACTGTATATCAGTTTGACTTCGACTTATATTTTGGAAAAGGAGCTGCTGGACATAAGAAGGGAATGTAAATGGCAATGTATATATGTCTATAATGTAATCACACCAAGATATAAATTTAAATATATGTCTGTATGTTTATATGTCTGTGTACATTTATAAAGCTACATGTATAGATATGTGTGTGTGTGTGTGTAAAATGCCTATAACCAGCTACATTCTCCTATTTCTTGTTCTTTGTTCTCAAAAATAGATCTGAAGTGCACACGTATGTAAATTTACAAAAGAAACAGCAACTTCCAGGCCTGAAAATCTCTTGGGGTGTAAAAGCTTTTTCTCCCGAACACTTTACAAGGTGACTATGGGGTTGGCAGACCCTCCCAGCCTCTGATTTTTTGATGCATTGGAAGAGGGGTTCTCTAGCCTCTCCTATTAGAATGGTGAGGCAGCCCCAAGGGGCTGATCACTAGGCCACCGCAAGAACATCTTTGCAGCAATGATCAATCACGGCGCTTCTATACATGGGCGTACTACAGTTTGTTGTGAAGTGGGTTGCAAGCTAATCATTGCCAATCATAAGGTACTAAAATGTGTAATGATCTAAAATACAGTAATGAATTAGGCTAGATGCAAGCTTACAGCTGCCTACAGAGGACCTGGGCTACCGCAGTGATGGCAGGCACGAGTCCGCATCAATATGGTGGGATTATGCAATGCTCTCATTCTGATGCTTCACTTTAGGCAGAGGAAAATTTTACCTTTGATTTGGGTCTGAGGCAATTGTATGAAATTTTCCTTCAAACAGGAATGGTTTGGGGACTTCTCTGGTGGTGCCGTGGAAGGGAGTCCTCCTGCCAATGCAGGGGACACAGGCTCGATCCCTGGCCTGGGAAGATCCTACATGCTGTGGAGCAACCAAGCCTGAGTGCCACGACTGCTGAGCCTGCGGTTTCGAGCCTGTGCTCTGCAACGAGAGAAGCCACCACAAGGAGAAGGCCAAGCGCAGCAGCAAGAGTTGCCCCAGATCACGGCAGCTAGAGAAAGCCCACACACAGCCACAAAGAGCCAGGACAGCCAAAAGTGAGTGAATAAAGAAGACTATTTAAGGAAGAAAGGTTTGGGAGTAGTGGAGTATTCTTGTACAACCCAGGGTAGATGTGGTACCAAGAGACAAAAGTAAATAAATAGAAGCCATACTGTGGTCAGAACAAGGTATAATCTGCAAGGCTAGCAACCAAGGGCCAGACGATAGCAAAGAGAAATGAGAACAAAGACCAGATCCAACATCGTGTCACACACCCTATCAGCCTATCCCACACCCTATCACACACCTATCATACATCCAATTCCTATGCAATTTTCTGAAACTTAGAAAAAATCCTGAAAAAGAAAGGAGAACCCTGAATTGAAATGGTTATTTTCATCATTTTACCTGATAGGGATTTGAATCACTTATAAATGAGGCCCCAAAGTATAAAATAGAAAGTCACAACAACAATGACTTAATGAGATAAAGAAGTATTTATCCCTCATGCATGCAATGTCTGTTGGTAGGCATTCGGGGACTAGTATGGTGGATTCAATATATCCCCAGGAGCTCAGACTCCTTTTCTCTGTTTTTCCATTGTTAGATGAGGTTTCCAACTTCAAGCTCCTTGGGAGTCCAATATAACTGCTAGAGGTCCAGCCATTGCATCAGCATTCCAGAGAGAGAAAAAGAAGAGGAAGAGGAGAAAGGCAAAGAACAGTTAGATATCCCATTTTTAGCTTCCACATAGCCACTTTCACCTTCATCTCATCGACCACAATGTATTACATGACTGCTTCTGCCTTCACGTGTGACTGTGGAATGTTGCTTTTTAGCTGGGTTCACTATCACCCTGAACAAAACTGGATATTTGGCACAAAGGAAGAAAGGGAGTAATAGATATTAGGGAGCAGTTGGAAATCTCCAAACAGCAGTTCTACCACAAGGCTCACAGTAGAAATTAAGTTGACTTGGAGAATATAGGAGATGCTATGTTTCTTACAAATTTGAGCTGGTGGCCTGACATCTGTCCTAGCCTCAACATGGATAGTCTTCTATGAACAGGAGAGAAGAGAAGACAGACAGGGATTTAGGAACAGCCCACAGTCCCTCTTTTCCAGTAGCCTCAAGTTTTGCAACGTGTCATTTGGCAGTTATGGATTACTTTCAAGGTTTATTTCTTAATAAAATTCTTTTGACATTTCATCAAAGTCTAAATGAACCGCCGGAAGTCCTATAAGTGACTTCACCACCCACACTAGATGTCACCATGGAAAAACAGGGTCCAGAAACCTGGCCTGTTTGCTCCAGAGAAATACTGAAGAGGGGGAAATGTCATCGCATAGAGTTTCTGGGGGGCGGTCTCTCTTGCCTTCTTAGGGCAGGGGTTTCTATCATTAATGCATCTACGGGAGAGTTCTTATGGAACACATGTCAGGGCTACTCTGATAGCTCAGGGGTAAAGAACTCGCCTGCCGATGCAGGAGACACGGGTTCAACCCCTGGTCCAGGAAGATCCCTCGTGCTGAGGAGCAACTAAGTCCGTGTGCCACAGTGTTGAGTCTGCGCTCTAGAGCCCAGGAACCCCAACTCCCGAAACCTGGGCGCCCAGAGCCCGCGCTCCGCAACAGGAGAAGCCCCCGCGGTGAGAAGTCCGAGCACCGTATCTACCCCACTCTCCACAACTAGAGAAGCGTACGGCCAAAATAAATCAATAAAAATTAACATGCAATTAAAAAAACATGTCAGAAGTCTTCATGAGGCTCAAGCCTTGTGAGCTCGGGAGACAGGCAGGTGCTCGGCTAAGAGCTCTGTGCTTCCTCCTGCACGCTTTGCTCCAGAAGTTCAGTAAGCGCAACTCAGGGTTCTGGAATCCCAGGTCTCCTCACCATGCTTACATTTTACCCTGTGAAAGTACAAGTTTGAATCACAGATAACAAGTAAATGAGATTATGATGTTAGCTTTCTCCAGAGATAACAGCAGTCCAGGTCATAAAACCACCATATGGCAGATTTGGCAGTCTTTTCTGAGCGCCGTGGATTAATTATCACATAGACAGACTCCGGTCCCCATTTGCCAGCGCCTCAGGCCCCCTGTGGCAGGGATTGGCACCCGGTGAAGGCGAGAGTTTGTATTATGTTTGGCAGGGACGCGATGTGACCTTACTGCGGCCAGTTCTGTCATCTCTTAACATTTCGCTCATGATTAAGTTTATCACTTCAAATAAACACGAAATGTCAGGTCTCTGGGTCTACTTAACATGGAGAGCCAAAATAGACCTCTCTGATTTAAAGGGGTCCAGGCCAAGGGAACAGTCTGATTAGCTCTCCCATCTGACTTTTATTAGAGCCATCAGATAATAGAGTGAGGGCAAAATCGCTGTTCCAACTGGCTGATTGCCACAAACCAGACCCACAGGGTATCCTCCGAGCTTCCCTTGACATCTCCGGGTTGATCCTCCTGAAATTCCACCTCTCAGCCCAGCACCTACAGGACCTGAGTCAACCCTGTTCATGTTTATTCTGGTTCTCCATCAGCTGAGGACGCCTGAACCTCCTGGATTTCCCTTCTGTTCCAGCTCTCACGGATGATGGAGGATCTGAGGGCTATCAGCTTCTGCCCATCTGGGGCGTCAGCCACTATCCCCTCCTCTCAATGCAGGCCTTGCTGCCCTTTGACAGGGGATGCAGTGTTCGACGGTTTGCTTCTCAACCGTTTCTTCAGGCAGCTGGATACCACCACGTGGAAAGGCTGAGTGTTTCCGTGTCAACTTGGCTCGGAAGAGGCCGTTGCAGGGATGAAACTGGCAGGAATTTGTAGTCAAGGAGCTGGACATTTCCATTGGCTCAGATTTTGTCCTGATCTCCAATTTGTTTTACGATTGAAGTGAAGTGAAGTGAAGTCACTCAGTCGTGTCCGACTCTTTGCGACCCCATGGACACCAGGCTCCCCCATCCATGGGATTTTCTAGGCAACAGTACTGGAGTGGGTTGGCATTTCCTTCTCCAGGGAATCTTCCAACCCAGGGATCGAACCCAGGTCTCCAGCATTGTAGATAGATGCTTTACCATCTGAGCCACCAGGGAAGTCCATTCAGCTGATGTTTTACAGTTCAGTTCAGTTCAGTCACTCAGTCGTGTCTGACTCTTTGCAACCCCATGAATTGCAGCGCACCAGGCCTCCCTGTCCATCACCATCTCCAGGAGTTCACTCAGACTCACGTCCATCGAGTCCATGATGCCATCCAGCCATCTCATCCTCTGTTGTCCCCTTTTCCTCCTGTCCCCAATCCCTCCCAGCATCAGAGTCTTTTCCAATGAGTCAACTCTTCTCATGAGGTGGCCAAAGTACTGGAGTTTCAGCTTTAGCATCATTCCTTCCAAAGAACTCCCAGGGCTGATCCCCTTTAGGATGGACTGGTTGGATCTCCTTGCAGTCCAAGGGACTCTCAAGAGTCATCTCCAACACCACAATTCAAAAGCATCAATTCTTCAGCGCTCAGCTTTCTTCAAAGTCCAACTCTCTAATCATAACAGTCAGTGTCACGATAACTACAGAATCCAAGCAACCTTTTTTTTTTTTTTTTCTTCCTTTAACCTGGAGCAGCAGTTAAAGTTTCAGACTGCTCTGAGCTCATTCGTTTATTTACTCAATAAACATTAAAATGCCTCCTCTGGCCCTTATCCCCTCATCAGACGATCGTGGAGATGACCCCCAGCTTTGCCTACAGCAAATGGGCCTTCTCTGTGTGTCTCAGACGAGCCAAGGTCCCGCCCTCAGACTCTGCCACGTGTCCTCACTCACTGTCCTGCATCTTATCTGACCATCACTTGCCTACTTCACTTTTACTCGTTTCCACATCTCTACTCAAGTGCCCTTTATTCAGAAAAGAAACTGGGAAACGCCATGGTATCCCTTAACAACTAGAAGAAGAGGCAAATAACAAAGAACAGTGATCGCAGTCATAATTAATAAACTGTGTGATGGATTTTTTAATATCCACCTTCCTTACAGGCAGGCATACTCCATGAAAGCTATGATTCTGTTTTGATCAGTGCTGACCCTCAGTGCCTGCCCCAGCATCTAACGTGAAGGGGTGCCCAATAAATGTTTGTTTATTGATAACTCGAGCACTTACTTGTGTTACCCAGAGGGTTTGCTCTTGAGGTGATGAAAGAAATGGTCTCAGAGGGGCTCACAGGTAAGGTGTGAAGGTAAGCAGAGGACGGCAATACAGTGATACCTGTTATAGTACAGTGCAGGTCTTGCAGTGGGTAAAATGTTGATATTAAACTATGCAGGTTTTCAGTATCTTTTACCACATTTCTATAACCCCCACAAGCACTTTCAAGGAGACGGTAGAAACAGACTATAATTTTTAAAAAAAGAGTCAGTTCGTAGTTCATTGAACTCATAGAACAAACAACATGATGAAAGCAGAGTGCTTTTGATTTTCAAGAACCAGGGTCTTTTTTTTTCAGGGGAAATAAAGAGGTTTTATCAGAATTGTAAATATCAATGCTAGAACTTAGAAGGCTGGTTAACACTGTGTTTCATAAATAAATAGAAAAATAGGGACAGATATATGATGATGTAGAAGTTTTATTCCAACTTGAGCAAGAAACTAAAAAAAAAAAATTAAAATGGTTGGGAGAAGAGTTTCAGACAGCAGGAAAGTCATCCAAGAAGAAGCTCTTGTCTTTCTTCCCATATGAAGAACAACTTTTGACGGGAGAAATGGGATGTGAGACAAATACGCAAATAGATTTGGGGAAATTCTAGGTCAAGAGGACTTGTAACTCGTTTCCTCTAGCACAGCACTGTCAGCCCGGGAGCCTCCTGGAGAAGCCCCCCACCCCCCATTCAGCACAGTGGTGCAGCAACATGGCACCAGCAAAACGTGGTCCCAAAGAAACATGGCCTCCAAACAGTCTGTTAGCAAGGGCATCCCTAGATGCAGCCTTCAAAGGACAGTGTCACAGGCTGTGGTATAGAGAATCCAGCCAAGAGTTCCTGAGCTTCCAGCTGCAGAGGGTATGTGCTAAGATGCAGAGAATGGACAAAAAACACAGGGATGCCAGACATGAGAAGGAGATTCCAGAACATGACCCCCACACACCAGAGGGAAGAACATATCTGCAGTGGAGGCCAGTGGGGCCAGAGGGTGGAATGACTCTAGAAGTTCCTTTCTAATGTGAGGGTGACTTTCTCATCATACTGCAATGCCCCCAAAATTATAGAACCAAGAGAAGAAGGTGATGGGTGGAGAATTATCAAGATCTAATTTGGAAGTGATGAATGTGTTGAGATTTAGAGTTTTTAGCCATAAATAAGGGCCCTTGAGTTAAAATTTTATTTTAGTTGTAGGAAAATAAATCTACATTTCTGCAGCCCAGAGTTGACAACCATCAACATTCGAACCTGTTACAAGTTGCTGTAAAAGTTTAAAAAAGGAATAACTAGGTCTGTCCATGGATGAATAGAAAGAAGACACATGAATTGGGTCAAAAAGCATTAAGTAAGGGCTTCCCAGGTGGCTCAGCGGTAAAGTATCTGCCTTCGGTGCAGGAGATGTGGGTTTGATCCCTGGGTCGGGAAGATCCCCTGGAGAAGGAAATGACAACCCCACTCCAGTATTCTTGCCTGGGAAATCCCACAGACAGAGAAGCCTGGCAGGCTGCAGTCCATGGGGTCACAAAAGAGTCAGACACAACTCTGCCGCTACACAACAACAGCAACAAACACAAGTAAGGGGCCTCCCTGGCGGGCCAGTGGCTAGGACTTCACCTTCTAATGCAGGGGGTGTGGGTTCCATTCCTGGTCAGGGAGATAAGATCCCACAAGCCTCGCAGCCAAAGAACCACAACATAAAATGGAAGCAATATTGTTGCAACAAAGTCAATAAAGACTTTTTAAAAATGGTCTACATAAAAATATATATATATTACAAAAAAATAGTAAAGTGTGCCAACCAAAAGTGATGGGGTGGGAACCCCGGGAAGAGGGGACAGCAGGAAAAAGAAGGATGAAGGAGCCACGGGAAAGGGCGGAGAGCTGTCAGAGCGCAGGACTTCTGGAAAGGAGCTGCTCTAAGGAATGTGGGCTCAATCTGCAGCCTTTGAAAATGGAAATTTTTAAGATGGAGAAAAAAAAGTCAAGAGTCTTCCGTAATGGGAGAGAAACCAGAGCAGTTTCTCTAAAGGACAGTATGGCTTTTTCTCTCAAGGTTTAAAAGCACATGGCCTTAACCAAGAAATTCTCTTTTTAGGAATTTGAATCAGAAGTGTTTACTTGCCCATGTCCACAGAGCTGTGTGTACTTAAAAGTTATTACTGCAACACTGTTTAAAATAGGGAAAAAAGTAAATAGTTTAAATGTTAGTTTTAGGGGACTGATGTAGGAAAGGGTGAAATATTATATGGGTGTTAAAAAGAGTGATATCCATTACTATTCCCTGAAATTGAAAGCTCTGCAAGGGATAATTAAATTCCAGCTTCATCCCTTTAATGACTTACGTCCTCTCTGCCTCTGTTTCTTCTTCTGTAAAACCCGGATAGCAGCATGCACCTCTCACGAGGATGAAATGAGTAGATATGTATAAAGGGCTTAGAGCAATGTCTAATGCACATTAAACACAGGATTTATGCATGATTGTTATTCATGTAGTAAGACAGAAATATGACATAGGACGATATGTATCATGTCATTCCATCGACACAAAAAATCTTACATGAAACTTAGGTGACAAATACAGGGAAAAGGGCCATTTTATCATTTTATTCCCATCTGTACTGGTTTTAATTTAAAACAAAGTGCTTACATTATTTGTAAAATGACCCCCTAAAAGCCAACAATAAAATCAATAATAAATTTTGAGAGATTTATTTACTATATCCCTTTGAGATTGACCTCCGTGAGTTCAACAAATAAAATATTTAATGGAAAAGCGCAGTGAATAATGCAGGATGCAGGCCACGCATATGCTGCTGTGACAGGCTTGGAAATTCTCAAACTCAGAGCAAACGACCACGGTCCTGTTTCCTAGACGGCCACTTTTACGGTGAAAGTGGTTTCATCAATGTTATTGGAACTATACATGGAACGATCATTAATGTTATTAAATAGTGTTAATAATAAGCACTGAATATTATTCTTATCATTTTTGGCTCCATAACTTACGAGCATATTGACCTTGGAAGGCTTTATAGCTTCCTGCACCTCTTTTTCTTGAGTGTAATAATTGTTCTTACATCAGGATAGAAGTGAGGACTACAGAGACCATTCAGGCTGAGCACGTTGCCCTAGCATATCTAAGGGCTCTAAGGTGAAAGCTGGCGATGGACAGGGAAGCCTGGCAGGCTCGCTGCTGTCCATGGGGTCGAAGAGTCAGACGTGACTGAGCGACGGAACTGAACTGAAAGTGACAGTCGCTCGGTCATGTCTGACTCTTTGTGACCCCGTGGGACCCCATGGACTAGTCCATGGAATTCTCCAGGCCAGAACACTGGGGTGGGCAGCCTTTCCCTTCTCCAGGGTATCATCCCAACCCAGGGATTGAACCCAGGTCTCCGCATTGCAGGCGGATTCTTTACCAGCTAAGCCACCAGGGAAGCCCAAGAATACTGGAGTAGGTAGCTTATCCCTTCTCCAGAGGAACTTCCCGACCCAGGAATTGAACTAGAGTCTCCTGCATTGCAGGTGGATTCTTTACCAACTGAACTACCCGGGAACCTCAAGGGCTGTAGAATGCATTGTAATAATAATTTTATCATCATCATCTTATATTAACCACACTCCAGGTTTTTTCCTCCTAGTAAGACCATTCTTCTGAACCCCATGTGAAGGAAGAACTGATTCAAAGAAAAGCTTCAGAAAAATTCAACCTTCTTTCTTTTGGATACCATGCTCTTCATCTGTAGATGAACCCTCTGGAAATGGGCAACGGACAAGGCGGATGAGGGAGAAAAAGAACAGTCGATAAAAAATTGACCTACTACTTTCCAGGCATTCTGAAGCTCTGGAACCCTGGCAAATGAATATTCTTGGGTAAAAATGAATTTCCAGCTCCCAATTAAAACCAAACCAAACAATAACAATTGCTTTCTCTGCTCCAAAAGAGTGCCCCACCTCCCTGTCTTCTGATAAGATGATATCACCACTACGCCATCATTCAATGCCAATTTAGGAGAATCAGCAATGCAAAGTAGAAAATTAAGTCACGGTGGGGATGTAGGACAGGGGTATAATTAGCACTGATGGGTGCTTGGATTTTTAAAACCGACATCAGGAGAACCACACAACTACAGTGTGACGTGAAACATTCTGAGCCGGCAGGGAAGTGCACTGTGTGACCCACAGGATCTCTGTTCCAACTCTAATTGCTATTATTCTCTGGGATGTGATATCTTAATCAGAAACAATAGCTTGTCTAATTGACTAAGGGTGGGAGGAGGCCTGCTACCTCTCACAGATAACTGAACAGTGAGCACAGTAAATGAGTAATGCAGGGAAATTAAGAAAGGACAGTTCAGAGAGTGAGATCAGTTAGACGGTGAACTGTCACACATGTGGAGGCCCAGAAGCTTTCTCACTTGAAATGCTGCAGACTAGAAAGCTAACAGAGACAATAACCTCTGAGGAAGTATCTTTTATTTGCAGAATTGGATGGTATATTTTCTTTTTCAAAAATAATATGAAATAATTGCTCACTTTTAAAATATGGTTTTCGTTGAAGGAGCTTAAAGAATTTTCACATACAGTATATCTGTATCTCTGGCCATTGTGATAAAATGGTCTATTGTAGTCTCAGATTCTCAGATGCAGAACTTAAAAGTGAACTGTTATCTCCAATATACGAGATATATTATTATATATAAAATGAAATGGACTTCCCAGGCGGCACTGGTGGTATAAGAACCTGCCTGCTAATACAAGAGACACAGAAATGCAGTTTCATCCCGGGTCAGGAAGATCCCCTGGAGGAGGGCATGGCAGCCCACTCCAGTATTCTTGCCTGGAGAATCCCATGGACAGAGGAGCCTGCTGGGCTACAGTCTATGGGGTCACAAAAGAGTTGGACATGATTAAAGTGACTTAGAGTGCATGCATTAAATGAAATATAGGAAGGATCCTTTATGAGAAATGATAATTTTAGTATAAAACTTTTATGTCCACAAACATATATGAGAAATATTCAAAGTAAAAAACAGAGCATACCCATTTTTATTCAAACCTTTTGTTGGCATGTACCTGGATGAAAGGGAAGACATCATTCTCCAGAAGTCATTTTGTCAGAATATTTACTTCTGCAGTTTGAATATGCTTCATCCATACATTTGACTGCAAAGTCAGAATGCAGTGTAAGAGTAAAGATATGGGATTAAGAGCCGGGAGAATTGTTTCTTCCTGGTGAGGCACGTTATCTTCAAGTCACGTCACTAACGTCTCTGGAGTGACGTTTCCTCTATGTCTCTACGGCCGAGGACTCCTTTCTTCCCACCCCTGTCTCAGCCATCCCAGGAGATCTACTCTTATCTGTCACACTTCATTGACTACATCCTGGACTTAGCACTCCTCACTCCTTATTTTATTGTTATTGCTATTTACAATAACACTTGCCAATCAGAACTTTTGATTCAGTTCAGTTCAGTTCAGTTCAGTCACTCAGTCGTGTCCGACTCTTTGCAACCCCATGAATCGCAGCACGCCAGGCCTCCCTGTCCATCACCAACTCCCAGAGTTCACTCAGACTCACGTCCATCGAGTCCGTGATGCCATCCAGCCATCTCATCCTCTGTCGTCCCCTTCTCCTCCTGCCCCCAATCCCTCCCAGCATCAGAGTCTTTTCCAATGAGTCAGCTCTTCACATGAGGTGGCCAAAGTACTGGAGTTTCACCTTTAGCATCCTTCCTTCCAAAGAAATCCCAGGGCTGATCTCCTTTAGGATGGACTGGTTGGATCTCCTTGCAGTCCAAGGGACTCTCAAGAGTCTTCCCCAACTCCACAGTTCAAAAGCATCAATTCTTTGGCGCTCAGCCTTCTTCACAGTCCAACTCTCAGATCCATACATGACCACTGGAAAAACCATAGCCTTGACTAGACAGACCTTAGTCAGCAAAGTAACATCTCTGCTTTTGAATATGCTATCTAGGTTGGTCATAACTTTCCTTCCAAGGAGTAAGCGTCTTTTAATTTCATGGCTGCACTCACCATATGCAGTGATTTTGGAGCCCAAAAAAATAAAGTCTGGCACTGTTTCTACTGTTTCCCCATCTATTTCCCATGAAGTGATGGGACTGGATGCCATGATCTTCGTTTTCTGAATGTTGAGCTTTAAGCCAACTTTTTTCACTCTCCTCATTCACTTTCATCAAGAGGCTTTTTAGTTCCTCTTCACTTTCTGCCATAAGGGTGGTGTCATCTGTATATCTGAGGTTGTTGATACTTTTGATTAGGAGATAACTATTATTATTATTACACCCAAGTGAATCAATTATCTGATCTATTGAACTACTCTGAGTTAGATGCCCATTAATGCTCTAAATATTAAAATCAGTCCAATCAATCCATAAACCTCCATTCCTATCAGGGCTTCTATAGGCTCAGGGGCTCCAAGCTGGGTGCCCTAGAAGAGGTTCATCAAAGTCCAGTGGATGAGGAAGGGATGAGCAAGGAGAGGGAAAACCTGAGAGCCTCCTCTTTCAAGAACTCCATGCCACCATGGTTGCCAAAGGGTGCCCAAGCAACAATTAGTTGGAAATTGTGATTTCTATGTGAAACTCCTGACGTTTAAATATTGGCCACCCCTATATTAAAGCAGAGACATTACTTTGCCAACAAAGGTCTGTCTAGTCTAGGCTATGGTTTTTCCTGAGGTCATGTATGGATGTGAGAGTTGGACTGTGAAGAAGGCTGAGCACCGAAAAATTGATGCTTTTGAACTGTGTGGTGTTGGAGAAGACTCTTGGGAGTCCCTTGGACTGCAAGGAGATCCAACCAGTCCATCCTAAAGGAGATCAGCCATGGGATTTCTTTGGAGGGAATGATGCTGAAGTTGAAACTCCAGTACTTTGGCCACCTCATGTGAAGAGTTGACTCATTGGAAAAGACTCTGATGCTGGGAGGGATTGGGGGCAGAAGGAGAAGGGGACAACAGAGGATGAGATGGCTGGATGGCATCATGGACTCGATGGACGTGAGTCTGAGTGAACTCCAGGAGTTGGTGATGGACAGGGAGGCCTGGTGTGCTGCGATTCACGGGGTCGCAAAGAGTCGGACACGACTGAGCGACTGAACTGAACTGAACTGATATTCATCACCTTTAAGATACCATCATTCTAGATGCATCTTAATTTCTCAGAATTTAATCTTTTTTCAAGTGCTTTCTAGAATTAGTGAAGTACAGTAGGTTTATGTCTTTTAAATACTTTGTAATTTTTGCTTTAGAAAATTTTGATTCACATGTAAGAAGGCCACAGGGCAGAGTTGAGCTATGGGCCACCAGTTTTGCTTTTTCACTTCTTGCCTAGCCCACATGTTCTCCAACGTCCCTTCTAGCTCTAACATTTAATTGTTCTACTCAGTCAAAATGAAAACCTTTTAAAATATAATCTTCTTCTCCAGGAAAACCAGTATTTGAAACACAATAACTAAGAACTTTGTAAGTCCTCAATAAGATATCAAACACATCTCCCTTTAAATAAACTTGAAACAGAAAGTGAAAGTGTTAGTCCCTCAGTCGTGTCCAATTCTTTGCAACCCCTGGTCTGTCCATGGGATTCTCCAGGCAAGAATACTGGAGTGGGTTGCCATTTCCTTCTCCAATAGCCCTTTATTAACTCTCTTAAAAATTATACATATTATAGATGCCAGGCTGAGACAGTTTTGGGACCAGAGATTCAAATTTTGCTGTTGTTCAGTCGCTCGGTCGTGTCTGACTCTTTGCGACCCCATGGACTACAGCACACCAGGCTTCCCTGTCCTTCACCAACTCCCGGAGTTTGCTCAGTCTTGTGTCCATGAAGTCGGTGATGCCGTCCAACCACCTCATCCTCTTCTTCTCCTGCCCAGCAATTCAGGTCCCAACAATTCAGAATTAAAAATTATTTTTGCCAAACCACAGAGCTTCTCAAATATCTCCTTGGAAATACCTGAGCGTGTTGTATCAGAGTGGTCTGTTTTTAAACGGTGGAAAAATAATTTCAAAAAAGTAGACAGCTGTTTCCTGTGGCATAATACCTCTGTTAGTATCAAATACCATTTCTTTGAGAATCATCTAGTACTCTGGAACTATTTAGAAGAAAACCAATGCTATGCAAATCCAAGGCATTAATAGTATATCATTTTTGCCTGGGGATAAAAGCACTGGTGACGCAAGGATACTCTAGGTTAAAACCATTTCAACAGGAGAAAATCTTTAGGAAACAGGTTCTACTACAAAGGAACTCACTCCGTATAAAAAGTATAGGTCTGTGGCATTCAGAAAGGTGTCAGAGGATTAACTAATGCCAGGAGGCACACACGGTGATCTGCGCCTCGAGAATGGAATGTTCCGTTTCCCGGGGCATTAGTCAATGGTATCATTAATTGCACAGGTGGTCACCTGCAGCTGCTTTGGGCGTCCCTCCGTATTTGGTTCCAATATACATTATACAACGACTTTGCTTAATACCTACAACATCCCTCTTCTATTGTTTTGCTCCTATAGTTTCTAATCATATACTAGCTCACCAGGCAATTCTGGGTTCCAGTTTAGTTGTTTTTTTTTTTTCCTGAAAACTGATGATAATAAAACAAGAAGAAGCAAAAGAACAAGTTTTTCTCTTTATTATTATTTTTTCTTGTTGGCTGTACTAGGTCTTCACTGTTGTGCGGGTTTTTCTCCAGTTGCCCTCCAGTTGCAGAGTTCGGGCTTCTCACTGTGTGGCCTCCCTTCTTGCAGAGCGTGGGCTCGAGGCAGCGGGCTTCCGTAACGGCAGCTCCCGGGCTCTGGAGCACAGTCTCAGTAGCTGTGGCTGAGCAGCTCCAAAGCATGCGGGATCTTCTCGGACCAGAGATCAAACACGTGTCTCCTGAACTGGCAGGGGCTTTCCTCACCACTGAGCCACCAGGGAAGCCCAAGGACAAGTGTTTTTAATGAACACATTCTACGTTCTGTTCTCCCCCTTTTAAAAAATGGCCCATGATAAGCCATCTATATGGATTTCCTCAACACACATCCCTTATATAATATGTACAACATATTATTATACTAGTATAATCTTATGATCCCGAAATTACAGATGAAGAAAACAGAGAGCCAGTAATGTTTATCCTGCCCAAGGTCAGACAGCTCGGAGTTAATGCAACTGAGAAGTCAGGCTACTGCTGAGCCAGCACTCTTCAGTTTTATCCAGAGGTACAAAACCAAATGCAACCATTTCCATAAGAAATCGGCATACAGTGTAAACGTGCCCTTAGTTTTTTGAGAGAAGTAGAAATCCTGAATTTTTATATATGAATCTCCCAATTTTTAAATGCAGGTTATCACCCCCCAAAAAATAGTTTTGATATTCAAGCTCCATTCATGGTCTCCAGGTCTGTGGCTTGTATTTTTTTCTTGGCTCCTTGGTAAAGACAGAAGGCTCATTTCTACAGTCCTTTGAATGTCACCAAGGCCCTGGAGTTAGTCACAGCAAGGGTGACCAACCTGTCTTCGCTTGCCTGAGACTTTCCTGATTTGAAAACTGCAGGTCCAAGGCCCCCAGGAAACCCCAGCCCCAAGCAAAGTAGGCTGGATGGTCACCTAGTAAAGCAGAGACCTGGCTTCGGACATCTGCAAAACTCCAGAAGGTCAAACATCCTGACCTTTAGAATGTGTTCTTTCAGGGGAATTTCACTCTCATTGGAGGTGCTAATTTGCTAAAGCATTTGTATCTCCGCTTCAAAAATTAAACTGTTTATGAAGCCAGGATGCAACATTCTGCAGGACAGCCCCCCAAAGCAAGTTTCCAAGAAACTCTCTCAGTGAGAAAGGGAGGGCACAGGAAGGCAAGGGGACGTCCCCAGAAAGCTTCTGGTTGCTATTTGCCAGAGAATCTTAATTTGGATCCAAACGGGAGCCCGCCATTCCCTGGGACTCGCGCAGCTCCAGGTAAACAGCTAATGAGCAGGCTGCCAGCCCCATTTTTATCAAGAGCCCTCCGAGACTCAACTGTGCCATTTCATAAAATATGCAGATGATGGTACAGGGAGAGGAGCAAAGGCTTTGAAAATGATTCACACAACCTAAAAATGATGTTGAAAAGGGAGGAATTAAATATTCACAAAGTGAGAGAAATTAAGGCATATTAACTGGTAGAATGTGGAAGTGAAATGAGTAGCATGCGCAGCGCTGATGAGAACGGCATGATTACAGGTCTGTCAGAAGTTTCTAATTCTGACACCGTGCGACGCGGAGGTGCTAGTTGGCTGGTGAGGGCAAACATTAGGTATGGGACAAGCCTCGCCAGGCTGACAGATCAGAGTCGAAGGGAGGAAGACACAGCGGTGATTAACACCGGGCTCCGTTCCGCGCCGAGGGTGAACTCCACGCTCACAAAGTGAATACTAATTACCAGCACAAAACAGACTTGAAGTTCGCAAGACCCTGGATGCCGAACGTGGCCATTGCGTCTGTAACGAGGAAGGCGCGAGGAGGCCTGAAGGCCAGAGGGCTAAATTCAGTGAGGTCATCCCCTCCTCCCCTTCTAGGGGACGGGAAGCCAAATCGTGGTCCATCCAAACTAGAATTAGCAGTAATTATTATATAATATGTAATGATGGGATTTAAATGGCTAACACATTTTCTCTGCTGAGATCATTTAGACATGATTCATACAAATGATTAAATTAATAGATCTTCCTCTTTTCAGACTGCCAGGCAGCTTAAACTAGATTTTTCAACAGAGACTGATCCTGGTGAAATCGTGTGAAAAGAGAGATTGAACGGAAATTGCAAGAGGAATTGGTTCCGTGTATAAGGGCACACTGGGGTTTACAGAAATTCACAAATTCACCTGGAGGAGGAACACACAGCTTTTGGCCCTTGCTCTATTTTGTTTTGTTTTAATCTATCTGTAGATTTTTAGGTTTTTAAAATCAACCTCTTCAGAAATAAAGGCTACAACACCAAAGGCTAAACAAACATGTAGAATTGCTTTTCTTACATCTAAAATGCAGTTGCTTTTCAAAGAAATCCGTGGATATATGTAAAAATAGATTTTAAATAATACAGAGATGACTCACAGAAATTTAAAATTTAATACCAATGGAAAACAATTTAAAAGATGATAGTATTCGCACATGAGGTATTCATGATTTCAGTGCAGCACAGAAATTTCTGAGAGAAAATGAAGAAAATATAAACCAATGGCAAACAAAGAGAAAAACTTGAAGTCATCTTTAATAACGCATTTCTCTGCTAGCATTCCTGCTTAAAGCCCATCATTGTTGTTGGATTTTTTTTTTTTCCTTCCTCCTGCAGAAGTATAAAGCAGTTATTAGGGACCTGAGGAACTGCCAGAGACCGACCGTGTCTTCTGAGTGGAGAGTTTTCTAGTCCCATCAGCCGCACAGCATACGAGCAAATTAACAGGCGCTTGGGGAGGAAGCCCACAGCGCAAGGCTCGGGCATGTAATAATTAACATAGCCTTGCTACCTCCGTGGCATCTTGGGATGAAAATATTAATCATTCACAGCTGTGATCGCCTCAAAATCTCCTATTTTATGGCTTTGACACATCCATGAATAATGCCACTTACTATAATGTGCAGCATATCAGAAAGAATGTTTCCACAGTACAGCTGCTCTTCTAGAAAGTGCTTTCAAAACGACGCTGAAGCCTGCTTCCTGCGGCGTCTATGGAAAACAGAATGCAACGCGATCCTGCTGCCATACTGTACTGTACTGGGTGTCTACGTGCCTGAAATCCCACCTATCTTCTGCTCGGGCTCTACAACGGCACTCTGAAGCCACTGCTGCTATCATCTCCATGTCGTGAATGACATGAAACAGGAGACTGTGAGATGAAGGTCAAACTGTCCAAGAGAGAAAGACAGGATGCGTATCTCGGTCAGCTTTGCGCCAAAGCCAGGCTCTTCCCACTGCACCGAATGCAAAGGCAGCTCTAAATATGGAGCTGGCGGTGGGTTTCCCCAGAGCCCGCCATATCCTTGCTCTCTGGGGACTCACCTTGGCAACGAATCCGTTTACAGGATTATTTAGAGAATGTTTCTCCTCTGCTTCATCACTTTCATCTTCTTTTTCCTGTTTCCTACCCTTGATGCAAGCATTCAGCTAAAAGTCCTTGCCAGTTCATTCTCCACACTGCAGTCAGAGTGAGTTTCCCAACGTACGTCAAGTTGGGGTGCTCCCCTGCCTAAAATCATCACTTCACTTAGGATAAAATGGGCAACACACTGCCTACCACATCCCAGGTGATCTCAAGTGTCCTTTGCACCATCCCCCTTTCCCAGCTTCATCCCCTGTATCCCTCTTTCTGGATTGCTTACTAGCATCCAGCCAAGAGGAGGCCTCTGCGTTCCTCAAAGCCGTGGATCTCACCCATCTCAAGGCCTTCCACACGACTAAGATGCTGGCACCAGAACGCTGCTTTCCCCACGCTACTGCCCTCTAGGCCATATTTTGGCTAATTCTTTCTCATTCCACAATCTTCCTTCATTTAAGTGTCACTTTCTCCGAATTGACACCCTTAACTCTTAGTCTACTTTGAGTGTCCTGGGTGTTCTCAGAACCCTATCCGTGTTCTCCCTGGCGACAGTCACTTCTATAGGAAAACTCTTCTTCCTGCGATTGTGACATGACATCTGGCCCCGATGAGAGACTGTAAACCCCTTGCTGGCAGAGGCTACGTGTTCAGGATCAGATGCAGAGCTGGTGCTCAGCAAACACGTGTTCATAGGAGGAAGGGAGGAAAGACCAAATGAAGCATCTTTGTTTTCAGAGATTCCTCTCCTCCAGAACCCTCTTCTGCACTTTCTCTTGCTGCCTGAACTCAGCAGGGAAGACTTTTGGGGCCGACATCCGCACTCTTGGCAACAGCCAGGAGTGATTGCATCAGGAGCACTGTTGTTTTGTCAGGAGCTTAGAGGCTGCATTCATGCCCATAGAGGATCACCCAGGCTGTAGGAGCACAGACTCCCCAGACAGGCTGGAGCTGCACACCTCTCTCGGGGAGCTGTAGCTGGGTGCTGCAATTGCTTGTTTGCCTGGCCAGCTCCCTTCCTCTTCAGCTGAGGGCTCCCGGGACCAGACCTCACCAGGGTAGGTATCTCCATCTCTTCAGCCTCCAGCACACAGCCTGAGCACACAGGGTGGTCAGCAAACAGCTGCTGAAAGGCAATTTCCTTAGGGAATGACTCAGGGACTAACTGAATGAATGACTAGAGGAATTAGTAAATTAGGGAGTTAATAATAAAGTAAGTGAAAGTGAACGTGGAAACAATTATTCGCCCAAGTGTTTTCCTAAGGCGCAGTGCCCATCCCATTGGTGAGACACACAATTTTGAGGAATACCCAACTTTTTCATTTTAGTTGCTAAGGAATAGCAAAATAGATGTTAGAAAAAAATAACTTGCGCATCCTTTGTATCACTGATGTTAATTATGACGATTTGAGTTAAATAAAAATATTAAGACAATATAACACTGCTATAAAAAGGTATCTGGCGATGGCAAAAATGATGAAATTGGTGGATTAATGAATGAGCCTTGGGAACATATGGCTTGAAAATGAGTCGGTGATCTGTGCCCTGAGATTTCACGAGCTGTTACTATTTCACCAGGCACTCTTTTAAGGCCCGGATCTGTATTAACCTATAGAATCTTCATAACCGGAGTGAAAACCACCTCATTTTAGTCTCATCTCACTCTATGCGTCTCTCAGAAAGCGTTACACATCCCTGCCCAGGCACTGAAGCCGCGTACACAACTGCTTGGGGACCAACCAGCTTTACTTCCCTTTCCCAACCTTTTTCTCATATTCCTTTCTCTGCCTGAAAGGCTGTCCCTAAAGCGCTTTGTGCAAATCCCAAATCTCTCAGCTGGGGCATCAGACAACCTTCTTGCCCCATGTCTGCCTTCCTTCGGGTGTCAGGTAGAGAGAACTATAGCCCCATCCCCTCAGGCGTCTGCAGGAGCAAGTGTCTGAAAGACCGTACTGCAAGCAAGAGAAGGCCAGGAACCGGCTCGTGCTGACCCTCAACATGCGGGGGCTTTTATCCCACAGTGGCCTGATTTCAACCCATACACTCAGGGTGGGCTTCCCAGGTGGCGCTAGTGGTGAAGAACCTGTCTCCCAATGCAGGAGACATAAGAGCTGCATGTTCGATCCGTGGGTCAGGAAGATCCCCTGGAGGAGAGTATGGCAACCCATTCCCTGGGGAATCCCATGAACACAGGCGGGCTACGATCCAGAGGGTCACTAAGAGTTGGACACGATGGAGTGACTTAGCACTCACACATATACTCAGGAGTGCGAGCAGCACATTTATTTTTCTAGCTCTAAATTCAATTTCATTGTCAAGCCTTCCTTTGCCAGGTGGTAAGAACTTACTTGAGTCAGGGTCTCACCTCCTCCCTTTCTTTGAGGTTGAGCCTTAAACCCCAGAGACTGCGTTTCAGGTCAGTGGCCATGGTTAGTCATCTGGATGGATATGCAATGAGACGTCCTTGTTTAGTCTTGGTTGTGAGAGTTAAGGGCGCCACACAAAGCCCCAGCAGCAATCCCTGCAACTTCCATGCCATGTATGGATGGAAGCAACTCTGATTCTCCCCACTTTGCCCTTTGGTGAGGAAGGCTGGGTACTGTGTTATACCATCTGCCTATCATCCTTGTCAGTCCAGATTTGGTGGCAAGGAATATTCATACACCTAGGCATTTAACACCCCACTCTAGTGCTCTTGCCTGGAAAATCCCATGGGCGGAGGAGCCTGGTAGGCTGCAGTCCATGGGCTTGCTAAGCGTCGGACATGACTGAGCGACTTCACTTTCACTTTTCACTTTCCTGCATTGGAGAAGGAAATGGCAACCCACTCCAGCGTTCTCGCCTGGAGAATCCCAGGGACAGAGGAGCCTGGTGGGCTGCCGTCTACGGGGTCACACAGAGTCGGATCCAACTGGAGTGACTTAGCAGCAGCAGGCATTTAATAACTGTCGGAAGGACGGCAGTGCCACCTTCTAGGTGTGACTTCTGAAACCACACTGCAGAGCTAACTTGCCAGGGAGCTGCCACCTCTGCCAACATCAGAACTATGAGGATTCCAGAGGCTGCCCTTGAACTACTCGCCTCAGGACAGCATCGTGATTCAGGAGGCAGACAGTGACTCCGTAGCAGCCGCCTCCAGGGCCATGCCTGCCACACTGGCAATAACTTAGATGCTCCACACTCGGCTTCGTGGCACCTACCAGACCAGCATCTGGATACCGGGCCTGCTTTTCATGCTGCCATGGAAACCGCAATCTTCCATGACAGGCATTGAAGAAGAAACCACAGAAGTGACTTCAATCACGCCCTTCTTCCTAGGAAAGTGCGAGGTGAGGGAAGGGATGAGGCATGAAGGCAGGACCTGAAGCCAGCCACTGAGGAGTCTCTCTGATCCCTGCACCTTAGGGCTTTCCCAGCCTTTGTAGGCTCTGTGCCAATTTTGGACTCAAAAACTTTGTCCTGCAAGCCCTTCCCAATGCTTTATCCTCTCAATGCTCTCTTCATAACCACGCTGCTGGTGTTACCATCTCCCCATTCTACAGGTGAGGGAACTGAGGCTGACAGGAATAAAGTGCTTTAATGCCACATGGCTGCAGGGATAGAGTTAAGGTCTGTTGATTGTAGAGCTTATCCCACGTGGATTCCTGATACAAAATTAGATTTAAAAGGGAAGAGTTATTTGTAATAAAAAATCAGGACAAATTATAAACTTTAAAATGCTAACCAATCATAAAATGTAGACAAATAGCAATATTTTATTTATCACCTGACATCTACAAGAGACTTTTCTTACCATTTCTTTTTGCTTCATGCTCTTTGATTATTTCATTATGACAAAGATTTTTATGAAACATTTTTCTATTGAGAAAACTGAAGGATCACCTCATTTTTTTCTCAGCTCAGTTGATCAAAATCTTGTCTATTATTGCTAGTTTACAACTATTTATGCTAGCTTTATAACTCATTATTAGTAATACCCTATACATTATCAAAATTTGAGAAAGTTTCTTTCCTAGGTGAACTGTTGAATTTTAGAGACACTTCAAGTTTTCTGTGTAGTGACTAATCTTAAATTCTTTAACTGAAGAACTCCCATTTACCAGTTTATTACTGATGTACTTATTTAATTATGTATTCTGAGTTTCATGTTATCTAGTCTATGCTAGAATTCTGTGCCAAATCAGCAAGAAATTTAAACAGTGAAATTATGATAATTTTAAATTTTCCATTAAAAATAAAAGTAATACATGGTACATTTATAATCATGTATGTTGTATAAGTGAGGATACTCCTGAACGAACAGAGCTTCCAACTGCACTAAGTGTTGAAAAAGAGTCAAATCTTTCGCTTACTGGAGTACAAAGGTGATGCCCCGAAGCACGTCCCACAGACTAGCTTCTGAGTCCTCGCATTCTAAACCATGTTTCTCTTCTACTGCCCACTACTGGTGCAGACACCTTAGGACAGACTCACATTGGAGGAAGGCCACTGGCTTTGCACCTCCCCACCATAGCACTGATCACTGACAAAGGCTTTCTTATCTCTCCTTGCTATTCTTTGGAACTCTGCATTCACATGGGTATATCTTTCCTTTGCTTCTTTGCCGTCAGCTTCTCTTCTTTTCTTAGCTATTTGTAAGGCCTCCTCAGACAGCCAATCTGCCTTTTTGCCACTTCTTTTTCTTGGGGATGGCCTTGATCACTGCCTCCTGTACAATGTCATGAACCCTGTCCATAGTTCTTTAGGCTATGAAGAAAATTAGATCTCTTCAAGAAAATTAGAGATACCAAGGGAACGTTTCATGCAAGGATGAGCACAATAAAGGACAGAAATGGTATGGGCCTAACAGAAGCAGAAGATATTAAGACGAGATGGCAAGAATACACAGAAGAGCTATACAAAAAAGATCTTAATGACCCAGATAACCACGATAGTGTGATCACTCACCTAGAGCCAGACATCCTGGAGTCTGAAGTCAAGTGGGCCTTAGGAAGCATCACTTATGAACAAAGCTAGTGGAGGTGATGGAATTACAGCTGAGCTATTACAAATCCTAAAAGATGATTCTGTAAAGTGCTGCACTCAGTATGCCAGAAATTTGGAAAACTCAGCAGTGGCCATAGGACTGGAAAAGGCCAGATTTTACTGCAATCCCAAAGAAGGGTAATGCCAAAGAATATTCAAACTACTGCACAATTGCACTCATCTCACATGCTAGCAAAGTAATGCTCAAAATTCTCTAAGCAGGGCTTCAACAGTACATGAACTGAGAACTTTCAGATGTTCAAGCTGGATTTAGAAAAGGCAGAGGAATCAGAGATCAAATTGCCAGCATCTGTTGGATCACAGAAAAGGCAAGAGAGTTCCCGAAAAACATCGACTTCTGCTTTATTGACTTCACCAAGGCCTTTGACTTGTGTGGGTCACAACAAACTGCGGAAAATTCTTAAAGAGATGGAAACACCAGACCG
Organism: Oryx dammah; assembly: GCF_014754425.2. NCBI lineage: Eukaryota > Metazoa > Chordata > Mammalia > Artiodactyla > Bovidae > Oryx > Oryx dammah. The sequence continues at coordinate 3,048,802 of NW_024070194.1, forward strand.
TCTTACCTGCCTCCTGAGAAATATGTAAGCAGATCAAGAAGCAACAGTTAGAACCAGACATGGAACAACGGACTGGTTCCAAATTGGGAAAGGAGTACATCAAGGCTGTATATTGTCACCTTGCTTATTTAACTTATATGCAGAGGACATTATGCGAAATACCGGGCTGGAGGAAGCACAAGCTGGAATTGGGATTGCCGGGAGAAATATCAATAACTTCAGATAGGCAGATGATGCCACCTTTATGGCAGAAAGTGAAGAAGAACTAAAGAGCCTCTTGATAAAAGTGCAAGAGGGGAATGAAAAAGTTGGCTTAAAGCTCAACATTCAGAAAACTAAGATCATGGCATCCAGTCCCATCACTTTATGGCAAATAGATGGGGAAACAATAGAAACAGTGAGAGACTTTATCTTCTTGGGCTCCAAAATCACTGCAGATGGTTACTGCAGCCATGAAATTAAAAGACGCTTGCTCCTTGGAATAAAAGCTATAACCAACCTAGACAGCATATTGAAAAGCAGAGACATTACTTTGCTGACAAAGGTCCATCTAGTCAAGGCTATGGTTTTTCCAGTAGTCATATATGGATGTGAGAGTTGGACTATAAAGAAAGCTGAGCATAAAAGAATTGATGCTTTTGAACTGTGGTATTGGAGAAGACTCTCAAGAGTCCTTTGGACAGCAAAGAGATCCAACCAGTCTATCCTAAAAAAAATCAGTCCTGACTATTCATTGGAGGGACTGATGTTGAAGCTGAAGCTCCAATACTTTGGCCACCTGACGCGAAGAACTGACTCATTGGAAAAGACCCTGATGCTGGGAGGGACTGGGGGCAGGAGGAGAAGGGGACGACAGAGGATGAGATGGCTGGATGGCATCACGGACTCGATGGACTTGAGTCTGAGCAAGCTCCGGGAGTTGGTGATGGACAGGGGGACCTGGCGTGCTGCAGTCCACGGGGTCGCAGAGTCGGAGGTGACTGAGGCCTGAACTGAACCGAACCACAGCGTGGGCCCCCTGGCACCGCGAGTCTGGAGTGCTCCTGGCAGTCCCTTCCACACCAGGCTACCGCCAGTGCCTGAACCAGAAATGACCGTGACAGAGCAGGACACCAGCCATTGCAGTAAGCCCTCAGGAGTCAGTCATGTATCCATATCTCCTACGACTAGACCTTAAAATGACAACGGCCACTCTAGCGCCACCTCATCCAAAGAGAAGCAGGAACAGAAAAAGACCCCATCTTAACCGACTGTACTTAAGACATTTTACTTTCACAGATGTTATGGAAACGTATCACCATGGCAACACACGAGAAGGACCCCTCCCAGGGTCTGAAATGTCAGAGTCTCTGAGGTTTAAGCATGCTTGGCCTCAAGGTATACCACTGCAGCGAGAAGCCCGGATTAGAGCTTCTAACTCCACAACAGGACCTCTTTCCACGATGCCTGAAGACCTCCCTGCTCCAAGAAGGGCCTGCACAGTGTAGGGACATGTGCTGGCCTTATATTAGCCACAATTAATAATCAGAAGCAGAGACACAGCCACTTAATGTATATCAAGCCCTCTTCTGGGAGTGAGCTGTCATCCGCCAGTTCGCTTTTCCCGAGACAGGGAAATTGATCGGTCACTGGTGTCTGTGAATAGCACTCAAAAGGTATCGTATTTATTTTAGCTGCAGCTTCAAATCAGTGGCTATCTGCATTATGAAGAACATCATTCTATAAAACACATTTGGTCTTCATTTTTCAAATGCTCCTGAAAGGAACATATGGTAATCTCTTTTACTCTATTCCACAGAGATGCCCCATCCACCAAACCCTCATGCTATTTTTATTATAAATTCATGTTCTTTCTATATTCTTAATATTCCCCCTTTCTGCTTAGATGAGTAAAAATACCTGAGGCTATAAGACTACCCTGTTTACCATCAAATTCATAAGTCACGCCCTCCAGTCATTAAATACAAGAGAAATGCTGTCTCCAGGGGATTAACAAGTGCATTCTGGCAGAGCCCATGTTCTTCTGGGTTTTAGATGAACTATTTTGAAGTTATTTGTGCTTTATTAAAACCTATGCTAGCATAAGCTATCTGTTTGAACTTCTGAATTGTTTGTCTCCCCTAACAGCTAACCCCTGCAAGTATTTCTCAATTGTCCAGTTTTGAGGCCATATTTCAAAGTCTGATTATTTTCCCAGATCCGAAGATTGCTCCTCCTTGCTTCTATTCCCCCATCAGCAGTGACATTTAAAACACTGATTTCACTTCTTAAATATCCCTAAGCTCACTGCCCATCCCTACTCCAAAAGAGAGCTCAGTGTGGAATGTGACAATGGGAACTGCAGGCCTTCATTCCAATGAGGGTTATTACTGAAGTTCAACTCATAAAACAGAGTTGGCATTTAATTGGAAGCTTTTTGCCAGCGTAAGGAGGGGGGCATAGTTCCTGAAATTTGGTTTGTGGGAAAGGCGGAATTTCTTTATAAAAAAAAAAAAAAACAAAAACACAGTTCTTTCTCCCAAAGCAGCGCATGAACATAAACTATAACCTGCCTTTCTCCACACACATCAGTGTTTAGAAAAGATGCTGTATGTCCAGGCAAGTCTCTGTGGTCAAATTCATTTAGAAACACTTCATTTTAAATCCCTCTCTTTAGTTCTCATAATGCAGATTAGCATATTTAAGGCTCTAGAAGTCCTTTAATAAAACAAACAAAATCAAACTCTTAAAAAATTCCCTGATTGCAATATGACTCTTTTTCCTCTAACACCCATCAAAACCAATGCTCTGCAAAGCACTTTGGGTAATGCTGCCATAACGAATTTTTTTTCTGATTTTTCAGTGACATATTATGCTTTTAATATACAGATTTTATGCAACTGAGGTGCATCTCAATAGATTTCAGAAGATTTGATCAAATCTTTTTTGCAAGTTTGAAAAAATAATATGCTTGCATAAAATAATGTAGAAATTTTATATAAGCCTCAGAATTAAGTATCTAAATTCAGAGTTTGAGTTCTGAAGACTTTCGGTTGCCTTTCAAGAACATCCCCAAATCTTAATTAACGCAATTAGGTGACTGATTAATCAATTACTCATTTACTCATTCATTGTTCACTTATTTATTCTTATTTATTAAACAACTACTATGTATCAAGCATTGTTGTGGGGACTGAGATGCCACGGACACATATCCATAGCAAACCTGTCCCTGGAGGAGGGTGTGGCAACCCACTCCAGTATTCCTGCCTGGAGAACCCCATGGACAGAGGAGCCTGGTGGGCTAGAGTCCATGGGGTCACAAAGAGTCAGACATGACTGAGTGACTAAGCACAGCACAGCAGAGTACAGGGAATTTATAACCTGTTGGAAAAATAAACACTCATAAATCATAACACAAATCCTATTTAACTTTGATTAATGTTAGTTCTATGGAGGAGAAGAAATTAGTGCAGTGATAATATGTAGCAGGAGAAAATGATCCAACTTTGAGGAGAAGAGAGATGTCAGGGAGGGCTTCCTGGAGGAGGTAACATTAGAGTATCACTGAAAGGATTACTTGGGACAGACCAGGATGAAGCAGACAGAAAAAGTATTCCAGCACCCCACCCACCCCCAAAAAAAAAACAATACACAGGAAGGAGTTTTGCTGATTCAGAGAAATGGAAGGTGGCCATGGGGCTGGAATCCGGAAATAACAAGAGAGGAGGGGTGGGATAAAGTTAGATAGATGTACGGGAATCGTTTCATTCCAAGATCAGTGCAAAGCATGATTCATCAAAACTTCTAGTTTCAAGGTAAAAATTGAAAAGGTTTCTTGGTTTGGAAAATAAAGTGGATTCTGTGCTGACCCACTTAAGCATTATTTTTTTATCATTAGATAAAAGATTATATCCAAAAAATGATAATTAAGCAGCCCCAAATAAAAGAGGTTTCAGTTATACAAGACGAACCAAGGCAGTTTTAAATCCAAGAATTCAGTGATCATGAGGCAAGAATGTCCTACAGCCTATCCAAAAGCTTTATCTCACGTAAAAGCAACCAAGAGACCCATCACCTAATCGGTATGGCCCACAAGGGAGCTGTGACCCCCGATCCACTATACCTTTTATCCCTCTCTGATACATCTGAAATATATTGGTTCTGATCACAGTTAGTGAATGAGGAGAGGAGGTGGGCTTTCCATCTCCTTAGCACAATAAGCTGTTCAGAACAAGTCATCTTTATAAATAATTCCATATTATCCCAGTCATACTGTCTGGATATTTGGGGCTTACTTAATGAAATGGTTGGCTTTAAATATTTCTGGAGGCAGGCTTTTAAAATTCAGAGCATGTGCCTTCAAGACTAGAGGTCAGAGTTTGTGATCAAATACTATGCCCTTCGACTTGAAATACTGTATATGACCTGTGATTAGAAGGATGACCTCCCAGAAGTCAGTAGCTAGTTCTGGGGGAGGAAAATGCCTCTTTGAGATTATTTATGATGAATAATACTACTAATAACATTGCCTTAATTCTCCAAACTGCTCCATTTGTCTTCTTTATCGCTGTGAATTGGAATGTCCAAAATACCAGGCATGCACCAGTGAGACCTTCCCTTTCCTCCACCTCTCTGGCCAGATCTACAGGCTTTGAGTCTTGTTGGATCTATACAACAAGATCTATCTCCTCCCCTCACCTTGTCAAGCCAATAAAACCAGATCAGCTACTTTCTCAAGGTGATGAAAAGACGGCTTCTCCATCAGAAAGATCTGGGCTCAAATCCAGGTCCACATTTCAGAGAAGTCACTGTCCTTCTCTATGCCCGGTTGTCTACAAAACAGGGACGGGATCAGGTTGGGGCTTCACTAGGCATCGTCACTTCAGGTGTGCAAGCGGAGCCAGTCTGCCTCAATTCCATGCATGGCTCCCCCATGTGATTTTGGAAAAATTATTTAACCCCTCCAAACCTCAGTTTCCTCATCCAGAAAATGGGGATAATAATAGGAGATGTGTTGTGAGAACAGTGAGATAATACTGCAAACACCTAGGATGGTGCCCCACGCTGAGCGAGCACTTGCTGATTAGATCATGAGTCCTAAAACAGGATGTGGCAACATTAGGGCTCAACCAGACGGTATCTCTGGAGGACACTCAGGGGGTCAACTGGCGCCACGAGCCCCTCGTAATGTCCCACTCTGGCCCTGACTGGCCACACGTGGTGACACCGGTGTCCTACTTCCTGATCCCGAGTCCTCCTCTGCCTCCTGTTCCCCTGCTGAAGCTCAGGGCAGCCTGCTTTCAGCCCTTCCCTCGTTTGGCAGCTCCTTGGGCTTTCCTGGTGGCTCAAATGGTAAAGAATCTGCCTGTAATACAGGAGACCCAGGTTCTATCCCCGGGTTGGGAAGATCTCCTGGAAGGGAAGGGCTACCCACTCCAGTTTTCTTGCCTGAAGAATTCCATGGACCAAGGAGCCTATGGCTATAGTCCATGGGGTCACAAAGAGTCAGACACCACTGAGCCACTAACAGTAGGTAAGGCATCCTTCCAACCCCATGCAGAAGGATTCAATGCTCCCTTCCACGGCTTGAAGATCACCGGACCCAATTTCACCCTAGGCATTGGGAGATCCAGGATTCTAGCTGCCCAAAATCAACTGAAGGAGGAAATTCAAATTTGAAATTTTACTAGTTTTTACTAGGCTCCACTTCCTACCATACTAGAACAATGTGATAAAGCAAACAGACCTTTTAAAAATAGTCAGGTGTGGGTTTTTTCTTTTTTTTTCGTTTTTATATTGTTGACAAGACAGCACACCGTGGAAGGAGCATTAGGACCATGTTTCAGAGCAAGAATTGGACTTCCTGGGTTGCACTCCAGACTCATTAGTAACCTCAGGCCAGTTACTGATTTTTCTTTTCAGTCCTTTTCTCACCTATAAAATGGGTAATAATATTAATTTTTCATGAAATGTTACATAAATGGTTAGAATATCTGGCACAAAATACTCATCGATTAGCTACTGATGCTTGTAGTCACTTGAAATGACAGTATACAGTAACCAAGTAGCCAGCTTGACTCCCCTGTGACCCCCGCTTTTGGGGAGAGGTTCTCTGGGAAGGTGACAGTCAAACTGAGACCTGAGAATAAGAGAGGAATTATCGTGCAGAAAGACAGGAGAGTGGGAAGCTGGGAAAATAGGATCAAGCATTTATCTGCATAATGTCTACCTCACTCATGTAGACCAGAGATCAGGCTACTACAGCTTCTGGGACAAATCGAGCCAGTGGCCTGTCTTTTGCAAAGGAAGGTTTACAAGGATGAAGACGGGTCCCGTTTGTTTATGTGTTGTCCACGGCTACATTCTAGCTACAAAGGCAGAGCTGAGTAGTTGAGACTGAGATCGTACAGCCCTTAAGTCTAAAATATTTACTATCTGGCCTTTCCCAAAAGAGCGTGCCAACCCCTGGTCTGAACCACAAGACCCATGAGGGCAAGGGCCACATTTTTGCCTGTGCCCTGCTGTTCCTTTCTTCCTAGGTCTGTCTGACCTAGTAAATCTCAGTAGATAGTTAGAACAGGAATAAATGCAGGATATTTTGTGTCTGCACCATGTTTTTAAGACTTCAATTAAAATGAAATCTTTGAAATGATAGATTTCAGAACATAATTTTCCTTCAAGAGAATGTCACTGGTCCCCACACACAGAGAAGCAGCATTAGGAAGTGGGGGCCCAGGAGATATTTGCGCATTTATCTCACCCAGTGAATTTCCTGCAGGGCACGTAGATCAAGATCGGTTCCAGGCTGAAATGAGACAGCGGTTCTGCAGGGGACCAGGCAACCTAGGAAGGACAGCAGTGCAAGGAACATCCCCCTATGCCAGCTTCAAAGCTAATTCACCACGTCTATCCCAGTGATCTTCATCCAAAGCAGCAACCCTTCCACTTGGCCTGTGCCAGGAGCGCCGACTCTGCACTATCCACACTTGGGGCCAGGCAGGCCTTTGCTGGCGGGCTGTCCTGTACACTGTAGGATGTCTAACAGCACCTCTGGTTTCCAGCACCCCCTTGGATGACAGTAGCGTCCTCCTCCAGACATGATGATTTGAACTGCCTCCAACCTTTCCCCAGTGGCCCCAGGATGGCAAGGTGGATGGAGCGAGTGAACAAAATCCCCCTCAGCTGAGAAATGGAGACGGTGAAAACTCCTCCTCTTCCTTTGGGAACTTTCAAAACAGATATTCCCCAAAATGGATGTTTAGAAAGCTGTCTGATGGCTCAGTGGTAAAGAATCTGCCTGCCAAGGCAGGAGACACAGGTTCAATCCCTGAGTTGGGAAGATCCCCTGGCGGAGGAAATGCAAAGCCCACTCCAGTATCCTTGCCTGAAATCCCATGGACAGAGGAGCCTGGCAGGCTACAGCCTGTGGGGCTGCGAAAGTGTCAGACACGACTTAGCGACTAAACAACAACATCAAATATTCCATAACCAACCTTCGAATTCAAATCACCTAGGTGGGGACCAGTTAAAAAATGACAATGTAAATACTTACTGATAACTTTCTGGAGATTAATTTTCGCAATGAGGGACATAACTTTTTAAAAACTGTTTAATTTGATCCAAGGTTGAGAGCTGTGTGCCGTCTTTGGAGCTGGGGTGATATTTCGGTGGTCCTTTTAAAACCTCTCCGGCACACAGGCAGTCCACGTGCTGTGATCCCTATACACCTGATGGATCAGCCATGATAAGGAATCTCAGAACTCTCTCTCTGCTGCTCACAAAGCCTGCGCCAAACCTGCCTGTCTGCCCGCAGCTAATGCTCCGCAAGCTGCAACAGCAAGGGCAGGTGCACAGGAGGACAATGCGCCTTTGCAGAGAGGACTCAGGAGGTGAGCCCGGGACCAGAGAGACAAGAAGGAGAGCGTGTGGCAGGCGGCTTCTGGTTTTGCGGTGAAAGAGGAAAAAGCTGAATGTCTCTCCCCGGGAAGGGAGATTCACAACAGTGCCATCTTCGCCTAAATGGGTACTGAGACTAAAATTTCATGATTACATAGGGTGCTTTATATTCCAAACATCAGTGTAATTGTTGATATACCTTTCATTTTATTATACTTATTATATATTAATGATTTCATCAACAATTTCCCTAGCAAAGGATGAATCATAGATTTTAAACTAGTAATCCATAAGTATATATGCTGCTGCTGCTAAGTCGCTTCAGTCGTGTCCGACTCTGTGTGACCCCATAGACGGCAGCCCACCAGGCTCCCCACCCCTGGGATTCTCTAGGCAAGAATACTGGAGTGGGTTGCCATTTCCTTCCCCAATGCATGAAAGTGAAAAGTCAAAGTGAAGTCGCTCAGTCGTGTCCGACTCTTCGAGACCCCATGGAATGCAGCCTACCAGATTCCTCCGTCCATGGGATTTTCCAGGCAAGAGTACTGGAGTGGGGTGCCATTGCCTTCTCCAATAAGTATATATATATGTATATATATGCATAAGTATTCATAACTGTATATGTATATGCACATTATATATACATATACATCTTACATTTTGCTTTTTTAAAAAGAGATTTTCATGAAAAGTTTGGACCTGGCTTCCCTTCACAACCTGGAAGACCTGCCCCCACACACCACGCCCACCTCCTTAAATGATGACGACTCCCTGGGGGTGGGCCGCAGCCTGTTGGCTTACCACACTCCCCACCACTCTCCAGTATGATCCTTGTCTATTTCACACATTCAGGTGAGCTGCCTGGAAGCATTTGGCATGTCTGTTTGCAGCTGATCGTACAGATTAATTTTATCTTTGCCTTTGTCCACTTCCTACAGCCAAACCAATCCCTTTTCATTTGCAAATACGCCTCTTCCAAATGCATTGCTTTCATAAGAGTTTGTCTGACTAAGCTTATCCAAATTTCTGCCTCCCACTGCTTTTTCCACCCAAATATATCATACTTCATTTATGGCAGCGCTTTTCCAAATGCACCCTGTGGGCCAAATTCATACTGTGTACAGGAAAAATATGGATACTATGGTTGATTTAATTAAGAAAATTCAATAGTGCACAAAGTTAAAAGTGTCTTTGCAGGAATACTTTTCAGAGTCTATAAATGCAAATGTGCTCTGTGACTTTCCAAGAGCCAGGGCACAGTATGTGAACATTTCCTAGTTTTCCATGGAACTTCAGAAAACTCTCCTTTCATATTTTCTTGCCTTTTAAAAAATGTATATTTATAATCTCTACTATTTTTGCTCATTGTTTTTGATCACAGCTAAGTTGCAGAGAATAGAGGGGAAGGCCATCCACAGAGATGGGGAAGGGGGTAGAAAGGAGAGCAATTTTGAACTTGCAAGGTAGGTTGGAGAAGGAAATGGCAACCCACTCCAGTGTTCTTGCCTGGAGAATCCCAGGGAAGGGGGAGCCTGGCGGGCTGCCATTTATGGGGTCGCACAGTCGGACACGACCGAAGCGACTTAGCAGCAGCAGTAGCAGCAGCAAGGTAGGATCAATAAAAAGCAAAATGTAATCACCATCAGCATAAATACCTCTGCATAGAAGAGAAGTTATTTTGAACACTCTCTAAAATAGGAAAAACAAGGTCTCTATCAAGGACCACCCTTTCCACTGAATACATCTGGCTGGTAAAATGTATGCTGTGTTTTTCTTATTTCCTTTATTTCGTTGAAGATCTGTAAAAACTTTGTCACAGACTGTCACCACCATGCAAAACCGCATTTGGGAAGCACTGGTCTACATCATGTTAAATCTGGCAACCGAACAGACTCAAAACCCACTGTAAAAATAGTTCCCACATGAGAGAAGGGATGCGAAGCTTCCAAGGCAGGAACTGCCATGAGCTGCGGAAACTGCAGAGGCGACAGGGAGAGAAGACAGAGATGAGATGGAAGAGGACTTTCCTTGGGAGTGGCTTTCCATAGAGCCCCTTCCCTTAGGCTCATCTCCCACTACAGTCCCTGGAGCGGGTCTGCAGTCCTGTGGGAGCTGCAGGGGCGGCCCAGCATTGACGGGAGATGGTGATGACCAGGATGCAAAGTGGACGGCCTTAACAGTTTGGATCAGAACAAGAAGAAACAGAAGCGGTGCCTTGTAAAATGAGCCAGCACAGTCTAAAACCTTGAAAAATGTGTGATTTAAACAACTTCAAGATGAAAAATGATGATGATGCTTATGGAGATTTTAAGCAATAAAAACACAAGATACAAATATGTCCCAATTATCCACCATATGGATGGTTTTGCCCCATGACTGGTGGGTGGTTATTAGTCATTGGAGCAAATCCCTAGAGTTATACTGGGTAGAAACTTAATGAAAATCTTATTGTATTTTATAAAGCCTTATTTTTTTGCCATTTGATCCCTACTAATTAACTGTAGTGATAAAATATGGAGCCTCCAAATAATCCATTTTTATTTTGAGGAAGATTTATTTTTTCTTTACTACTGCTCTACATATGGGTTTCTCCTGTAGAGATAAATAAATCCTTGGGGGCAGAAAATGAAACTACACCTTTTAGGATCCTCCTGCCTGGCACCTGGTTGAGTTCTTGTTAAATGCCTTTGTGAATAAACAAATGAATGTGAAAACAGACTAAAGACCAGAAAATAGCATATTTCATTTTTTAATTTTGGGGGGAATTTATTTTTTTATTATTTACTTATTTTTAATTGGAGGATAATTGCTTTACAATATTGTGTTGGCCTCTGCCATACATCAACATGAACCAGCCACAGGCATACATAAGTCCCCTCCCTCTAGAAGCCCCCTCCCACCTCCCACCCACCCTGGCCCTGCAGGTTGTCACAGAACACGGGGTGTGAGCTCCCTGCGCCATTCGGCAAATTCCCACCGGCTACCTGTTTTACATATGATAATGTATATGTTTCAGTGCTACTCTCTCAATTAAACCTTTTCATTTGAGATAATTGTAGACTCATGTGTAGCTGCAAAAAATAACATAGAGGGATCTCAGGTACCCTTGGCCCAGATTCTCCTAATGGCAGCATCTTGCGGAACTATAGCGCAGTTTCACCACTCAGATACTGATATTGATGGAGTTAAACATGGCACCTTTCTAGCATCACAAGGATACCTCACGACAATGCTCTTTGGTAGCTACTTTCCTCCTACCTCCAAGCAAAAGTCCATGCTCCCTTCTCAGCTTCTGCTGACCCCAGAAAGGGGAGCTAGGGCGCCCTATTACTGCTGGGCGTCGGAGTTCCAGCTCCCCACTGATCCTCCCTGACTCCCTTGGGGTGTCTGGTGCACTGTGGTGAAGTCCTGACTCTCCTGGGGGTCTCCTCTGACCCCAATCAGGTGGGGGATTTGGGGAACCTCATTACAGACTCATAGGAGACATCTCAGCTTCCCAATTAGCCTTTGCTGGTGTACATGGGGTTTCTGCCATATTTCTTTCCCTCTGTGTGTGTGTGTGTGTGTGTGTTTGCTCAGCTGTGTCCAATTCCTTGCAACCCCATGGACTGTAGAAGTAATTAGTGAAGAGTAATAGGTTACAGTCTTAAAACCTGGGAGATGAAAAGTGAGGCCCGAGGGTTAGGACAGAAAATTGGGAGCTGAAAACTGACAATGATTTTTAATCATAAAGGGTTTGATCCCTGACCTGGGCGGATCCCACATGCCGTAGAGCAGCTAAGCCTGTGCACCACAGCTACTGAGCCGTGCTCTGGAGCCCTGGAGCCACAGCTTCTGAAACCCGCGTGCCCAGAGCCCGTGCTCGGCAACAGGAGAGGCCTGAACCGCTGCTAGAAAGGAGCCCCCGCTCACCAGAGCTAGAGCTGGGCCAACCAAGACCCAGCACAGCCCAAATAAATACAGATCACATCACTGTCCATAGACTGCATTTGCTAAGACTCAAAGGAAGGACTTGTTCTTTTCAGACATGTTTCCTAAGGGTTGAATCAACTGATCACCCTCTTCCAGGGAACGTTCTCTAACCCTCACCTCCACTCTCTGGGTTACATGCCTTTCCATGTGCCATCAGAGTCCCTTGTCTGTCTCATAGAATTTATTCCTTGAGCTGCTTGAGGGCCGGGGGTCCTGGCTTACTGGGTATGATATTCCCAGGATCTAGTTCCAAGCCTGACATACTGTTCATGTGTAATATTTAAAGGAATGTGTGAATCTGCTATCAACTGGTCAGTTTGGGAGAAGGTAAAACAATAACAGAAATGGAAAAACTTCAAGGGACAATACCTTGACACCATGAGAGCAAAGGGCAGTGTGACAGGCAGGACCCTGGCTTTGTTTTTCCAAACAGATGTTTATTGCAGCCCCCTTTACAATGCTGAAAAGTTGGAAACAATCTACTCCATCAACCTGGGAATAGATAAATGAAATGTAGGATATTTAGCAGGTCAAAAGGAATGAGCAAGATCAATATGTATTGACATGGGGAGGCCTCAGAAAGGCAGTTGAAGGAAAAAAAGCAAATAGCAAAGCATGTACACATGATACTTTTATATAAAAGTAAAAAGAACTCCAAGCAATTCCATACATTCTGGGTATAAATAATGAAACACTTGCATGCGTTTTCTCAGGGAAAAGAACACAGGTACAATTTATTTAAAGATAAAAATGATTAGGAAGCCATATTTCACTCATAATGGTGGTTTCTTTAGGGGAAGGGAAGAGAACGGAGTGAACGTGTCAGAGGAGACTCCGCACCATTCTCATTGTTCTTTTTGATTTAGAAGAAGAATGCTTTAATTACATGTATGACGCATACGTAAACAGTTTTTTCTTCTCCACCAGAAGTTGGTATATTCCTAGACTTCAAATGTTTGCAAATTGTGACCCTAGTGCTCCAGAATATCTTGGTAGGATTTGTGGAATTTTTTTTTCCTCCTTTCTCCTTCTTCATTAAAAACTGAGAAAAACATTTGTGAAGGATGTTGCTGAGGCCAATCCTTCTCATTTTGGAACCATCTCACTGTTTGTCAACTGCCAGCTTTGACATTCTCTCTCACTTCCCACGGTCTGGCATCCGAGGAGGAGTCTGGAGCCAACTCGACTCTCCCTGCTGAAGAAATAGCTTAGAGGCCGGCACTGTGTTTGCAGAGAATGAGTAAATGTGCCATTTTCCCCTCTATTCCAAATGCCCAAGCGTGTGTGTGAGGACGGGGAGATCTGCCTCATGGCAGAGGGGTGCTATCAGCATCCTCTGTAAGGAGGATTAATTTTTGATAAGTCTTGTTGTTTGATAGAAGCCTTGATGGTAAAACAGAAAGGCTTCCAGACCCCACCCCTTACTCCCAAAAGTTTGCAATCAAAAACAGACCATATGAACACAAATGTTTCATAATAATGACAAATGTTGATTGCGAGTTATACCTCTCAACATCTCTCTAAACAAAGTTCTACTATAGCATACCCATTTTACAAACCAAATAAACTGAGAAAAGTGAATTGCAAAGGGTCATATACTTAATATACAACAGAGTTCAACTCAAACTCTGGCTTTCTAGATCCAGACAGACCCAGTGCCTTTTACCCATCTTTCTACATGACCTCATGTCACAGTCTCTCCCAGCTGGTGCTCAGCAAATAAAAGATCCTCACTGAACACTTCTTGAATGAACTGATGAACATTTTACATCTGAGAGACACTTGATTAACGGACGCTGTGCAAAATCAAAGGGGTGGTTAGAACTTCTACGTACACTGACAATGAGCAGTATAACCTTACCTGGAAAATAATCATGGGATCTGGCATCAAGACAGTCACAACCCTTGACTACTCTGCTTACAAACGTGGATAGGTCCCTTAGTCTTGCTAAGCCTCAATTTCCACATCTGTAAAGAGGTGGCACGTGGTCAGCAGGGCTCTACAATGATCCCCAGGATTCTCAGCCCCTGGTGCTACACCCTCTGTGTGCACCCCTCTCCTTGAGTGTGGATAGATCCTGGGAATATGATGGGGTGCCCTTTTGGCAATAGGCTACTGATCAGTTCACTTGGAATTAATCAGATAGAGATTGGCCGGAGTGGGTCCGATTTAATGAAGAGCCTTTAAAAGAGGATGAAGCTTGAGAGAGAGGAGGCTGCTGGCCTGGAAGAAAGTGGACTGCCACGCTGTGAGCGGGGGGCCACGTGGAAGAAGATACAGAGCTGGAGGAGGTGAGAACAGCTTCTGGTCGACAACCAGCAAGAGAAAGGGCACGTCAGTCATGCTGCTACGAGGAAGTGAACTGTGCCAAGGACCAGTGAGCTCCGAAGAACACTCGGGTGACCACCACAGCCTCCACCAACGGCTGACTTCAGCCTGGTAAGGTGCTGGGCAGAGGCCCCAGCTAACCCATCCCCTGACTCTTGACTCATGTTTCTGTGAGATAATTCATTTATGTTCTTTCAAGCTACAAAGTTTGTGATAATTTGCATACAGCAATAGAAACCAAGGTAGACAGTGATACATGACATAGTAACGTAAAAGTTAAATAAAATAATAGAGGTGAATTGTGTGATCACAGTACATTTGAGCCCCCTCTTTTCTTAGGAAATGTGAAGCTACCCACACACTGCTCTGAACGTGATCGTAGGACTTTTGCCCTCTATCTTGGCCCATGAAGACAAAGGCCACACTAGGGACGGTGAGCGGAAAGTTGGAGGGAGCCTGAAGGCCTCGACCATCACAGGAAAACCACATCAGCTTGGACTTGTGCGTGGAAGCCACACGTTGCAAACTGACTCACTCTTCTGGGGTTTCCCTATTACCATCAGCCCACCTCAGTTCTGTTAACAGGTGCTAATCAGTGAGGCACACAATTCAATGTATTGACTCACAATCAGGGTCTCATTAGCAAATATATTGACAATGTTGACCTTATGTACAGGAGCAGGATACCCTGGACTTTCAAGAATGGATGAATTCAAGTCATACAATACATGAAGAGTTGCACTCTCTCGTCAGACATGGATTTGAGCAAACTCTGGGAGATGGTGAAGGACAGGGAGGCCTGGCATGCTGCCGACCATGGGGTCGCAAAGCGTCGGACATCACTTGGCAACTGAACAACAACAAAACCACTTGTTGGCCAAGAATTCTGGAGAAGAGAGTTTTCATCTTAGTCGGAGGTGGGAGTAAATAACGAGAGAGGTCAAGGTAGCTGGAGACACGACACAGAGAGAGAAGGAAGGCACGCGGCACCCTCCGTGCGGCTGAGTTCCCCGGGGCCCCCAGCGTATTTAAGAGGCATCCTTTGTTAGCATCACCGTCATCTGCCCCATCAGGGGAGGAGGGCCAGCGGCCAAGAAGGAGCAGATTCGGCCACAGAGCTCATTTCAAGGCTCGAACCACAGGCCTCTCCTTTTCTGGAGAGAATTTCTATTTTATCATGAAAACTGCTGATTGCAACCGCACTAATCTATGACTGTTTCTCACACATGCAGAAAAGGAGGTGATGCGATCAAACGCAGCACTAATATTAAATTACTGTAACTCGTTTCCACTGCCTGCACGTCGTCAGCCGCCTCCCTTTGCAAGAGCTTGCACACGCACACAAAATCTGTAAACTCTTTCCAGGAATACAAAAGCATCCTCCCTGATGTTGATAGGAAACAGGACACTCACTCTCTCCTGACATATTTGTTCTTTAAAAACAAATCAATGGCACGGGGATTTGGCACCTGAATGCAGAACAACGGCTTGATGAGGCAAAGATTGTCTTCATTAAGAACATTAATATTCATAGGGAGTAGAAAATCTGACACAAGAGAGGACTCACTAACCTTTTCTCATATTAGATTTTTACTTCTTAACACAATTACAGTCCGGCAATGACTTAATTAATGCTGCTTTTCGTCAGACGCCTTTAAAGAGCTGTCAATTTGGTCCTGCAGAGGCTGTCAGCGAAACAGAAAGACAGTCATCTCGGTGAAAAAGACACAGGAAGAAATTCAAACACTTAATAATATTCAGAGTGCTAAGCAAAGTCACATATCAACCAGGATTAAGGAGAATTTTTGTCTTTTTCTTCCATCTTGTTGAAGTGAGTCTTGGCAATGGCGCATCGGGAATTGACTACTGGGTTGAGAAGGTGCAGAGAAAGACACAGTGAGCTGTGCACAGGTGGAAGGAAAGGCCTCCCCAACTTAGAACTGCGGCCCATCAACGACCTATAACCCAGGCGGTCCAGGGAGATGGGCCTCTACCGCCGTGGCAGGCGGCGCTGGACTTAAACAGAGAGCCTGTTGTCCAAACCCTGCTCTACAGGTGAGGAAATGAGTCAGTTCCACGTGTCTTTGACCCAGATATTGCAAATTTCAGCTCTGTTGGCCAAAATTCTGCCTGCAGTTATTTTCTTTTCTTAGACAGTATAGCACTAAAAGTAATTAAAGTATCTGCCAGGATATGAAATTTCAGGAGGCAAGTTTTTCTTTACAACTTGGAATATTTAGCAACCCTGCCTACTGCTCCTCACAGCCATGACCCGCAGAACTCAGAAGGCAGTGGCCCTCTCTGGCTTTACCACCAAGCCCGCAGCTTACACCAGGGCAGCTTTGCGGCTCTCCTTTACGGCCCGACCCTCACAGCCCAAGCGACCGAGTCGCTCTACACCCAACTTGACTTCGGCATCTTTCGAGAAACCATCCCAGACCCTCCCAGATGTCAACACCTCTGCTCAGTCATGGGATTATCGGTTTGAACAAACTATGCTGTTTCTGAGGGTTTTCTCCTCCGGTGATTTCTTGGCTAAAACAAAGTACTTTTGTCACATGGCTAGAATACACCTCCCAGTTCTTAGCTGCATCTAATCACAACATTATTGACATTTGGGAAGGATAACTGTCTACTGTGGGGTCTTTCTTGTACATCAGACAATGTTTAGGAGCCTCCCTGGGCTTTGAGATAAGATGTCAAGTCAGTAGCAACCTCCTCTGCCCCCCACTGTTAACAATCAAAAACGTCTCCAGCCATTGCCAGGGCACCCTAGGCGACAAAGTCACCCTCGCCTGAGAAACACTGGTCTATCCAGCCCCGCCTCTGCCTTCTGCCTCAATGCCCCGTCCTCAGAGAGGCCTGCCCTGATCTCTCCACCACACTCTCCCTCGATTCTCAGCTAGGGCACCCTGTACAGGTATGCCGTAGATTTTTTCTTCTTCTTTTGTTTAGCAGCTAGATTGAAAGCAGCATGAAAATAGAGGCCACTAAACTATTAACCGGTTCAGCATTTCACGATGGACTGTAAGGTGAGCGTGCCTCACCAGCGATGGGTTGTGAATCCAGCCCCCGGATGGCTCTGGGGAAGAGTCACAACATTCCTATTCCTTCCCGGTTAAGCTATCAGTGACTCGGGTCACACAGACTTGACAAGAAAACCCCCTTCCTTCCGCCTGTGCGGTTCTGCTTTCAATGCTCAAAGGTGTCAGGTACCAAGTCCTATTTGTTATATTCTGGACACTGACTTCTGGTTTGGAAAAGATGAGCGGTTGCGTAGAGAAATGACACTGTGGTGATGCCTTCATTTTCTTCTGGCCTGAAAAGCTGCAGCTCTGTCTGTGGAGTCGCAGAGGGAACGCTGCCCATTTCCTTCACTCTGGGAAGGGCTACTGGGGAGGGGGGGCTTTGTTTAGCCATGCGAAGAAAGCCCAGTAGATACTTTATCGTCAGAGCTGGAGAGGCACCAGCAAGCAGGGGACAAGGTGTCTGATGCAAAGAAAAGTTTCCTGAATTTTTCCTTCGGTTTTACTCATTATTTTTTAAGACCCTCTATGATTCACTGAGGTGTTCTTAAGGTCTCTTTACAGGCCACAAAAGGGGGTGCACTGAGAAAGAGGGGCATCCTGGCTGGGGACCTAGAATCAGTATCAGTCCCTTGAGGTCTGTTGGAGACACCTGCCCAGGGCACAGCTTGAACCTAAGGCTAGGGAGATGTCACATCCTGAAGCTGTTGAGCACAGAAGTGAAATGCAAGAAGGGTTCTAAGGTTAGAACATCACTCTGGTCAAAGCTAAAATTCCAGCAGCCTCGAGGGCTCCCTGCAGCTGTGGACAAAGCCACACAGGTGGGTGGGGCCTGTTCTCAACAGTGACACCATGTGGAGGCACCAGGAACAGCAGCAGCTGGGGGCTGAGGGTGGGTTCCAGCCTCTCTGCTGCTGCTGCTGCTAAGTGGCTTCAGTCGTGTCCGACTCTGTGCGATCGCATAGACGGCAGCCCACCAGGCTCCTCCATCCCTGGGATTCTCCAGGCAAGAACACTGGAGTGGGTTTCAGCCTTTCTAGCCCACTATTTTTCCTCTTCAACTGGCTTTTGAAGCAAAGTCGATCTGTGAAATGACTATTCCTCCCAGGACTCAGGAATACACCAAGTGGTCATGAGAGGTAGAGGGCTCAGTGAAGACGGCATAAGGGATACCCTAAAGGTCTACTTAGGAGCATCCATGGGGCCTCAAGTAATTACCTGGAACTTTGCGATAAAAGAGGGTTAGCTGTTTCTGTTTCTCAAGCTGCAGAATCTCACTGTACTAGTTGTGGGTTTCAGAGTCTGCAAATTAATCTGGCTCTGATGTCAAAGACAAAGGAATCTATTATAAGACCACTAGTAAAGGAGAAAAAGAAAGACATAAGCATCTGAATGCAGAGTTCCAAAGAATAGCAAGGAGAGATAAGAAAGCCTTCCTCAGCGATCAATTTAAAGAAATAGAGGAAAACAACAGAATGGGAAAGACTAGAGAGCTCTTCAAGAAAATTAGAGATACCAAGGGAACATTTCATGCAAAGATGGGCTCGATAAAGGACAGAAATGGTATGGACCTAACAGAAGCAGAAGATATTAAGAAGAGGTGGCAAGAATACACAGAAGAACTGTACAAAAAAGATCTTCAAGACCCAGATAATCAGAATGGTGTGATCACTCACCTAGAGCCAGACATCCTGGAATATGAAGTCAAGTGGGCCTTAGAAAGCATCACTACAAACAAAGCTAGTGGAGGTGATGGAATTCCAGTTGAGCTGTTTCAAATCCTGAAAGATGATGCTGTGAAAGTGCTGCTCTCAATATGCCAGCACATTTGGAAAACTCAGCAGTGGCCACAGGACTGGAAAAGGTCAGTTTTCATTCCAATCCCAGAGAAAGGCAATGCCAAAGAATGCTCAAACTACCACACAATTGCACTCATCTTACACGCTAGTAAAGTAATGCTCAAAATTCTCCAAGCCAGGCTTCAGCAATACGTGAACCGTGAACTTCCAGATGTTCACACTGGTTTTAGAAAAGGCAGAGGAACCAGAGATCAAATTGCCAACACCTGCTGGATCATGGAAAAAGCAAGAGAGTTCCAGAAAAACATCTATTTCTGCTTTGTTGACTATGCCAAAGCCTTTGACTATGTGGATCACAATAAACTGTGGAAAATTCTGAAAGAGATGGAAATACCAGACCACCTGACCTGCCTCTTGAGAAACTTATATGCAGGTCAGGAAGCAACAGTTAGAACTGGACATGGAACAACAGACTGGTTCCAAATCAGGAAAGGTGTACATCAAGGCTGTATATTGTCAGCCTGCTTATTTAACTTATATGCAGAGTACATCATGAGAAACGCTGGGCTGGAAGAAGCACAAACTGGCATCAAGATTGCTGGGAGAAATATCAGTAACCTCAGATATGCAGATGACACCACCCTTATGGCAGAAAGAGAAGAGGAACTAAAAAGCCTCTTGATGAAAGTGAAAGAAGAGAGTGAAAAAGTTGGCTTAAAGCTCAACATTCAGAAAATGAAGAGCATGGCATTAGGTCCCATCACTTCATGGGAAATAGATGGGGAAACAGTGGAAACAGTGTCAGACTTTTTTTGCGGGGGAGGGGGGCTCCAAAATCACTGCAGATGGTGACTGCAGCCATGAAATTAAAAGACGCTTACTCCTTGGAAGAAAAGTTATGACCAACCTAGAGAGCATATTCAAAAGCAGAGACATTACCTTGCCAACAAAGGTCTGTCTAGTCAAGGTTTTTCCAATGGTCATGTATGGATGTGAGAGTTGGACTGTGAAGAAAGCTGAGCGCCGAAGAATTGATGCTTTTGAACTGTAGTGTTGGGGAAGACTCAAGAGTCCTTTGGACTGCAAGGAGATCCAACCAGTCCATTCTAAAGGAGATCAGTCCTGGGTGTTCTTTGGTAGGAATGATGCTAAAGCTGAAACTCCAGTATTTTGGCCACCTCATGTGAAGAGTTGACTCATTGGACAAGACTCTGATGCTGGGAGGGGTTGGGGGCAGGAGGAGAAGGGGACGACCGAGGATGAGATGTCTGGATGGTATCACCGACTCGATGGACATGAGTTTTGAGTGAACTCCGGGAGTTGGTGATGGACAGGGAGGCCTGGTGTGCTGCAATTCATGGGGTCGCAAAGAGTTGGATACGACTAAGTGACTGAACTGAACTGAACTGAAGGATAACTTAGATTTTAAAGTTCAGAACTGGAGTTGTGAGAATTCACTGCTCTCTGGTTGGTGTGTTCTCAGTGCGTTCACCCAGTGATTGATGGAGCATAACCACATTCGGGCTGGCTGCCCTGAGTTATGAACACAGAGGACTGATCGCCCTTCCGGTCTCTCCCATCGGCCCCTCGTGACGTAGGGCTGCATCTACGGGCTTTGATGGGACACAGGTCTGAGTTCCGGTTCCGGCTCTGCCATTTATCAGCTGGGTGTTGTCACTGTTCAGTCACTCAGTGGTGCCTGGCTCTTTGCGAACCCACGGCCTGCATCACGCCAGGCTTCCCTGTCCATCACCAACTCTTGGAGCTTGCTCAAACTCATGTCCATTGAGTCCGTGATGCCATCCAACCAGCTCATCCTCTGCCATCCCCTTATCTTCCTGCCTTCAATCTTTCCCAACATTAGGGTCTACTCCAATGAGTCAACTCTTTGCATTAGGTGGCCAAAGTATTGGAGTTTCAGCTTCCGCATCAGTCCTTCCAGTGAATATTCAAGGTGATTTCCTTTAGGATGTAGTGTAGTCTTAAACCAGTTCCTCAACCTCCCAAGCCTCAGTCTCCTCATCTGTAAAACTGGTAATTATTTCATCCCCGTTAACTTTCATTGAGAACTACTTTCAAGCTACACTACATGCTTTACAAGTGTTACTTGATGTGATCTCCTAACATCTATGGGGTGCAGGCACTTCTTTTCATGAGCAAAAAGTGAGGGTTAACAAAATGCCCAGGATAATGCAGCTAGGAAGCTATAAATTCAGGATGTGAACTTGAGCTGCCTTAGATCTTGTGTTTCATTTCCTGCTCTGCACACAGGTGATAGGATTTATGGCCATCAGATGAGATCAGCTATTTACGTATGAAACACCGTAACACGTGCCCCTACCATGTAACACATACCTAGGGATCAGTACATGTACCCTCCCATTCTTTACACATATTAATCTCTTACTCTTAAACACCACCTCTGTCTTACCCGTTTCTCTCAACTAATAGTAAAATCTCTTTGTTCAATTATTCAAACATGGCCTAATTCTGCAGGCTCTGTCATTGGTCAAAGCCTTCCTTCTAAGAATTTCATTTTCTTCCTTTTGTTCAAGAAATTGTTCTTATCATTATTTGAACCCAGGTTCTCTTACTCATTCACACATAGACAGCAAATACAATTTTTGTATACAATCCTAACATAAATGTTGGAGTTAGTTCCTGTACAAATTGATTGTCTGGGGCCTCTACTGGTATCTTTGCCCCTATTGAGACCTTCTCGTGTTGATAGTGAGCCTTTACACATAACTGCATATATTGAATTGATTGACGTAGATCAGGTCCATTTGGTCAAAGCTGTGCTTTTTGCAGCAGTCATGTAAGAGTTGGACTATAAAGAAAGCTGAGTGCCAAAGAATTGACGTTTCTGAACTGTGCTGTTGGAACATACTCTTGAAGAGTCCCTTGGACTACAAAAAGATCCAACCAGTCCATCCTAAAGGAAATCAGTCCTGAATATTCATTGGAAGGACTGATGCTGAAGCTGAAACTCCAATACTTTGGCCACCTGATGCGAAGAGCTGACTCACTTCCCGAAGAGGATGAGATGGTTGGATGGCATCACTGAGTCGATGGACATGAGTTTGAGAAAGCTCCGGGAGTTGGTGATGACAGGGAAGCATGGCGTGCTGCAGTCCATGGGGTCGCAAAGAGCCGGACACAACTAAGCGGCTGAACTGAACTGAAAACTTACAGCTGACAACTAATGGGAGCTGATTTGGCCTACAAGTCTCTTCAAGAGTTCAAGTCATCTTTTATCATGCTTAGATTCTGTAGACAAAACAATCTGCCTTTAAAACTATCATTAGCGGGGCTTTGCTGGCGGCCCAGTGGGGAAGAATCCGCCTGCCAGTGCAGGAGACATGGTTCACGATGATCCCGCATGCTACGGAGCAAGTGAGTGTGTGTGCCACAACGACTGAGCGTGTGCTCTGGACCCCGGGAGCTGAGACTGCAGAAGCCTGTGCACCCAGAGCCTGCGCTCTGCAAAAGAGGCCACCGCAGCGAGAACGCACACCGCAAGGGGAGAGCAGCCGCCGCTTGCCACAACCGGAGAGAAGCCGGCGCAGCAGTGAAGACCCAGCACAGCCAAAAATAAACTCGATGAACAAAGTTTTTAAAAAGCTGCCATTGGAAGAAGAGCGTCCTGATTTTCTCACTGCGGTTCCGCCTAATCCTTAACAGGCCAACCTGGCGGGCAGGCCTGACCTCACTCTGCCCCACGTGGACTCTTGGACATCTCACGCCTAGGGGGTCCAGCAGACGCCCAGAGGGTGACCCACATCTATCGCCGAATGAACTCACTTGTCTCTGAAGACTCTGTATTTGGAGAGTCACACGTGTCATGGGGAAGACTGAAAACACCTTTCAAAGAAAACCTAATTTACTTCGAGAAGCATGTGTGCCCCTTCAACAATCTTTTTGTGTACTCTTCCAGGGACGGGATGATGGAACAGACAATTTCAAGCCAAGGCACTTTGCTAAGAAACTTGTCTGCGGATAACTGATCACGAAAGACAAGTGCCTCGAACGCCCGAGAGGAGGGACGGCGATGCGCCCACTGCAGCCGGCTGGGGGCCCCAGTGGACGTTTGCACACCTGCGTTAGGCAAGTTCTGCCCTCCTTAAGGGATCAGAGAAAGGTTGTCAGATCCGAGCAAGAGTCACCTTCCTTCTAGACTCTGCTTGCCTTCCCCAACGTGGAATGTGAACTTTTGTGTCATGGAAACGAGAATGAGAACGCTCATCCTATAAAACGGGTTGAAGAAAATGGGGGGGGGATGTCAATATAAATACTGATAAGCCATCTGCTCATTTTGGAATAGAATGCAGATGGAGAGAGTACACTTAAAATGCAGATCTTACCACGATTTTCAAGGTTATTAGCAACTGTTTGTATTGACACATCTATATGAAGTCAACTGTATTAGCGGACACTGTGCATTGAATGCCTACTAGGTGCCAAGTAACACTCTAAATTATTTACATGTCCTATGCGATTTAATCCTGACAGCAATCCAGGGTGGAGGGGAACTCTGCTTAACTTTAAGGATAGGGAAACTGAGGTCAGTTCTCTCTGACTTTAAGTTTTATACTCTTAAAGTTATGCTATATACATATATATGCTGCTGCTAAGTCGCTTCAGTCGTGTCTGACTCTGTGCGACCCCATAGGCGGCAGCCCACCAGGCTCCCCCGTCCCTGGGATTCTCCAGGCAAGAACACTGGAGTGGGTTGCCATTTCCTTCTCCAATGCATGCAAGTGAAAAGAGAAAGTGAAGTTGCTCAGTTGTGTCCGACTCATCACGACCCCATGGACTGCAGCCTAACAGGCTCCTCCATCCATGGGATTTTCTAGGCGAGAGTACTGGAGTGCGGTGCCATCGCCTTCTCCGATATATATATATAGATAGACATATAATCCCACTTCACACACAAATGTGCATACACACATCCATCTGCATTCATGATCCCAGACTCTCATGTATGTCTGTAGATTGCACTCTGGGAAGCCTCAGAAAACGCATGGATGCAGAAAGAGCGAATAACTGTGCACTGCAATAATCCACAGGGTGGCTGCCAACAAGGCTTAATTTAAAAATAAACAAAGTGCAGCAAACATGCAAATACAGGAGCAGCAGTGTTCTGCATTTACACTTCGTCCCTTTCACAAACAGCTCTGAAATCCTGACACAGAGGCGGGTTTGGGGTGTTGGCACGTGTGCCCTCCTCTTCAAAATGCCTCACTCAGCTTCTGAATCAAAACCCCTCTGTGTCAGGACACACGGCATTTAGCTGCATCCCGTTTGGAACACCTTTCTGAAGCAGTTACTGGAGGCAGAGATTTAAAAAAGGAACTTTTTCTTATAAACTTGTGCTAACTCTTACATGCACTTTTAATGAACAGGTCGGATGTGGTTCTGAGGGTGTCTGCATTTTTCTCTAGACCTCATTTCTTCCCTTCGGCTGTAATGAGAGGGGAAGAGAGGAGCAGAGAGCCGCTCCAAGTCCTGCAATAGTTCATAAATATCTCTTTAAATATGAAACTGTCAAAGCCCTCGGTGGCCATTACTTATTTATTAAGCTCCCTGTCCAAACTTCTCTCCATATCATGACCACTCTCTGAACTCACACATGATCTTCCGATATGTCAAACACGGGATCCGCGTCTCTCGCGTCCCATCATCCTCTCTCGCCTCTTTGCAATCACCTTCACATTGGCCTGACTTCTGTTTCATATCCATATTTTAATTCAGTGCAGTGTTCTATTTGCCATTGATTCGCCCTACTGTCTACCTTGGAATCACACACAACTGTAGGAAATCATTCCACTACAGGCATTTTCCAACCAAAATCCTTTTATCGAAAGACACAAAAACTACCGTGTGTTACCTGGAATCTACCCAACAACACACTTTACTAAAAAGTATGCCAGGTATATAGGCCTCCTTTAAAATAAAAAAATTTTTAATACAGAGAACCACAGGGAAGAAAGGGCTTCCCTGGTAGCTCAGTTGGTAAAGAGAACGCCTGCAGTGCAGGAGAGCTGGGTTCTGTCCCTGGTTTGGGAAGATCCCCTGGAGAAGGGAAAGGCTACCCCTTCCAGTGTTCTTGCCTGGAGAATCCCATGGACAGAGGGGCCTGGTGGGCTACAGTCCATGGGGTTGCAAGAGTCAGACATGACCTAGCAACTAAACAGAACTATGAGGAAGAAAACTGAACCATCAGGACAAGTACTCTCACCTCAATATAACAATTAAATATTTTGGCATGCTTTTTTTGCACAGTTTAGATTATACTATATTATAATCTATATTTATATTATTACTATATTATGAATTCTCCTTTTAACATTAAAATATAAGATTTTCACATACCGATAAAAATGTTTCCTAATTATTAAGAAAGAAGTGCAAAGAGGGTATGATTATAAAACACACACAAAAAAACATAAAAACAGGGCAGAATTCTAATCTTGTATTCTGCAGCTTGAGCACAAGTCAAACAACATTCTATCAGCCTCAGATATAGTGTATCTGATATGTTCTGGATTGCCTGAATAGCTGAGGGTTGTTCGTCTTATTCACACTTATTCTGCCTGCTTAATAATCTCTATCAATATTTTGGCTGACTATAATAAGCTCCATGAGGGAAGGGGCCACGACTGTCTCCTTTCCTCTGCGTATCCAGTGCCTAGCACGGCTCCGGGCACATGCCAGAGCTTAAGGAAGTGTGTGTCAAACAAATAAATTATCTATCTCTTCCTGAGGATTAGATGCCAATCAAGTGGCATCGGTATTACACTCAGAGAACAGGAAAATCAAGGATGTTTCATTTAGTAGTTGACATGACAAGAGGAAAAGGAGATTCCTATCTAACACAGCATTGTTGTTTTTAATTATTCTGTCAGTTTAGAGAAATAAATGATTATAAATCCTTTTGTGAATTTCAATATGTTTAACCTCTGAAAGACTAGACCTGGTCAGGGAGCCTTTATAAACATGGTAAAACTTTCTCAATTGCCTTTGGGACGATTCTAGGACTTTTTCATATTGGGTTGATGGTAATCACTACCATCCCCACTGCACATCTGAACACTTCATTACTCCACAAAGGAAAAGGCAGGAGGCAGCCTTAAAAAAACAGAAAGCAGAATCAGATGACATCATTAGATGTTGGACACTGCGTTGAGTTTTGTGAGATGCTTTATAAACCTCACTATATGGCAAAAGTTTTATGCCCAGAACTCAAGATGTGAAAAGAACTGTAGCTCTTTCCCAGACATATTTACCAATTGTGCTTTATTTTCACCTTCAAAAATAGGGATAAAAACAGTACCTACTTCATAGAGTTATTGTAGTGATAAGTAAATTAATTAGTATCTTAAAGGACTAAGAACATTTTCTGACGTAGTACTCCCAAATATTAATAATTCTGCCCCTAACATATGTGTATATTTATTATTTCTCATTCAGTTCAGTTCAGTTCACTCATTCATGTCCAACTCTTTGCGACCCCATGAATCACGGCACGCCAGGCCTCCCTGTCAACCACCATCTCCCAGAGTTCACTCAAACTCACGTCCATCGAGTCGGTGACGCCATCCAGCCATCTCATCCTCTGTCACCCCCTTTTCCTTCTGCCCCCAGTCCCTCCCAGCATCAGGGTCTTTTCCAATGATTCAACTCTTCACGTGAGGTGGCCAAAGTACTAGAGTTTCAGCTTTAGCATCATTCCTTCCAAAGAACACCCAGGGCTGATCTCCTTTAGAATGGAGTCACTTATAATTTCTGGAACTTCTGTTAGTTATTTCAGCTAGGCTCAATTGTTTTTCAAAAACTCTGATTACAAATTCTACATGTGGCTTCATCACTTTGAATATTTTAACATATTGTTGTAAATCTTCTGCAGATAGTTCCATTATCAGTGGTTATGAGGGGATTCATTTTGTCACTTTTTGTATGTTGATCTCTCATGAGGGGGTCTTATCCAACTGTGAGTGGACTCCACATCCATTCATGAAGCAGGTTTGGGATACAGATTTCTCATATTTAGTTTTAGCCATCTATGACATTGGATAACTAATAAGTTTCCTTAAGGTGACCTTGAAAGGTAGGGGAGTTTCTTGAATTCTGCTTTTACTAATTGTTGACCTTTGACTTTGTACAAGAAGCATATTTCTAGCTCCTGCCCACCATACAGAAGTGAAGCCTCATTCCCCCAACCAGACAAGAAAATTTCAGAATTAAAGTCTAGATATGCAGATGACACCACCCTTATGGCAGAAAGTGAAGAAGAACTAAAAAGCCTCTTGATGAAAGTGAAAGAGGAGAGTGAAGAATTTGGCTTGAAGCTCAACATTCAGAAAACGAAGATCATGGCATCTGGTCCCATCACTTCATGGGAAATAGATGGGGAAACAGTGGAAACAGTGTCAGACTTTATTTTGGGGGGCTCCAAATTCACTGCAGATGGTGACTGCAGCCATGAAATTAAAGATGCTTACTCCTTAGAAGAAAAGTTATGACCAACCTAGATAGCATATTGAAATGCAGAGACATTACTTTACCAACAAAGGTCTGTCTAGTCAAGGCTATGGTTTTTCCAGTAGTCATGTATGGATGTGAGAGTTGGACTGTGAAGAAAGGTGAGTGTCAAAGAATTGATGCTTTTGAACTGTGGTGTTAGAGAAGACTCTTCAGAGTCCCTTGGACTGCAAGGAGATCCAACCAGTCCATTCTGAAGGAGATCAGTGCTGGGTGTTCTTTGGAAGGAATGATGCTAAAGTTGAAACTCCAGTACTTTGGTCACCTCATGAGAAGAGTTGACTCATTGGAAAAGACTCTGATGCTGGGAGGGATTGGGGACAGGAGGAGAAGGGGACGACTGAGGATGAGATGGCTGGATGGCATCACGGACTCGATGGACGTGAGTCTGAGTGAACTCCAGGAGATGGTGATGGACAGGGAGGCCTGGCGTGCTGCGATTCATGGGGTTGCAAAGAGTCAGACACAACAGCGACTGAACTGGACTGAACTGGACCCCCTGTGAGGCTCTTCCACTCTTCCCAACACACAACACACAGAGTTCTATTCTGCATTCTCTGAACAAACTCTTCACAAGCTCCCTCGATTTCTCCCTCTGTCTGTTGATTATCGGAGTATCACAACTGTAGAATCTCTTCCCTTTTCAATCTGGCAACTCAAAATATCACACTCCCTGAGACTTTAATTCTATTGACACAAAACATTTTAAAGCCAAATATAAAATATTCCCTGAACTTCCCTGGTGGTCCAGGGACTAAGAATATGTCTGCCAATCAAAGGACACGGGTTCAATCCCTGGTCCGGGAAGATGCAACATGTTACAGGCCACTCAGTCCAGGTGCCAACACTACCGAGACTGGGCTTTTGCATCCTGGAGCTGCAACTACCGTAGCCCACGTGCTGTAAAGCCCATGCTCCACAACAGGAGAAGTCAGAGCAATGAGAAGCTTATGCGTCACAACCAGAGAAAGCCTGCATGCGGCAACAAAGAGTTGGTGCAGCCAAAGATAAATCAACCAATATAAAATATTTGCAAACATGAGTACTAACATACAAACCTCTCTACAAGATCTGTTTTTCCACAAATGCTATTTAATTCTCCTATCTGTCACTTCATGCCCACCACCCAGGATGTAGTCTATTTGTTAGTAGAGTAACACCAAAAACTCCAACAGATATTTATTACTATGAACTTAGACGACACGGTGGATGAGAATTAGTGCTCTTTGTTATAGTGATTTAGTGTTCAATTTTTATTATAATAATCTACCTATTGTCCAAGGTGTCCAGGGCCACACCATATTGCTTTTCTTTCTTCTTTGGATAAATGGATGCCTTAGTCTGGTCCTGGGAGTCTCGTAGCATGTCAGCCTCGTCCCTGAAGCGCAGCATAGAGGCTGCCACGCGTGGAGCAGGGGGTCTCAGAAGCACACGGTGAGCACGAGTGCTCCATTTTCATTGAGAACAGCTGCTCATTTGCTGGGAGAAGAGAGGCCTCAGGGTTAGAAGGGACGGAACTGCTCAGCCTTTAATGTTTTTGCAAAATTATCTTGTTGACAAGTGCAGCATTATAAATTTGAATCCATTAGCTAAAAGGATCCATAAATATTTGAATAATGGCCTTTTTAGAGTTTTACCAGTCTATCAAACTTGTCACATGTCCACTTTTTACATTTTTTCCTACTGCTGAAATGAGAAGGGCTGAACTGAATCTTATGGATGGTTTCTAGACATGCGTATTTTACCCTTGCTTTCAAAATGGAAATGCTTTTCCAAGCAGAAGTTCATTAACAAAACTGCCCTAGTACCTGGGGATGGTGGAGGATACAGTGTGCCCCGAGCTTTGCTCTCCTCTGCTACAGGGCGGTATCCAGCCAGCCAGGGCTCTGCCTCCAAGCCTTGCATCAAGAAATGGCCAGATGACAGGTTCTGGCCAGTGACATGTGAGCACATATGACCTGAGTCACATCCAGAGAGTGGTTTATGGAGCCCATATGTCTCCTCCATTGTCTCTTCTCTAGCTAGCAACTGAGGGATCTGAGGCTGTGAATGATGGAGCCATAAGCTAGAAGGAGCCGCGGATATCAAACCACTTTCAGGAATAAAGTGATCCACGTGCTGACCATGGACACTAAGCCTGGCCGGCTGCATGTGTGAAAATGCACTTCTACTGCCTTCAGCTATGGAGGTTTCAAAACTGATTTCAGCAGCTAGCCATACTGCAGTTGAAAAAAAAAAAAACAAAACACCCAGGGATGCAAGGGTTCTTCAAAATACACAAATCAATCAATGTGATGCACCAGAATAACAAGTAGAAAGATAAAAAACCATATGATAATCTCAGTAGATGCATACGAAGCTTTCAATAAAATTAAACACCCATTTATGATAAAAACTCTTCAAAAAATGGACATAGGAGGAACCTACCTCAACATAATAAAGGCCCTTTATGATAAACCCACAGCAAACAATATTTTCAGTGATAAAAAATCTAAAGTATTCCCTCTAAGATCAGGAACAAGACAAGCGTGCCCAGTCTCAGCACTACTATTCAGTATAGTTTTGGAAGTGGTAGCAAAGGCAACCAGAGAATAAGAAGAAATAAAAGGAATCCAGATTGGAAAAGAAGAGGTAAAACTCTCCCTGTTTGCAGAGGACATGATACTATATACAGAAAACCCTAAAGATACCATCAGAAAATCACTAGATCTAATCAGTGAATTTAACAAAGTCATAGGATACAAAATCAATACAGAGAAATCACTTGCATTCCTATACACTAACGATGAAATATCAGAAAGAGAAATTAAGGAATCAATCCCATTTACCGTTGCAACAAACAGAATAAAATGCCTAGGAACAAACCTACCTAAAGAGATAAAAGAGCTGGATACAGAGAGCTATAGGACACTGATGAAAGAAGTCAAAGGTAACATACACAGACAAAGAGATAGTCCACATTTCTGGGGAGGAAGAATCAATACTGTGAAAATGACTATACTACCAAATATAATCTACTTCAATTCCTATTAAATTACCATTGACATTTTTCACAAAACTAGAACAAAAAAAAACAATCACAAAAAAAACACCAAGTAGCCAAAGCAATCTTGAGAAAGAAGAATGGAGATGGAGGAATCAACATCCTGACTTCAGACTACACTACAGAGCTATGATCCTCAAGACAGTATGGTGCTGGCACAAAAACAGAATACTCACAAATGGAACAAGATAGAAAGCCCAGAGATAAACCCACGCCCCTATGGATACCTTATGTTTGACAAGGGAGGCAAGAATATACAAAGGGAGAAGGATAGTCTCTTCAACAAATGGTACTGGGAAAACTGGACAGCTACATGAAAAAGAATGAAATTCAGAACACTTCCTAACAACATACACAAAGATAAACTCAAAATGGATTAAAGAGCTAAATGTAAGACCAGAAACTATAAAACTCCTAGAAGAAAACATAGACAGAACACTCTATGACATAAACCAAAGCAAGATCCTCTGTGTCCCACCTCTTAGAGAAATGGAAATAAAAACAAAAGTAAACAAGTGGGCTCTAATTAAACTTAAAAGCTTTTGCACAGCAAAGGAAACTATAAACAAGGCGAAAAGACAACCCTCAGAATGGGAGAAATAATAGCAAATGAAACAACTGACAAAGGATTAATTTCAAAAATATACAAGAAGCTCACACAAATCAATACCAGAAAAACAAACAACCCAATCAAAAAATGGGCAATTGACCTAAACAGACATTTCTCCAAAGAAGAAATACAGATGGCTAATAAATACATGAAGAGATGCTCAACATCACTTATTATTAGAGAAATGCACATCAGAACTACAATGAGGTATCACTTCACACTGGTCAGAATGACCATCAACAAAACAATCTGCAAACTGAATGCTGGAGAGGGCGTGGAGGAAAGGGAACCCTCTTGCACTGTTGGCGGGTATGCAAATCGATACAACCACTATGGAGAATGGTAAGAGACTCCTTAAAAAACTGGGAATAAATCCAGCCTATGACCCAGCAATCCCACTAACAGGCACATACCCTGAGGAAACCAACATTGAAAATGACACACGCAACCCAGTGTTCACTGCAGCTCACGTGCAACGGCTAGGACATGGAAGCGACCCAGAGGCCCGATGACAGATGAATGGGTACAGAAGCTTTGAGACACACATACCTAGGAACATTACTCAGTCATATGAAGAAATGCATTTGAGTCAGTCCTAATGAGGTGGATGAACCTAGAGCTTATCATACAGAGTGAAGTAAGTCAGATAGAGAAAAATAAGCATCCTATTTTAACGCATATATATGGAACCTAGAAAGAGGGTAGTGATGAGCCTTTGTGCAGAGCAGCGATGCAGACACAGACACTGAGACTGGAGGGGGCGGGGGAGATGGAGAGGGCGGGAGGAATGGCAACAGTCACATGGAGACACCCGTCCCCGTCTGTGAAACAGACAGCCAATGGGAATTTCCCGTCGACTCAGGGACTCAAACTGGGGCTCGGTGACAGCCTAGGGGGTGGGGTGGGGAGGGAGGTGGGAGGGCACGCGGGTAAACCTACGGCTGATTCACGTTGATTTTGGTAGAAACCAGCGCAGTACTGTAAAGCAGTTATCCCTCAATTAAAAACAAACACTTTTTTAAAAAACTTATTATGTAAGTTAAAATAGTAACGGAACTCCTGGTTCCTTTTGCTGTTGTTGTTCTTCGTATGGAATTACAGGTTCCTTTGTTGTTGCTGTTGTTTTCCAAAGAGTATCTCCTACATTCTGAAACAGTGGCCTCTGAGTATATTTGCAAGAGGTGGGATGTGACTTGGCTGTCTTGTCTGCGTTAGAACGTGGCTCTACCAAGCCGGTGGGAATGTCTTGCCAAGGCAAGGCCAAGGCACCAAGCAGATAGGTTGTTAATACGTGTCCTACCACCTGCTTGCCTGATTTTGAGAGAATTTGGTGCAGCTCTCAGCCAACGCCTGCCAGCAACAGCTCTGTGAACTCCTGCAGGAGTTTCAGCCTCACACTGTCACCTTGGTGGTTCTTATGGTGGGTCATTATGTACATTTCATCCACATTTCTAGGCTTTTTCAAGTCTACCCATAGGTTAAGCAGCTCACAATAAAGCTTCATCCCACAGCCATACCCCAAACCACTATCATAAGGAACAGCACTCTCCTGGCGTCTCTCTCTGACCTCTGACACCGTTTTAAAGGCTAACATTTATTGTTATGTTTCTCAAGTCGCTTCAGTCGTGTCCAACTCTTTGTGGCCCAGGGACTGTAGCCCACCAGGCTCCTCCGTCCATGGGCTTCTCCAGGCAAGAACACTGGAGAGGGCTGCCATTTCCCCTCCAGGGGATCTTCCCAGCCCAGGGATCAAGACGGCGTCTCTTCTGCCTCCTGCACTGGCAGGCAGACTCCTTACCACTAGCGCCACCCTGGAAGCTCCAAGGTTCACTGAGTTTTCACAATGTGTCAAGTCTTGCGCTAGACGTCCCACAAACATTTTTTCTGCTAATCCTTATAACAACCCTGTAGGATTTATATAATTATTTCCAGGACAGGAGATTTAAGGAAGTTAACTAATGTGTCAAAATTTACATAGCTGGTAAGCGGAGAAACATGGATTTAAACTCTAATTTGCCTTGTTCCAGTTCCATGTGTTGTGGGGCTCTTATAGAGACGTTCAGTTCAGTTCAGTTCAGTCCAGTCGCTCAGTCGTGTCTGACTCTTTGCAACCCCATGAACCTCAGCACGCCAGGCCTCCCTGTCCATCACCAACTCCCGGAGTTCACTCAGATTCATGTCCATCAAGTCAGTGATGCTATCCAGCCATCTCATCCTCTGTCGTCCCCTTCTCCTTCTGCCCCCAATCCCTCCCAGCATCAGAGTCTTTTCCAATGAGTCAACTCTTCTCATGAGGTGGCCAAAGCACTGGAGTTTCAGCTTTAGCATCATTCCTTCCAAAGAAATCCCAGGGTTGATCTCCTTCAGAATGGACTGGTTGGATCTCCTTGCAGTCCAAGGGACTCTCGTTAGGGGCATCCTAATTGATTGATTTTATAGGCCAGGGTTTCTCAAGCTTGGCTTATTGAACTTTTCTTTGTTGTAGGGGGTCGTCTTGGACACTGTAGGGCATTTCACAACATTCCTGGCCCCTAATTGAAAAGCAGAGACATTACTTTGCCAACAAAGATCTGTCTAGTCAAGGCTATGGTTTTTCCAGTGGTCATGTATGGATCTGAGAGTTGGACTGTGAAAAAAGCTGAGCGCCGAAGAATTGATGCTTTTGAACTGTGGTGTTGGAGAAGGCTCTTGAGAGTCCCTTGGACTGCAAGGAGATCCAACCAGTCCATTCTAAAGGAGATCAGTCCTGGGTGTTCTTTGGAAGGAATGATGCTAAAGCTGAAACTCCAATACTTTGGCCACCTCATGCAAAGAGTTGACTCATTGGAAAAGACCCTGATGCTGGGAGGAATTGGGGGCAGGAGGAAAAGGGGATGACAGAGGATGAGATGGCTGGATGGCATCACTGACTTGATGGACATGAGTCTGAGTGAATTCCAGGAGTTGGTGATGGGACAGGGAGGCCTGGTGTGCTGCTATTCATGGGGTTGCAAAGAGTCGGACACGACTGAGCGACTGAACTGAACTGAATCACTAGATGCCAATAGTACCTTCCTGGGCTGTGACAACCAAAAATGTCTTTAGACACTGCCAAACATCCCTGAGGGAGAATATTACCCTCAGCTGGGAATCAGAAACAAAACCCAACGTTAGAAATATATTTTTATCCCTAAGGAACAGAGGTAGTACTTCTTTCTGATTAACAAAAACTATGTAAGTGACCATGTCTCCATCTTCACTGTGGCTACCAAGAAGCTCAGAGACAAATTTAAATGTCAACTATAGCAAATAAGCTATGGCTTCACAGAAGAACCAAGGTATAAATTAAAAAAAAAAATTCTTATACTGATTTTGAAATCAACTTGCGTAATTATTTGATCAAAGTTGAATCTTTTCAGAAATGATAAATATTCCTGTTTTCTCCTTATATCTTTTTGATAATTCTCTCTGATATTAAAAAAAACCAACATTGGACTAAGAAACTGAAATTTATTGAAACGTTATGGCTCTCAGAGTCATAGTTTAAAATGGGTCAGGCATAGTAAAATAACAGAGTAATTGTAAAAAAGAAACCAGAAAAGCTTTGGAAATGTTTATTTTCCTTCCATAGTCTCACTTAAAATGCTGAAAATGATTGTTTAATTAAAATGTTTTATTTCTAAGTTTAGAAGGAGAAGATGTTGTGATGAAATGGATACCTAAGATGTTTGTCTGAGATTTTGCTACCACACAGGCTCTCAACTGATACACAAAGACAGATTCAGCCGGTTTTTGAATTCTACCACATGTTTTCACAGATGAGTTTTCCAGTCTGTCAATTAGTGGGGAGATAAAAACCGGGTCCAGAACAAAGGGTGACTCAGAGGCTCGTTTGGGAAACAGGATTTCTGGTTCTGCCTTGACAGATTTGGAAGAAGACGCAAAACATTTCCTGTAAATACCATCGCTAGGATGGATCCTCACTCTCTCTTCCCCTCATCAAACAGAAATCTATATTGTGCCTTGAGTTGAGCCCTAGAGAAATTATCAATATTCACACATCTGGCACAAATCTGTTGGAAGGAAAAAAAAAAAGCCACGATGCCATCTGTATTTCCTCCGTCGTTTCATAGCACAGCTCCAGTTTCCTGCAGTCATTTTGTCACACAGTCTTGTAAATATAAAGTCACATTACTTGGCTTGTTTGAGGACACTGTTCGTCATACGGGGAGGATGAGGAGATGATGTCACTGCCAGGAAGGAAACAAAAGCACGCCTTTCCCAATCCCCCACCTTCCCTGGAGCATGAAGGAGCCAAATTTCATCAAGTTTGGCACAGTTGCGGGAATTAACATGACTGAAATGTATGCCAGATTTCAAAACAATTTCTAACAGTTTCTGTGAGACCGTGTAAGCAACTGAAAATTGACATGTTGTGTTGTGCCCGAGTCAGCCAACTGCTGTCACTGCATAATTAGATTTTCCTGCATGAGAGGAGAGTTTTCTTTAAAAAATTATGAAATAAGGCAGAAACTAATATAAAGTAGAATTGGGCCTGTGCTTTGCAAAGAGGTAGCCTTCCACCGAAGAAGGACTTTGGACGCACACACACGCACACCCAAGAGAGGCCAATGGCGCTGGCTTTCTGGGCTTCACACACATGAATCGCTCTTTGCAAAGGGAAGAGGATT
Source organism: Oryx dammah (assembly GCF_014754425.2). Lineage (NCBI taxonomy): Eukaryota > Metazoa > Chordata > Mammalia > Artiodactyla > Bovidae > Oryx > Oryx dammah. Next base: position 3,084,673 of record NW_024070194.1, read on the forward strand.
CTCAGCACAAGCCAGATGGAAGTGGGCCCACTTGGCTGCCCAGGGAATGGCTGAAACTCAGAACTCAGAACAGATTTTGGAGCTAATGAATGTATGTTACTTCCTTCCAATACAGGGTAATAGATGTGGCAGAAGTGGGTGTCCCCATCTTTACTCTCTCCTTTGGCAGGGACAGCAGTTTCTGTTGGGCACGAGGTCACGCAGCAAGACTACGTTCCCCAGGCTCCCTTGAATCTCAGCTTAATCATGTAACTGGGTTCTGGCCAACGAGACATGAGCAGAATGTAAATTTCCGAGTTCTGTGTGGCGCCCTAAACAGGAAAGGCAGGTACTCTCCTTTCTCTCCCTTCCCGTCTTCTGAAGGCAGCGTGGTCGTGAGGATGAGATTTGTACTATGTGGACGTAGGCTGCTCCCTAGATGTGATGAGAGTGTGCGTGTGTGTGTGTCTGTGTGTGTGCTCAGTCGTGTCCGACACTTTGAGACCCAATGGACTGTAGCTGCCAAGCTCCTCTGTCCATGGAATTTTCTAGGCAATAATATTGGAGTAGGTTGCCATTTCCTACTCCAGGGGATCTTCCCCACCCAGGGACTGAACCTGTGTCTCCTGCATTGGCAGGCGGATTCTTTGCTGCTGAGCCACCAGGAAAGCTCCGATGTGGCGAGTGATAAGCTAAAAAGAGGCACATCCCTGATACTGTTCAGTTGCCATAACAACCTTGGATGACCTCCTGGAACGATCCATGAGAAAGAGGCCAGTGACTGCTTTGGTTAAGCCAGCATAATTTTGGATCTGTTTTAACAACAGATTTGTCTGTATCCTAACCACTATTGCACTTGGAGATGAACTGCAAAGTTTGTAACAGCTCTTGCAGGCAGGAGAATGTTTATAGCCCTAGACACATGTATCTTTGCTTCCCAGTCACCCCCTCTTCGAAGTATTAATAGATACCTTTTCCCAAATGACCTTCACTCTCTGAAAAGCAAAACACAACTCAAAATATCATTCCTTCAGTTCATTCATTCATTCATGGTAAGGTGATTACAACATTATTACAGTTTTACAAATGAAGAAACTATAAGTTAGAGAGGTGTAGTAACTTACCCCAAACCACACAAATAATTTCAGTTTTTTCACATCTGCGAAACAAAGCTGTGGAATCAACACTAGAGCACAGGTCTGCTGAGTTCAAAGCCAGTGACCTTAAAACCTCTTTGCTCCTCAACTATACTTTATATGAGGCTTTTAAAATCAAATTTGTGAGTAAAAGTTTGTGTATTTGCAAAAAAGAAAAACAACAAAAAAAGGTTAATTAAAATTTTTTAAAAATTCTTACATCAAGGTTTTTTTCTTGTGGCCAATAATAGAAACCCTTAACTCAAACTGGCTTACCCACTAATGTGGCCTTACCAGCTTACTTGCAACAGATTCAGTCCTGGCTTGATCCTGGGCGGGAGAAATGCCTCAGAACACGATCCTTGCCACCTCTCAGCACAGCTCTTCTCCAAGTTGGCTTCACTCCCAGGTTCCGTGGTCTGACTGGTTTATGGGCCTTTCTGCGATTAATAACCAGGACCTAGAGGACCCAGGACTCTGATAGGTCAGGCACGGATTGCCCCCTAAATCCCAACCAGGCCACAGATTCTAAGAGTGGAGGAAACATGGTTCTCAAGACGCCAACAAGAGCGCTGCCACCAAGAAGAGGAAGTGGATCCTGGGTAGTCAACAACGTAAATACTCACTGTGTGTCTTTATACACTCAAAATTGTCCTACCTTAGGAATCTAGACTTACGTTTTATTATCCTTTCCAAACATTGGACTAATATCCTTTGCAGATGCACAGTCCTAGCCACACGCGCACAAACGTGTATCCAAGTGGCGCACACACACCCCTATTCATCCCTGTGCCATTGCTGTTGCAGTTTCCCTAGTTACCGCTTTTCTTCTGGAGACAGCCGGTGCCTCCCAGGGTGACTCTGCCCCACGGTGCGAGACTCAGAGTACCACGACTGGGGCCCCGGTTTCCCAGCAAGTGCTTCAGCTCCGTCCAGTTCAAGGGCTCAGCCTGTCCGACTCTCTGCGACCCCATGAATCGCAGCACGCCAGGCCTCCCTGTCCACCACCAACTCTCAGAGTTCACCCAAACTCATGAACAAGTGTTTATACGATCTCAAACAAGTAACTTAACTTTTGTAAGCCTTGATATCTTCATATGAAAATGGGATCACAATCATTCCTACTGCATAGAGTTGCCATGAAGATTAAATATTATATGTGATTCATACAATACTCTAAGCACAGGATCGAAATTCACTATCTATGCTAGCCAATATTGGTAGCAGGTCAGGGAGGGCCCCCTTAACCCTCCTTCCTCTGGAGAGCCTTAATTTCCCTGGACAATCTGACCTAAGTTGCCCTTGTCTGAATTTCCACACTACTCAGAACTGACTTGGTGTGTACTGGCTCTGAGGCATACAGCACCTGCGTCAGTATTTTCTCGTCCCAGGAGCCCACCCCCTATAGCAGAGGCTGTCCCCCTCCCACATTGGACTTTAGCCCCCTGTTGAAGGATACAGACCTGGAGTCAGACAGACCACAGTCTAAGTCAGAGCTTTGCTATTTACCAGCTCTAAGATCATGTACACATTATTTAATTTCTATAAACTTCAGTATTCTCCTCTGCAAAATACAGCTGCTGTCGAACATAAACAAAGCAGTATGTACATAACGCTTTAGTGTGGTTCCATTCACATAATAGGTGCTTAGTAAACGGCAGCCGCTGCTTTATATTCCATGTATTTTCAATCTGTTGCAGTGCTTCAGTTCTCAAACTTGATCATCCTAATAAATTGTCATGGAATGAGTTTGATTGATCTAAAGTCCTCTCCCATGCATGACTGGATCATATTTTGCAAATACCGTTAATCTATGTGGTCATATCAGAGTGGAAGGCACACTCAGATTGAATTAAAAAATTCCAGCAGTCAAGTTCAGAACAGGGATAATGACAGACAACCAAGAATGACTGAGTTCCTATTATGAACTGAAAATGCCCTAGACAAGAATTTTATTATCTCAGCTGTTCCTCCAACAGTCTTGGAGAGCAAAACAATCCAATAAACAGTAGCTTACAATAAAAACGTGATAAAATTTTCACAGTTTGGTAGGTGGCCTGTAGCTTCTCTGGGGGTTTTGTTTGGTGTTCACACAACTGCATTCAACTAGACGGCTGTGGTGTGTGTGCGGTAATGTTAACTTGGCCTTACTCAGATGTCCAGCAGGTCCTGCTGGCTGTCAACTAGAGCACCTCCACCTTGGTTCTCCAGGTGTTCACTTCTGTAAGCCAGACTGGCTTTCTGGCAGTATGGTGGTCTCGGGGCAGAGTTCCATCAGGGCGAGCCCCAGTGGGTAAGCTTACACAGCTCATCACAAAGGACAGTGATATTCCATTGGCCAAAGCAAGTCACAAGGCCAAGGCTGTCTCTTAATAAGAACCGTGGCAGGCAATCTGGTCATTTTTCATCTGTCACGGAGAGTTTAAACAAGGTAGCAAGAGGCAACCAAGAGGCACAGTTTAGAGTCAAATTCAGATCTGAATGTTCTTATACTCTTTCCAATACATCACAATGTCTCAGAGCAGTCCAAGAACCATGATTTTCCTAATCACCCAGATTTATACTTCGTTTCTTATAACATATATTAGAGTCCCTACCACGTGAAAGTGATTTTAAAAAGTGAAAGTGTTAGTTGCTCAGTCATGTCCGACTCTTTGCAACCCCATGAACCATAGCCCAGCTCTTTGCAACCCCATGAACCATAGCACGCCAGGCTCCTCTGTCCGTGGAATTCTTCAGACACCAAACCCAGGTCCTCCTGCATTGCAGGCAGATGCTTTACCACTTGAACCACCAGGGAAGCCCTGCCACACAGCAGGCATCCTTTCTCGTTCTGGGGCAGAGCAGTGTGCAAGACAAGCAAGAACGCTGCCTTCAGGAAGCTAAGAACCTGTAATAATGTCAGATTAATAGGATGGGGGTAATTAAAGGAACGGGAAACGCTAGACTGATCAGTCAGGAAAGGCTTCTCTTGGGAGACCTGAGACAAGAATGGAGAAATGCAGGCAGCTTGGGAAGATGGTTCTAAGGGAAATGCCCAGGAAATGTAAAATCCCTAAGGCAATAAGGAGAAGCGTTGTGAGAGGTGGAGCCTAGAGTTTACGGGATCTCGGAGGCCATAGAAAGGTGTTCGGATTGTCCTTGAGTTGAAGCAGGAAGTAACTGCAGCATCCCGAGCAGGGGACCGATGCTATCCATGTTACACTTGACGTGAATAATCCTTGGTGAGACACCCTAGTTTCAGATGCCACGCGGCAGGGATATTAAAGAGCAGCAAGAGGAGGAGCAGAGTTCGGCTGGGAGGTTAAGTGCTGACAGCAGCAATGGAGAGAAGAGGAGGCTCTGCTTTGCTATAAGGGATTCTAAGCCTTCATGGTGATTTCTTGTGGGATGGAGATTAGTAGACAGAGAAAACTGCAAATAGGATTGAGGATGTCAGCCAACACCGCTCACTGAGGCCACAGGTAGTTGACAAAGCATTGAGTCTACTTCATCATGAAACTGAATGTCATTGGCTCATTTTGTTTTCAAAAAACATGAATAGGAGTCTTTTTGAAAAATTACTTTCAAGTTCACACAGGCATGGTAGGTGAAAAAGACAAAATGCTTTAACAATGAGCAGTGGAAGGAAGAGGAGTCAGAAATGGATACTTCCTGGTTGCTGAGAATGCCTCAAATCCCTTGTTCCCAATCATGTTCTCTGGTTGGAAGACAAGCATTCACCAGTAAACTAAAAGCTAGTCAAATCTAATCATGAGAAAAGAAGGAATGAGTATGACACGGACCACATTCCATTGTCCACCTGGACACTAACTGGATGGTACACCCAAACAGTGCAACAACCGCAGCCCCGGCGCTATTTCTCAATAAAGCTGAAACATACTACCTTCCTCCTAACCTGCTTTCTCGGCTTCTCAGGTGGCTCAGTGGTAAAGAACCTGCCTGCCAATTCAGGAAACAGGAAACGCGGGTTCAGTCCCCGGGTCAGGAAGATCCCTGGAGGAGGGCACGGCAACTCACTCCAGTATTCTTGTCTGGAGAATCCCATGGACAGAGGAGCCTGGTGGGCTGCAGTCCATAGGCTGGCAAAGAGTCAGACACAAGTGAGTACAAACGGACAACCTACTTTCTGATCCCTATAGCTCCCCAACATACATGCCTCGGAACACCTAAATTAACCCATATCCCTCAGGAGGCAACTACACCTTGTCAAAGCAAGAGACCTGGGCCCCTATTTTGTCTAATAAATTATATTCTGAGACCTAATTCCCTGTTGCCTGAGTATGTTTCCCACATAAAGATCCCCAAACAATCAATCATCTTTCTGTCTTGCCCGTCACGAGTGGGCTCATTACCTCACACATCATAATTATAATCAACAAACAAAATGCAAAGAAAAAAAACAATCGAACAATGAAATGGTACTTCTTCCCTTAACATTGGTGCAGCTTTGTGTGATCAGGCGTGTAACGACACAGATGGGTGCTCTGGATGGTTTCCGTGTAGCTCTTTTACATTTTGCAGATTTTCTTAACAGGTCCAACTGCCTAAGGAGGGGGAAAAAGCTCTTTTTACCTTTAAGACTTCGAAGTCTGATTTTTTAAGTGCACAGATAACTTGAATGCCTAAATTGAAAAATGAGAAGAATATCCGTAGGGAAAAAGGAGCTTATTGCTGCCTCCCTGAAGTTCATCACATGTTGTCACATATTTCTCTAACATTTTTGACTTGGTTAAGTGCAAATTTAGGTGAACACACTCTTTTCCCAGGGTTCATGGCAACAGGAATATAATATGTATTTTCTGATTAATGAGTTCAACTCTGCAGTCTCAGGGATCTTAGGCAAATGGGGCTTCTTAGAGGCAGAGGATTGGACCAAATGACTTTACATCTCCATTATTTCCTGACTTAGTTTTTGCTAACGTTTCAAGCACTCCTCATACACTTTCATACACTTTTTTTAGGTGTATTTGTGACATATAATAACCTGAAATCCCCATCTCAGAATTTAAAATCCTTAGCAACAGTACATATAGACTTCCCCCATAACTATGGAGAAAATTTAAACTAGGAATTTAGTAAATGGATGAATGCTAATAAAGCTCACCTTATCACTCATCAATTAAATTATTATATCAGCTGGAAACAAATAAATTACAATTCAAATGGTTACTGAAACACTGCCACGCATATAAGTCCAAATTCTTTTTCCAATGTGTTATTTGGGGCAGCGACGTCTAATTCATTGATAATAGGCCAGATCCCTTTTCTAGCCTCCCTTTTTATTTTGTGGTTAGTCATTCGTGCCACTTTATATGGCTTGTGGTTATCAGGGAAACACTGACACTCTGCTCGGACATGATGAGTTCAGTTTCAACTAGGAAACTCAATCAGTTCAATTCAGTTCAGTTCAGTCACTCAGTCGTGTCCAACTCTCTGCAACCCCATGAATCACAGCACGCCAAGCCTCCCTGTCCATCACCAACTTCCGGAGTTCACTCAGACTCACGTCCATCGAGTCAGTGATGCCATCCAGCCATCTCATCCTCTGTCATCCCCTTCTCCTCCAGCCCCTAATCCCTCTCAGCATCAGAGTCTTGTCCAATGAGTCAACTCTTTGCATGAGGTGGCCAAAGTACTGGAGTTTCAGCTTTAGCATCAGTCCTTCCAAAGAACACCCAGGACTGATCTTTAGAATGGACTGGTTGGATCTCCTTGTAGTCCAAGGGACTCTCAAGAGTCTTCTCCAACACCACAGTTGAAAAGCATCAATTCTTCAGCGCTCAGCTTTCTTCACAGTCCAACTCTCACATCCATACATGACTACTGGAAAAACCATAGCCTTGACTAGACGGACCTTAGTTGGCAAAGTAATGTCTCTGCTTTTGAATATGCCATCTAGGTTGGTCACTTAATAGTTGACCCTAAATAACAAAGCTGCCTCTGAGAAGACAGTGTATATAGACTGAGAAAATGAGTTTAAAGTGTATTTAAACCAGACAAAAATGTAGTGACCACATTGATAGCTTGTAGATACTTAGAAACAGAGAAACAACACTTGTTCAAGAGGCAGGGGATGTAGATGCTGGGGAACTGTTCGGTTCTGCAGTGACGACGTCAAGAAACACAAGACCTACCTAGTCAGGCCTCCACCGAAGAATTTTACAAAGAGGGCAGAAAAAGGAAATACATAACAGGTAGTTAGAGGCTCTTGGCCAGTGCAGACCTGATGAAGCCAAAGCAGAATAACAATGTGTCCAGGGAACGTTTTCTCTATCACTTCTTTTTGAACCATGTCATGAAGGCAGAATAGACATAGCACAAGAATGTAGAATCAGTGTAACAAAGTTTGCACTGATCCAGTGGATCCCATCATGGACTCGATGGCCGTGAGTCTGAGTGAACTCCGAGAGATGGTGATGGACAGGGAGGCCTGGCGTGCTGCGATTCATGGGGTCGCAAAGAGTCGGACACGACTGAGCGCCTGAACTGAACTGAACTGAATCCACATTGAATGAGTTTTTACTAAGTGAAAAACACATACAATATACCTGTCAGCTTTATTCTTCCTCATAATGTTTGGCAAAGTCGGATATCACAATGTACTTGCTTGATTCTTGCCCTTCTTCCTTTGTATTGAGTTGGACAATACAAACTCCATGGCAGCCTCTCTTGCTTACCAAGTTATCTTCAAGGTATCTTATATAATAAGTGCTCAATAAATATTATTTGAAAGGGTCCATCCTCCCAGTGGTCCATTAGTATTGCATAAGGGCTATGCTCACAGCCTCAGGTGAACAGAACACTGAGCGGGCAATTGTAATCTGTGACCAGTATGAGTAGTTCAGGAGGCAAGGAGAGCACAGAGGTGACGCCCTGACGTGTCAGCTGAAAAAGGGCTATTGTAAAACCCCTGCCTCCCAGAAAGAGAAATAAGAGGGTTTACTTTCTTTGCATTATTTATTAAATGTGTTGAACTGAAAGGCACACAACCCAAAGCTAAAAGAATGATGAAATTGCATCATTTTTCACTTCTGTCTCCAGATAACATGCATCTTATACAAGGGGGGAAAAATGACCCGTGTGATCTCGTTACTGAATTTACTAGAGTCTAGTAGTCCTTAAATGAGGGTGGGAAGAAACAAGCTGGGCACGAATGAGTCCATGTCATTCATGAGCCAGGCAGAATCATCCCAGCATTGGGGGAATTTAGGGCGCTGGATGAAGTGTGCATGTGTGTGCTGAGCGTGTGCGTGTGTTTTCAGTGAGATCGCATTCTCACCTTTATGAAGAAGTCACCAGACAGTTACTGTGCACTCTGGAGGGCCTCGGTGCCCTTCCTCGCTCACCTCTGCTAGCCAGTCTGGACACCAGAGTAAACACCAGAACCCATCTTATCAAATGCTTCTGTTGCGAAACAGCCAGACATTGTCAGATATAGATGGTGATGCTGACTTCTCAATAGCAGAAAAAAGGACCTAAATTAGACTTCTATAAAAAGAATATTGCATATTTATTTCTACAATAACACCCAGGAAAAAAATGTTAGTCAAGAAGCAAGCAATTGGGTGAATAAATAAGCTTGCCTTTGTTCTCATCAATTAAGTTATTACATCAGTTGGAAAACCAGTGAATTATAATACAGATGTTTAATGAAACACTGCTGAGCCTATAAGTCAAACTCCTATTTTGTGGTGTGATTTTGGCTGCATAGTTTTGTGTGTGTTAAACCGTATTTATTAGCTGATACCCATTATTACTTTGAGCAAGGTATAATTCAGTTGTCAGGCTCCATCGCAGGCAAGGAGATTTAATCAGTAAGAGCCGCTTTGCTACTGAGTATAAAACAATGTGGGTTTCATGAAGCAATCATGGCAGTGTGGAAAAAATGGGATTAATTAGTATTGTATAAGAACAGGCAGCATGCTCATTAAAGCCTTGTGAGGTGGCTCTTGATAGACTGCCGCTTGATAGGACAGCATTAAAGTGACGAGGCGAAGACTTCGTTCCCAAATCCGTCCTGACTGTATCTTGCTTTTAAGTTACCTGGAATGACCCTCCCCGGCGTTCTGAATACAAAGATCAAAATGACCGCCGGGGATCCAGGAGCCACCTGGACCGAGGGAGCCAGGCAGAGGTAGGACGCTTCAAAGACCACTTTTTCTGAACTTGCAGTCAAACACGAATCAATAGCTGTAAATGAGGCCGCGCCAGGGGTGGTGGATTTGCATTCGCACTCGGCAGGTCGGGCAGAAACTAATTTGACAATTGGCAACCCACCTTACTGAAGGCCATGTACAAATCCTCTGTTTGTTTACCCAGGGCTGGTGGTGTCTGGAAATGTATGCGTCCTGAGGAAGAGAGCAGGGGCTCCAGAGAGCCTGGGGTGGGGGCGTGTGGGGGCGTCAGGGGGAAGGAGGAGGACTCTAACTGGGGAAGTGGCTCACTTCTCCCCAGGCGCCCACTGACTAATTATTTGGGTTTCTAAAATGCCTCTCTTCCTTCCCAAAATGAATAGTTATTTGTTTTGTCTTGTTTTGTTTTCTCAGTGAAAGCACCTGCACGTGAAAAAAAGCCCTGTGAGAACAATCTGCTTGGGGTGAGGAATATTTTTTTGATGTGCTTTAAACCTGTTTTCCTCTTCGGGCTTGCAAACCTGGAACAGTTTGGGTTGGGTCCTCGAGCTGCAGTCACCTGCCGGGGCGAGGGGGCGGGATTTCAAGTTAACATGAGCAGATCTCAGAGGATCTTCTTTCACCTTCACCCCTCAGCCCCAGCTTCCATCTTCCCAGTGACCTCCACAAACACAGCATATCAGGGAACTCAGTAAAGACTAGGTATTTGTCGGGTTTATTTCTAGGACTGAAAAATGCACTCAGAAACCTCAAAACTCTCTGTTCCTCCACCCCCAACTATATGCATATGTAACGTACATAACTTGTTGAATCTGCCCACCATATTAATGTACTGCTTTCTATCAGGAAGCTCGAGGACTCAGCTCACAACCATAGGTTGTTTGCCATTGAATTCGGGTAATTCCACTGGAGTCTGCAGATTCCCAGCACCGGGCAGAAGTCAGACTACCTGAGCAGGCTAGATAGGATTAAGCACACTGCTTTATCAAGTGATGTGTTGCAATAGTATTCATTTAAACCCTAACATCTCATTGTTGTGATCTGAGCTGCGTGATGTAATGCAATATGACAGCCATTGAATTAATAGAAAATGGAATTCATCTCTCAAAATTGCACACAAAATAAAGGCACAGAGACAGACAAAAATAAAGGGAGAAAGACAGACAGATAAATACCTTTAATAGTTTTTTTTCTGTACCTAAATGAGTCTGCCTGAGCCTGGCAGCATTAGGAGCGTCAGATGGCACCAGCCCATCTGCCCAGAGCCCCTGCCGCCGCGTTCACCCCTCTGTCAGGGAAGCACTGAACATGTTCCTGTTCTGTGCCTTTTATTTTAGCAAGTGAATCGCACAGCAGTCCACTGGAAGCGCTGCCACCAGCATCGCCACATAGGCACGACACAGTCAGAGGAAATTCTCTGCCCTTCTTAGCTTGATGAGAACCTCCTGCAAAAACTGTGCAACTCCTTCAGGTAGCAGCCATCTACTAGATTTATAATCCTACAGTGGCGGAAGGGGTTAGCTGGGTAATTCAAATCACTAGATTTCACTAATGAACTAGGACCTGGGAGAGAGCCCTTTACATTGTAAAGGCTCCATTTCACCTTCCCGATGCCCCGCACACTTTATCTCCAAATTTTTACATTATTTATATAAAAAGGGAAATGGTTTCTCTCAGAGGAAAATGAGTGAGCAAAGCATCTCTGCTGATAGAGTGTCCCCTACAATTCACTGCGATTCAGACACCCTCTCTCATGGCAACAAAAACAGCGCTTGATTGAGCACAGAAAAATACAGAATATGCCCAGTTCAATTTGAATATCAGACAAACACATAATGCAGTATTTCAGATGTACTTATATTAAAGTCATTTGTTGCCTATCTGAAATTCTGATGTAACTGGGTATCCTGCACTTTACCTGGAACTCTAAACTAAAGGGAAGGTGGAACGGAGGTGCACTTAACCCACAAAGGGCATGACATGAAATGTCAGGAGAAAACGCTCGACAAAACTCGGGAAGCCTGGCCATATGTAGAAGTCTTCCGGTGTCTATGTTCCTCGGTGGAGCACTTTTATTCGGCAGACTACTGAAGGCTTCACTGAGCTTTGAAAGAAACCATTGGTCACTTTTCCCACATGGATAAGCAAGTTCTAAATGACGTTTCCTTCACATTAACCTCAGAGACAATTTTCTACTTTGCATTTTGTGTGAAGGAACCATACAGTGTTTTCTCAAACCGAGGCGTTCCTGGAACCTTCCCAGCACCACCACCACCAGATACCTTCATACATCACCAGAGACGGCAGCCTCGAAAGCACTGACCTTCCTTTGGGTATCCACAAACACGGCATACCCAACGGAATTAAAACCAGTATTCAAAAAACGTCTGGACAAAGACAGACAAGTACATGCGTGTCTATAGCAGCCACAATAACCACGAGGTAGAAACAAGCAAAAAGGCCCCCAGCTGATGACGGGCCAGCCAATACAACGGAGTAAGGAAGGAATACCATAATCCAGATGAATCTTGAAAACATTATGCTAAGTGAAAGAAGCCAGACACAAAAGGTCACATATTGTACGATTCCATTTGTATGAAGCATCCAAAATAGGTACATCTGCAGAGACATATGGGCTTCCTGGTGGCTCACGGTAAAGAATCTGCCTGCCGGTGCAGGAGACGCAAACTCGATGCCTGGGTCAGGAAGATCCCCTGGAGGAGGACACGGCAACCCACTCCACTATTCTTGCTTGGAGAGTCCCACGGACAGAGGAGCCTGGCGGGCTTACAGTCCATGGACAGATGAGCCTCGTGGGCTACAGTCCACGGGGTCGCAAAGAACAGGATATGATTTAAGCAACTGAGTATAGACACATATCCAGATGGGAGGCTCCCAAGAGCCACGAAGGCGGGGCAGGGAGCGGGTGGGTGGGGGTGGGTGACGGCCAGTGGGTACTGGGTCTCCTTTTGGGGTGATAAACTGCTTAAGAACTAAACAGAGGTAGCGGTCACAATCCACGGTCAGTGCATTAAAGGCCACTGAACTGTTCACTCTAAAATGCTTAATTTCATGTTACATGAATGTCACTTCAGTAAAAGTAAAGAAATAAACTAAAAGCATTGATCTTAATAAGAAGATGGGGTTCTACATGGAGTATTGGTTACAGGAATGTATACATTTTTCAGAAGTCATTCAACAATACACTTAAGACCTATGTGTTTTACTGTGTTTTTCAATGAAATATGGAATAGCCCCTGGAAGTTAATACTCAAATGGTAGCTAATAATATTTTAGCTTCACATAAATTATATATTTATTATTTTTTAGTTATAACAAAGAAACGTAGAGAGTTTTTAGTTATAACCATTTTTCCACATTGTAAGAGAAACTCAAGCCACGTATTTAAGGTGTGCATTATGATTCCCTCCACACTTCACCACAGGCTACAGACACCTTTCCAACCACTTCCTCCAAAAAGAATTTGACTTACTAGGGCAGTATCTCAAACCTGGAACACTGCAATCCAGAATTCTATGTCCTTGGAATTCTAGGAGTTTTGACCTCTAGTCAGAGATATCAGGGGCTTCCCAGGAGGCACCAGTGGTAAAAGAACCCACCTGCCCGTGCGGGAGACATAAGAGATGCGGGTTCCAACCCTGGGTTGGGACGATCCCCTGGAGGAGGGCGTGGCAACTCAGTCCAGTGTCCTTGCCTGGAGAATCCCACAGAGAAGCCTGGCGGGCTGCAGTCCACAGGGTTGCAAAGAGTCAGACACAGCTACAGGGACTGACGCGTATGCACAGAGACGCTGGCGTCTGTAATGGGCCAGGCTCTCTGCCTCACATGCTGCCTACACAGGAACTAGCTCTCCATCCACACAGCCATCCTGCCTCTGGTTAGCAGTCCCTCCCTCACGCCTTCCTTCTCCATTACTTCTTACCAACGTCAGCACTGAGAACGCTTTTGAAGAATATACCAGGTAACATTTGAAGCATTACCCAAAGAATAAGACATTACGTTGAGTGATTACTGTACATTCATACTCATTTATGCCCATCTCTGCATCACCTTTCACTCGTGCTGAAGAACACTCTCCATGGAACCCACAATTCAAAACTGCTGAGCAAAGCAATATTAGAAAGTCTTAGGAGGACAGTTCCACATGGAGGGGAGAGTTCTCATCTGCTCCCAGCAATAGGATCCCTGGAATCGACTGTGATAAGAAACAAAATTTCACTTGGCTAATTGAAGCATAAGAGGACACTGAAACAAGGCTGCCACAAACAACATTATTGCCCTTTTTCTTAAAATCCCCACAGAGCCAAAGTCGAGACTGTGGTAGGGCTACCGTTCCTAGCTAAGTTTGTTTCCCATATTTAAATTATTCATCTTTATTTTGTTCCCTCTCTTTCTCTCTCTCGTGTACATATATATATATAATAGGTAATTGGGGTGAAGAAATAAATTGCTTGACTAATAGGATTAATTATATCAGCAATATTTTAATCGTCTGTTATATCTGTATGTCTATTGTTGCCACAAGCTGTTTGGAAAGGCGGGAAAGGGGACAGCGGTGCTGAGCACTGTCCGCGGGGAGCCTATGGCCCCGTTGGGCAGCTAAGGTGAGCATCCTCACCACCATCATGATGTTTATCGCTGTCCTCACAACAGATTATAATATCTGGCCATGCTCTGACCACTGTAGACACCCTGCCTCATTTAACCCACACCATAATTCTGGGAAATAGATACTATTTATGCACCCATTCTGCAGATGTAAAAACTGTGCTGAGTCAGAAGGTAAGCAACTTGGCCAAGATCTAGCCCCAAACAGCAAGCAGTGGAGCTATCATTGGAACTCAGTTCCACCAGGCTCCAAATTCTACGCTTTCTGCCCATGTCTCTTCACTGTGTCTCCAAACATAACTGAAAACCTAAGCAGCGATGGACCAAGAGGCAGTATCTAAAATTCCTGAAGAGCCTTCAAGACGACCAAGGAGGAGAACAGGACGACTATGAATTAAGACTCTAATCTTACGTGGAAGTAGGAGTAATTTCTGAGTGTGAGTATAGTGAGGATGGCATTTCATAGGGAGATTCCAACTTCTCTGGGGTAGATTCCTAGAAATGTCAATAAAAATAAAAAAAAAAGAAAACATTAAATTCTCACAAGGGAACTTCAGTCCAATTAAAAAGGCTTCAGTTCATTCGCTGTCAAGTATTATCTTTTTACAGATACCATGATCTGTTAAAATTGATCAGAACATGATGAATATTTCAAAAACTCACTCATCCCAACAGTGATATGTCATAGAACTTTGGGCAGCTCCTCGTATCACCGTCCTGTGGGGGCTCTACGGTTTAGCCTGGTAGGTGGAGTCAGGGTGTCTCAAACGCAAGGTAATGCATATTTCATGTGCTTGGAGACAGATGGGAAGAGAAAGGAGCAGAGGAACGAAGGCACGCAAAGCAATTCCAAAGCAGTGTATCCAGTCTGACCTGCAATCCAGTCTAAACGAAACATCTAAGCTGTTTCACTTCTCTCTTCCATTCTTGGTAACCTAGGACACAGTAACTTTCTCCAGCTGCTGAAGGGATGGCTGGGAATCTAGCCAGCGCAGAGGAAGGCCCCGGCAGCCCCACAGCTGGAAGGGCCAGCCCCACCTCCCCTTGTGAGAGGGACTCTGGAGAGAGGGGAGGAGCTGCTCGCCTCGGCCTCTGTTACCATGGCAACCTTCTCTTTTGTTTCCCTGGATCCAGAGCTGCCGCCTCATTTAGTGCCTGGCATTCAGGTGAGGCAGCTGCATGATGGCTCGAGGAGGAAAAGGAGGAAACACAAAAACAAAACTGCTTAACAAACGCGCACCACACATCACGGCACCGAGGAGGCGTTATCAGGACGCGTGGCCAGACTTCTCTCCACCTTTTTTTTTTTTGGAGGCTATCACCATCACATAATTGCAATGTACTTGACTAACGTAATTGAATAATGTACTTGGGGGATGTTCACTTTGTTCCGGCTGTCACTGGGATAGGTGCATGTCACACGCTCCTGCGTTGCCTGCAACGCTTGGCTCTTCCTTACTCCGCGGAGAAGTCTCAGGGCAAAGGTCACCTTCCCAACCAGGCTTTCCCTGATAGCCTCCTCAACACCCTGTCTGCTTCCTTCTCAACAATAAGCACAACTCACAGCCATTTCATTGACAGTCCTATGCCCGTCCGCTTTTGCTCTGTCTCTCAGATAGATGACAAGCTCCACGAGGGCAAGGATACTGCTACTCTTGTACAAACTAACATCAAATGAAATGTCCCAGAGAAGTAGCAACCAATGAATATTTGTGGAAAAAATGAATCACACTGTAATTCTGAAAACATGATTCAGGACGCTGAGATTTAAAGTGCTGATCTAGTAGCTAAGGATCTCTCTCTCTCTCTCAATTCTCTTTTCTCTTAAATGAACAACCAACAAAAGAGTCATATTAAACACGTGGCCTGAGTCACAGCCCCGCTTAGTCTCACTGCAGAGTCTGCTTCTCTGTAGAACTTTCTGCATCTTAAGGAAGCCCGTGCTCAGCTGCTCAGCTGTGCCTGACTCTGGCGACCCCTGGACTGTTGCACACTAGGTGCCTCTGTCCATGGGATCATTCTGGCAGGAATACCGGAACAGGCTACCATTTCCTACTCCAGGGGGTCTTCCTGACCCCGGGAGGAAACCCGCAGCTCTTGCGTCTCCTGCCCTGGCAGACGGATGCTGTGCCGCTGCACTACCCGCGAAGCCCTCAGGAAGCCTAGTTATGTGTTTACAACTGAGTAGTATATGGGGAGAGAGAACATAACGCTGGCTTTCAAGAAGCAGGGGCGAAGTGAGCGCCTGCAAATAATCTGTCAGGTATTTACCTACCAGTTTCAACCCTAAGCAAGGGGCAACCTCAAGACACCTACATTCTAGATTCTGTGAGGGTGAGTCCAAGGAAGCAATCTCTACCATACAGAGAAGGGAGAGAGGAAGCTGGCATAAGTGAGACGAAGAATAGAGGGAACTCTGCACGTGCATAGCGTCCTTCCCCATCCATTTACTTGGTCTGGGGGATGAGAGAAGGTCTAGAGATTGAGCTCAATGGCCAATGACTCCCTGTGATACCTACATAATGAGGTCTCCATAAAAACCCTAATTGAGGGGTTCAGGGAGTTTCCAGACTAGAGAGCACATGTAGCTGCCACGGGAGGACATTATACCTGGAGAGGGCATGAAGCTGAGTCCCCACCACCCGTATTTTTAGGCATTTCTTCCGTAGTTTTTATTCCAGAGTTAACCACTTTCTTTCTTCAATATCCCATTCTCTGAAGACAGCCCCTCTCCATCCCACAGATGGAGCTTACTCAGTTCACATCGGGGGTGAGGGGGACCACATCTCTTTGTTCCAAAGATGGGTGATCCAGGCCACACCAAATAGAGCATTCTTTTCCTCTGACCACAGGGACTGTATGTCAATGGGCACATAAACCAAGTTGAGTTGTCCCTGAAATGTTTCTATCAAAAGGGATTTCAATAAAAATAATTTGTAAGGTCTAAGCCCAGGAATCAATTAAAAAACACCATTAATAAATAAGTCATCAAACCTACAGAGCTGTGATTCTCAACCAGGCACACCTGGAAGGTTTCTATTTTTGTTTTAAGCAAACATCTGAAATTGAAAATGAACTCGCTCAGTCGTGTCCGAATCTTTGCAGCCCTATGGACTGTAGCCTGTCAGGCTCCTCTGTCCATGGGATTTTCCAGGCCAGAACACTGGAGTGGGCTGCCACTTGGCATATTCTTAATAAACCGGCTGAACCAATATCTCACTAAGACTCCAGAATCTCTCTTGAGTGAAGAAGCTGTTTTATAGAAATGCTAGACTCTTCTGGAGAATTAAACTGTGCTTTTACATTTTATGCATGTGTGCTCAGTAGCCCAATCATGCCAGCTCTTTGTGACCCCACAGACTGTAGCCCGCTAGGCTCCTCTGTCCATGGGATTTCTCAAGCAAGAATACTGGAGTGGATTGCCATTTCCTTCTCCAGGGGATCTTCCTGAACCAGGGATCAAACCTTCATCTCCTGCACTGGCGAGTGGAATCTTTACCACTGAGGCACCAGGAAAGCCCTTTACATTTTATACAGATCCCTAAAACTGATTATGTAGAATAAACTTATGGATTTATTCATTCAACTGTTAAACTGCTGAAAAGGCATTTCTTAGAGTAAACATTTGTATAGTGCTCTAGGTTGGGGAGTGGATTAAGAGTGACAGGAAATAGCTATTGTTAGCTAGAATTCTTTTGGTTGCAAGTGACAGAAAACCCAAATCAAAGCTAAAAGGGGAGGATCCATTGGCTCATATATTTGGGGAGATTACCCTTTAGGAAATGCTGGCCACTGGCATCTGGATTCTTTCATTTCCTCCATTTTAGGCCTGCTGACCTTTGTTCAGCACACTAGAGGAAATGACTTCACACCACCTCCTCCCCAGAATCCACCGTTGACGCTTACCAACACCTTTGGAAACAGAAGCCCTCTTCCACGTCGTCTACTTGTCAATTCCAGAGAAACTGCAAAACCGCTGAGCTGCCTAGGAGTTCATGCCTGGACCAAGCAGAGTCACACCGACCTACTGCGAGGAGCCCATCCTCGGTCACACTTCACAGAATGGGTGGTCACAATCACAAGTCTCACCAGAACTCCTGACCCCACTTCAGTCTTGAAATGGGACGGTAGGAGGATAAAAGTCAACATGTGACGACTGCAGTCATGCCTAGGTCTCACACTGAAGACCGTCCTTCATTTTCCATCTTCTATGACCTGTGATGGAGAAGGCAATGGCACCCCACTCCAGTACTCCTGCCTGGAAACTCCCATGGACGGAGGAGCCTGGTGGGCTGCAGTCCATGGGGTAGCTAAGGGTCGGATGCGACTGAGTGACTTCACTTTCACTTTTCACTTTCATGCATTGGAGAAGGACATGGCAACCCACTCCAGTGTTCTTGCCTGGAGAATCCCAGGGACGGGGGAGCCTGGTGGGCTGCTGTCTATGGGGTTGCACAGAGTCGGACACAACTGACGTGACTTAGCAGCAGCAGCAGCATGACCTGTGAATGACTTCCTAAATGTCTGAAGTCAATTAAAAAAGAGAAATGAATTCGATACTTAGCAGCAGTAGCAAAATCTTGGTACTGCTCAAGTGCCCTGACCTAGAGGGCTGTCTAGGAGAGTTCAGATTTACAAGACTCTTCCTCAGTTAGAAGTGAATCTCAAAGGGCAGCAAATCTCATCTCCTATATCACTGAGACTTCATTAAAAAAAAAAAAAAATTCTCCCCTCTAATCTAGTGAGTTTAGTCTTTCTAAAGGTGAACTGAGTCCAAGAAAAGGGTGGTGTTTGACTATATCTCAATTGTGATTTCTGTTAAAAGCCAATCTTAAACCCTTCAGGGACACCAAGATTAGGAGTCTAGGAAACTTGTTAATATTGCTCTCCAAACCAGCTCACAAACAGAAAGGACACAATTCGTACAAGTAGCTGCATTTACATGATGATTTTTAGCCAAGGAGCTTTGCAAAATGAACTTTACAAACTAATTCTGTTGGAGCTATACTTGCATCAAACAACTCCCCCCACCCCCTCCGCAACCACTGCACGTACACTAGAACCTGTGAGAAGGCACATTGTAAGAGCTCGGGGTGGACCGGGTTTGGGAGTAAGGAGTGTGTTTGAAACTGTGGGAAGAATTTTAATATCCCGAAGTGTCAGGGGAGAGAACTGCTCCAGCTGATAGGCTATTTAGTCCCCACGGCCAAACTACTGACTTGCTGGCAAATTACTCAGACAAGGAATGAAGTGAAACTCTTTCAAAAGTGACTGAGTCCACTGGAATTCACAACAGTCTATAGTGCTGAGTGCCCTCTGCTCGCACCATGGATTATGTATTCAGGTGACAGCAAACCCAGGAGCTGTATTTGCATGAAATCTATCACACAACAATGTATTGTCGAGTGAAGGTTTTAAATCAGATTTAATCTATCCCGAATGACATCTGAACTAAGGGCTTGAATCAAACCCATAAAGTAAATCCCAAATTAATTCAAGGTATCTTAACTCCGACATTTCATTTTACAAGTAATCCAAAACTCCTTACTATTAAAAAAAAAACTAATTTGTACTATTTTCCAAAGAAAGTATAGTTTGCTTTGTAATTTTAAACAGTCGAATAAAACAGCACAACAACCACTTAAGGGAGACAGCTTAGCTTATTTTTTTCATCATATATGTACTGAACACCTAATATACACTATCCTTTCTGTGTTCAGGATATAGCGATGGACTTAGTAAATTATATTGCTGGCCCCAGGAATCTCAGATTCTAATGGAGAGAGAGACACAGACACAAACCTGGAAAATAAATAAATGCATGCAAAAATTTCAAACATTACATCCTCTTAAAGCAGAGGTTGGCGAACTGTGGCCCACAGGTTGCTCCTCTAACTAAACTCTTATTAGCACACTGTGAAAGAAAGGGAAAGTCAGTCGTGTCTGACTCTTTGTGACCCCATGGACTGTACAGTCCATGGAATTCTCCAGGCCAGAATACTGGAGTGGGTAATCTATCCCTTCTCCAGGGGATCTTCCCAACCCAGGAAACGAACCCGGGTCTCTTGCATTGCAGGCGGATTCTCTACCAACTGAGCCCCCAGGAAGCCCTGGCACACTCTGGACACATTATCTATGCGTCAGCTTAAAAGTGCACAACGTGGTTTACGAATTTAAGTTTTATTGAGGACAAATTCTGGGAGACAGCTCGAGGAATTGTGTGTGTGTGTGTGTGTGTGTGTGTGTGTGTGTGAATTGTTTGGCTAAGAAATGCATGTAGTCAAGCAAGCATCTTGGTAAAATATTAATGCTAATCACAAAGAACATATCTCCGCCTTTTTTTATGTTTGGAAGATGTATGAATCCGGGGTCCTACAGATTCTGCCTGAGATGTGCATCTAATTATCTAGACCCCTTTATCTAGAGTAGCTCATCCGGAATTCCCAGGGCACCCTGGTGGTAAGAGAACTGCAGGCGTGGGAGCTGACTTAACCCTTGTACAACTGGTTGATGAGCCTTGTTCATTCCTGTTCACATGTGACTGCTTTTGAGCTACAGTGGAGTGTTAGGTAACTGGGACATACGTTGTATGGTCCATAAAGTCTAACGTATTTGCTGTCTGAGCCTTCACAGAAAAAGACTGCTGGCCCTCTGAAGGAACAAAACGGGTGACAGGTGACGTGCCTGTGACGGGAGCTGAGTATAAGATCTGGGGAGGACTCAACCAAAGCAGTGACATTTGATTTGCGATCTGAGTAGCGAGAAAAAGCCAGCCATGGGAACCAAAGTGTTTTAGACAAAACAATATGGCAATTCTGGTTGGTTCTGTTTTGCTTTACTTTAGTAAAGTATTGCCTTAAAAGTGATGGACAGGTTACTGGACTATAACAGTAAGAAAACCTCAAATGTCAAAAGAAAAACACAAAAACTTTCAGCTTATTCTTTGTGCACGGTGGGAAAAGCATTTTCAAGGTTTCTCTGGATTCTCATTCAAAACAAGAAATAGGCCCCATCTAGGTTAGTAACAAAGGAGGGGAGCGTGTGTGCATTCCTAGGTGATCAGTTTAAAGCTAAACCTTTACTTTTGGTGGGAATCTTTCTCCACATTTTCCTTCATTTCCAATTATTTCTTTCACCTTCATGCTTTTGCACTGACAAAGCATTTCTACTCAGAATATTGCAGAGTACATCTTTTTCCAGAAAAGGCATTCCACTACCATTTGGGAAGAAGCAGAAGGATCAAGATCCGTGCCGGTGAATAACATAATGGGGAAACTCAGACCATGTGTGGGAAAGCTCTTCTTTATCTCCACCTACACTGTAGGCGTCCCTGTCGTTGCAAAGGTGGATTTACTGCTGGCCAAAGAGCATTGGTTTTCTTTTGTACCGTTCTGTCTCCAGGTGGGCCGCTTCTCAGTAAAGGTTAAAAATTTAACTTCACCTTTTGTGCAGTATCTTACACCAAAATCCCTGTAACTTTCACTTCTAATACGGTATTTGAAACCATTTCAGGTGGAAATCCACCCTTCACAAGCATGTCCTTGCCTCTGTTAGAAACCCCATGCTCTAATTTCAGATATTTTCATGATACTTATGGTGGTCTTGGTTGGATAAATTAAATCCGCTTTTCTCCTGATTGCCTTGCTGGCCCTCTTTGTAACTTCACTTTGTATTCCTTTCTGTTCAATACTTTTCAAAGTACTGAGAGTTTAAAGAGGTACAATAAATCCCAGATCAGTTTTTAATGACCACGGTAAGCCTGCTTGTAATATGTCAGTAAGCTGAACCTAAAAGCCAATGGGGAATAGGCCATTTCTGCCTTAGTAATTGCCTCCACAGAAAGATTTATAATGTCATTATCTGAATCTACAAGAAATAACTCATAGAGCTGAAATACCCTAAAAAAATATTACAATTCTCTTAAAATCTAGTCATTCATAAATGCTAAATCATAAAACTTTTTTCAAGATGTTTTATGTTAAAAGTAAAACCCAGTAAAAATATAAATGCTCGTTTCTTAATCAGATTCCTCATTCTTTATGTATCTGTTTGTAGCTTTGCAGTTTTCTAGGGCATATTTACAAACCTAACATTCAGCTGCCAGAATCCCCAACCAGTATGAGAAACTGTGGTGTCTCAAGAGGCATTTCTTGTCACCTTTTTATCTCTGTGTGATAGCAGGGAGTAAGGAGGAAGAGGGTTAGTTAGGATGGCAATAAAATTAATTTCAGCACTAAAAGTCACCTTTTCCCCCTAATTTCTCCCTGAAAAAAAAAAAAAAAAAAGCACACTCAACTTCCTGCCAAACGCGCTGCAGAGCTGTTTTAAGCCATTTCTGAAGCTTCCTTTCCCCTCCTCATTTCCAAATCAAGGGAAGATCAGTCACTTCTTTCAAATTGCAGGAAACATCCTCCCCAATTTGTCCAGAGTTTAATAAAATCCTGGTATTGCCACGTTTCCTTGTCTCCCCATGCCATAAAACAGAGCAACATTTATACTAATTTCTGCAGTGCAAAAATGTTCTTTGGAGTAGAAAATCCATTACAGTTTAAAAAGGACACTTGAGATGTTTTTCATAATTTGTAAAATCACATTTTCTCCTTTTTAAATACAGTAATTTGGTTGCAAACGTGAACATGGAATTAAAGCTCTTTCCAGGATTTTTCCCCTTCTGGCAATCTACTCAAGACTGGTGTTTTATCCAAATTCTTTTAATATCTAGAATTGCAGCTAAGTTTTTGTATGGGGAAAAGGAGGGAAGAAGGGGATTTAAAAGCCCCTGGGATAGAAAATGAATCTTGTGTTTTTTGTTTGCCATTCCCATCACACCTCATGAATCAACCATCATCACTCCATTCCTTGATTATTATTTTCCACTTTGGCATTTCTATAAATAGTAACTCTCAAGAATCTCCCCCTATTGTGATACAACATATCCAAAAACGGAACTAGCCTTCCTCCCAGCAAAGTGCTGATGTCAGAGAATGATGCTACCCCTCCATTCATTTTCAAAGAACCATCAGTTCAGTTCAGTTCAGTTCAGTCGCTCAGTCGTGTCCGACTCTTTGCGACCCCATGAATCACAGCATGCCAGGCCTCCCTGTCCGTCACCAACTCCCGGAGTTCACTCAGACTCACGCCCATCGAATCAGTGATGCCGTCCAGCCATCTCATCCTCTGTCATCCCCTTCTCCTCATGCCCCCAATCCCTCCCAGCATCAGAGTCTTTTCCAGTGAGTCAACTTTTCGCATGAGGTGGCCAAAGTACTGGAGTTTCAGCTTCAGCATCATTCCTTCCAAAGAAATCCCAGGGCTGATCTCCTTCAGAATGGACTCGTTGGATCTCCTTGCAGTCCACGGGACTCTCAAGAGTCTTCTCCAACACCACAGTTCAAAAGCATCAATTCTTCAGTGCTCAGCCTTCTTCACAGTCCAACTCTCATATCCATACATGACCACAGGAGAAACCATAGCCTTGACTAGACGGACCTTAGTCGGCAAAGTAATGTCTCTGCTTTCGAATATGCTATCTAGGTTGGTCATAACTTTTCAGCCCAGGCTAAAAGGCAAAATACCATGTCTCCCATTCGCTTACCAGCCACATCCAGATAATCACCAAGAAAAATTCTACTTCCAAATATGAATATTTTCTTCCATCACTACCACCACTACCACCTTAGCAATTTCTTACCTGGGCTGTTCTAACTACCTCCTAACTGATTAGCCCATATCCCTTTCTACCCAGAGCTATACAAGAGCCAATGAGATCTTTGAAAAAGCCAAACCTGACCACAAGCTTCTCCAATGACTTTCAGATACTGCTTGGATAAAATTCAAAGTCCTTTCCATGGCTGCCTTCGAATATGATCCCTGACGGACCTAGACTCCACGCTATTCTGCTCTCGGCCCTCAGCCCATTTCCGCCATCCTGGCCGCCTTCTGGTTCCTACGGTGCATCCACGTTCTCTTATCTCACTGCCGCTACAAATGCCAGTGCTCCTACTTGGAACAGTCTTCTCTCCCCCTCCCTCCATGCCTTAGTCAGCTCTTTCCCGTAATGTGGTCTCAGAAAAACCTTCCGCGACTCCGGGGTCTTGGGACGCTTCCCATGTGATACGCTGTCCTCACCTCTCCTCCTTCAATGTCCTTTCACCACATCTGACATCACTTGCTAAACCTGGGTACCCTCATCTATAAGCACCATCGTGGTAGGGGATTCAGCCCTGTATCCTCAGCCACTAGCAAAGAGGACCTCCGCAAATATTTGATAAATGAACCAATATGATAACCGTTCCATAACCCATCTATGTCAATCTCTACCCCATTCACCCATCTCCCCAACAAATGTTTATTGAAACTTACATATGTTGAGCACCATACCAAACATTCGAGTGAACTCATGACAAGCTAGGAGTAAACAGGACAGAGTTGCTAGTGGGGAAGCAAAAAAATGCACAGATTGCATATGCATAGATAGTGATAAGAGCTATGAAGAAACATACCATAACCATACCACAATACCTCAAGGAGGTAGAACGTGAACTGATAAATAAATGCCAAGAAGGAACTGATTGTTGAAAGATCTGGATTAAAGCTAAGTTCCAGCCACAGTTTTAGCAAGTAGAGGGTTCCTCTAGTAGAAACAAGATATGTGTACTCAAGAAAGACAGGATGGCTGGGGCATCGTGACGTGGGAGCACGGGGCCCATGGAAACTGCAGCATTGAAGGTGGGTTTTATTTCAGTGCGATAGGGAACCACCTGATGGTTTTAAGTGGGGGAACAATATGATCATATTTTTATTTAAAAGAACACATCTGTTTGCCTCTTGGACAATGGATTAGATGGGGCCCATGAGTAGTTAGGCCAAGGTAGTTAGGAAGCTGTTTTAATTTGGATGTAAGCTTTGACGACTCCCCAGTGCTTATGAAATAAAACTCGGACTCCATCACATGACATTTAGGTCTAAATTCTGGCCTCTGTTACCCCATTAGGCTTACTTCTACATACTCCTCAGTGGGCCCTGACTATACCTGAGAGGCATGTGGCACCTGGAACCCACCCAATATGTTTTCTCTCCAGCCTTTATGTATATAATTTCTGCTTTTTCTGATCTTCCTGAGAATATGTTCCCTTCTACAAATTCCATCTTCTCCATGAAGACTTCAGAACATGCCAGACCATCGAAGACTTTCTTCCTCCTGAACAATGGGCTATACCTTAAAAAAAAAAACAGATATGCCTCTTGCCACCCTTTGTATTACTGCTTTGTACTATCATCTACCTCTTGTTTAGTTATTTCATTTTCCATGTGTGTGCATATGTCTCATTTCCCCAACTACAGTGTAAAGCCCCCGAGGGCGAAGACTTTCCTTATGTTTCTGGGGATGCCCCACAGCGCCTGGCACCATGCCACTCGTGCAGCATGGCACTCTATATGTTGATCTGCTGCGGAGGCAGCGCTAAGTGCACCTGTCAGAACTGAGAGAAGCAGCAACTTGCCCCATGACTAGGCAAGTAAAGGAGTTGAAGGGAGACTTCTCTTTTTTTAAGACTCTGTTTTTTAATAGCTTCTTTCCTGGAAGCCTCTTTTCTATAAAACCCACCAAGCTTTGAGTAGAATCAGATATGGAATGTGAATTAAGCTTGATGCACTGTTGATCATTAGCTCTGAAAGTCTAATCTGGCTTGAGATCAGAGATTTAGAAATAAGCCCCTCCGAAGGAGGAACTCAAAGAAGCCCAGTAAGGAAAGGTTGCATGCTTGGCTTGGCCCTGGATAAATTAAATGCTCACACAATGTGAGGTTTGAAGGTGGATTGTGGATAATAGGATTGAAGCCAGAGAGAGGTAAACCCGGGTGAAAAGAAAAAGACATCAACAAAGACGATCACATTGCACATGAGACCATCTACAGAACCATCTGTCAGAACCATGATTCATGAATTCACATAAAGGGAAAAGATCTCTAGTCTACTGTAAGAGGAACGTGGTTCTGGTGGCTGCTGGAAAAATACCGCTTTTTTTTTTTTTTTCCTAAGAGAAAGAAAGAAGTAATTCAGGAAGGATGGATGGAGAAAGGTACAAATTGTTTCCCTGGGATTGAAGAAAAGCTAGAACACCTCTGACATCTCCTAAATCTGGGGACTCGGAAGACTCTATTAACTGTGCAAGCTCTGCATGCTAAGTCACTTCAGTCGTTGTCCCTATGGATCCTATGGACTGTGGCCCCCCAGGCTCCTCTGTCCACGGAATTCTGCAGGCAAGAAAACTGGACTGGGTTGCCATGCCCTCTTCCAGGGGATCTTCCTGACCCAGGGATCAAACCTGTGTCTCTACCTGCACTGGCAGGCAGGTTCTTTGCCACTAGCGCCACCTGGCAGGCATTATTGACATCTGGGGCCAGATAATCCTGGGTCACGGTGGGCGTCCTGTGCACTGGTGGCCGCTTAGCAGCGCCCCTGGCCTCTGCCCACTGGATGGCAGAAACATCTCCACAACCAGTTGCAACCAAAACTGTCTCCAGATGTTGCTAACTGTCTCCTGGCAGTGGAAGTGAAAGTTGCTCAGTTGTGTCCAACTCTCTGCGGCCCCAGGGACTATACAGTCCATGGAACTCTCCAGGCTGGAATACTGGAGTGGGTAGCCTTTCCCTTCTCCAGGGGATCTTACCAACCCAGGAACCGAACCAGGATCTCTTGCATTGCAGGCAGATTCTTTATCAACTGAGCTATTAGGGAAGTCTCCTGGCAGAAGGTGGGGCAAATTCACAATTATTTGAAAGCCTCTGGGCTACAGAGAGCCTTGGGTTTAAATTTCATCTTTTCCATTTGCTCATCTGTAAAATAAGGGTACATACGAGGCACCTTAGAGAGTCTGGAGGAGCATTTAATGGATAAGGTATGTGAACCAGGAGCGCCGTTCTGGCGCATAGTACAGGCTCCACACACTCCAGCCGTCACTAATAATGCAGTTCTGACTTATGGACCATGGTCTGGCAGATAATTCCACACCCTGAATATTAGCTTTAACTCTTTTAAACAAAGAAAAGGCAATTTTCCCCATGTGATATCATTTCTCATCCCTGCTAATGAGAAATGATGTATCTCTCACCAGGTGAGCTCAAGATCTCACCTGAAGCTCTCACCTGAATTCCCTTAACCTGAGACTACAAATAACTCGGGTGTTAAGGAAATCTTCTAATGTTGGCCTTTAAAAAAAATACTCATTTTTTTTCTCATCTTCAAGTCAATTTCCAAATGAAACCGTAGACAAATGTCACACATACCAATTATCCAATTGTGAAACTGATCTTCACTTAAAACATCCATGTTTTGGACATAAATAGTCATGAAGTGGTTAAGTTTCCAGCATGACTGTGAGGCTGATTGCTGAGTGCCAGATACCACAGGCTGAAGAGGTTTTATCCTGAAAAATTACTTCAGTGAAGGGCAAATCACTTTGAATAAGTTAAAATAAACTATGTCTTCAATGATGGCCTTAAGTAATCTTCAACTTGTGTGCTAAAATTAGTGATATTGTGGAGAATTAGAAATGGGGAATGAGATAAAGTCCAGAAAAAAAATTATTTTAGTTTTTCCATATTGATTTTTTTGTATTGTTTTGAAACTGAGAAGAGATATGCATAAAAGAATATGAATGGATCTTATAATATTTTGAATTTTGAAAAATATATATTTGGTCATTCAGATGATTAAATATATATGTCTCATATATTTGGACTTCGTCCACAGTTCCTACCTCACAGCTCCCAAAACCATTGGAATTTCCTGATGAGAATGACAAAGATATCTTGGGCTTCCCAGTGGCTCAGCAGTAAAGAATCTGCCTGCAACACAGGAGACATAGGTTGAGTCCCTGGGTCAGGAAGATCCCCTGAAGGAGGGCATGGAAGGATGGAGGCTCATTGCCGGGGGAACAAATCTGATGATTAGAAGACTGTTACTTTCCGTCCTACTCCCTGACTTCCAAAGGGTGGGGTGGGGGGTTGAGCTGAATCAGTCATCAGTGGTCAATGATTAAAGTCTCCATGAAAGCCCAAAAGGACAGCTCTTTGGTCCTTCTTCAAGAAGATGAAGAAGGCTGGAGAACCAGAACGCTTCCAGTGCCACCATGCCAGGCCCCATGCTCCAGGAGGACAGAAGCTCCTTTGTTCAGGACCTCACCAGATGTATCTCTCCATCTGATCTTTGCTTCTAACCAGTTAATCTAATCCAAGGAGGGGGTTGTCAGAACCTCTAATTTATAGCCAGTTGGGGCTTTCCTGGTGGCTCAGTAGTAAAGAATGAGCCTGCCAATGTTCCATCTCTGGGTTGGGAAGATCCCCAGGAGGAGGAAATGGCAATCCACTCCAGTATTCTTGCCTGGAGAATCCCATGGACAGAGGAGCCTGGTGGGCTACAGTCCACAGGCCACAGGGTCACAGAAGAGATGGACACGACTTAGTGACTTAACAACAACAGAAGCACAGGTAACAACCTGGGCCTGTGACTGGCATCTTAAGGCGGATGGTGGTCTTGCAGGACTGAGCTCTTTCTTTTGTGGAACCTGATTTTACCTCTGTGTAGATAGGATTAAAATTGAGTTTGAGGGCTTCCCTGGTGGCTCAGACAGTAAATAATCTGCTGGCAATACAGGCGACCCAGGCGCAATCCCTGGGTCAAGGAGGATCCCTTGGAGAATAAATAGAATGGCTACACATTCCAGTATTTTTACCTGGATAATCCCATGGACAGAGGAGCCTGGTCCATGAGGTTGCAGAGTTGGACAGGACTGAGAGATTAATACTTTCACTTCTTTCACTTTGAATTTTTTAAACAGCCTGCTGGCATCCAAGAATTGCTTGCTGGTATGGGGAAGCTTTCACACACATACTGGGATTGGATCCAGGAACTCTTTACAGGCTTCTAAATTGTAAATAAGCTCTTTTTCTTTTATATGGGAACTTTATAGTTAAGCCTGCTAACAAATGATGAAATTGTTCAGGTAAATACTGTTTCCATGTAAAACAATTAGATATGCAGAAATCCTAAAATGCTTACCAAAGAATGTATCTGTTCATCAAGACGGCTCTTCAAGATTGGCAAACTTTTTTTTGAAAGGAGCTAGATAGTAAGTTTTTCAGATTTTGTGGACTGTATAGGCTCTGTTGCCACTAGTCAATTCTGCTCTTGCAGCACAAAAGCTGCTTTACAAATATGTAAACAAATTAGTGCAGCTGTGTTTCAGTAAAACTTTATTTGCAAAAAGAGGCAGCAGAGTGCATTTGGTCCAAAGGCCCTACTGTGCCAGCCTTGATCAAGGTAAAACTCCAGTGAATGGCTTATATTCAATATCAATGGACTATGTGATTATATCTGATGTTGTATGAGTACCCTCAGGGAAATGATAAACACCACTAGAGACCCCTTTTATTTTCATGCAACTGGACAGAATGGTTGAACAGGCTGCTGCTCATTTGTAGATTTTATTCCAAATAGAATTTTTCCAATGTCTTTGCAGACTAAATAAGCCTAGTATGGAGCAGGACATTTAATTTAACTTTCACCTCCAAATACAAAAAGAAGTCATATTAAGAAATCCCATCACTCAATGAAGCTTCTTCAGGTCTTCACTGCTGCAGTAATTACTGGCAAAGAACCCCTGATGAGAGATCACTGAGAAATGGAAATGTATCCAAAAGCTAATAAAATCCCATCAACTGCTATTAGATATTGCTCAACAGAATGCAAGGAGAGAAGAAGAATGACAGGGTTGCTGCAGGCACCCAACTCAAAGAGAAAGTCTAGGAAAGGACTTCAAGGGGACGGTTTTAGGCGGAGCCTTGGAGGCACAGGAGAGGGTCTACAATTTCTCCTAGGACGTGGGTTTGGAATACAGTTCATAGTCTTAATATATGGATGTTAACGCAAAAGGTCAGGAGAGCAGGAAGCCAAGAAAGGCGTTACCAGGAGTGGTGTAAAATGATAAAACAGATTAAACCCCTCCCTTCTGGACTTTACAGCCTAGTGAATAAAAAGGGATGATAAACAATTGTCCATAAAAATAAATAAGTGTGCATGCATTGAGAAAATATCAAAGAAAACAAAGGAATGCAGTAAGTAACAGTCCAACACTTGGTAGAGAGAATGGTCCAGGAAACTTCTCTAAACAGGTGATAATTAAGCTGGGAATTAAAAATTAAATTGTAGTAGTTATCAACAGTCTGACACTTATATCCTTTACTAAGTCTAGTGTAAAATTACGAGTCTTTAATTCAAAAATATTTGTAAGATTTAACTACAATCATTATTTTTTTTAAAGTAAACTCAGTAATATCCACGCGTTTGATAAACATTCATTGAGTACCAGTATAAAAAGATTCAGCCAACTGATTGCTTAGCAGCTTGAAATGGATGTGGTAAGTGTGTGAGCCAACCAAGATGAAACCATTCTTCCCAACGTCCACAGAACACAGCATGAATACATATGCAAACAGAGCGTATCTCTTTATATTTCTATTACAAACTGTCCAAAGTTTGTTCCAGACAAACTTCTTTGCTAACATTAAAGTTATTACTGTCTATCAACAAATGATAACACAATGATGTCTTTATTTAGTGCATTTTCTAATTCTTTCTGATAGAATATCAGCTTTCAAAGGGTATTGCAGCTTTATGCGTGTTTCCCCAGTACATCTCCGGCATCTAGAAAAGTACTCGACACACGCTAGGCACTCAGTAAACTGCTGCTGAGTGAATGAATTAATGCATGGATAAATGTGTTTGCGTTTCCCCAAATATATTTGCATTACAGACTTGTGATTTCACACTGGGTTTAGTCAATGTTTTTTAATACACTGACACTTATAATCAAGACTCCAGAGTCTTACTTATGCTAACAAATGCTGATTCCTCCTAATACACAGTATTGCTTTTCCCAGCTCTGAATATTAGCTTCTCATTCAATCTTTATGACATATATTTCTGAATAAATAAATAGGGTCCCACGTGTACTAGCATCTATTGTAGAACAGATCACTATGGCTTTATTTCATTAGGGGCTGGATACGGTAATAGAAACCTTCTAGGAAATAAAGAACCATGGCAAAAGCATCCCAGTAATTGTGGGAGAGGAAACAGACTCACAGAACGCATCAGTCTCCACATGGTTAACACCCCTTCAAGGGTCATGAAAAGGGGTGGCTAGAAGTAGACAGCATGGTGAATACATTGGAGTGTGGGGCCTTTGCAAGGAGAATATTCTGGAAGAACCAATCATAGTTGAATTGGTTTAGTTATTTCAGCAACCAGAACTATAACCTGAATAAGATACTGCTGCCCTAGCAGAACAAAAGAACCATTAATGACACCCGACTAACCCGTGTAATTCTCATTTACACCTCTTTATTACCTTCCATATCCTCTGTGTGATGCATTACACAATCCATTAATTGTTAACATACACGCAAGTCAAGATCTTTTATTATGCGAGGTCATCAGTCAGTGATAACAGAGGTATTGATGTATTAGGCTCCTCATCAAAAGTTGAGCAACATTTCCATTCAAGATGATACATGGACCTTTAAAACGCACTCAATAATATTGAGTCTGAGTCTTCTGTTCCTTTTTCTCTGAATGTGCATTTAGAGTTTTGTAACATCTGTCTATCCACCCACCCATTCATTAACATTCAGCATTAATTTTCTATGCTTACAAGTAGAATTATGCCTGTCTCGTTCACTGCTATATCCCGAGGATCTAGAACATAGTAGGAGCTCAATAAACTACTGAGATGGAAAATAAGTGAACGAGAATGCGGTAAGCAGAATTCTAAGTGGCCCTCGTGATCTTCATCCCCTGGTGCCACTTCTGTGATGTCACCTTGTATGACAAAGGGATTTTGCAGATGCGGTTAAGGCTAATAATCCATCAGCCTTAAAAGAGGACGATTATCTGGGGGTACCTAATGTAATCACAAGAGAGCTTGAAAAGCAGAGAATTTTCTACAGCTAAGAACAAAATGGGAAGTCAGGGAGTTTCAAAGTATAAAGAAAAATCAAAGCACTTCTTTACTGACTATTTAATAGTTTTATCTCAGTATAACTGAGAGAACTACACCAGGGGAAAGTGTACAATTTGATAACGTTGCACACGTGCACACTAGTCAAATGACCGGTCAAATGGCTCAGCAGTGAAGAGTCCACCTGCCAATGTGGGAAACTCAAGGTTGATTCCTGGGCCAAGAAGACCCCATGGAAAAGGAAATGGCAACCCACTCCAGTGTTCTTGCCTGGGAAATACCATAGATGAAGCAACCTGATGGCTTACAGTCCATGAGGTCCCAAAGAGTCAGACACAACTTTCTGACTGAACAACTGCAAACACCCATGATATCATCACCATAAACAAAGTAATATATATAACAACAAACTAGACTTTTTCCCCAAGGCTCCATGTAAGACTCCAGCTCATGTAACAGCTTAATTTCATTCTTGTGAGACACGAACTGTGGAACCCACTTGAACCCACACCGACTTCTGACTTATAGAGCTAATCTGTGTGAGATGATACACAGATGCTCTTTTAAGCCACTGAATTTGTGACTATGTGTTACACATGATAGACAACTAATACAGCACCAAATAATCGATGCTTTTGAACTGCGGTGCTGGAGAAGACCCTTGAGAGTCCAGTGGACTGCAAGGAGGTCAAACCAGTCAATTCTAAAGGAAATCAACCTTGAATATTCATTGGAGGGACTGATGCTGAAGCCTCAATACCCTGGCTGCCTAATGCAAAGAGCCGACTCTTTGGGAAGGACCCTGATGCTGGGAAAGATTGAGGGCAGGAGGCGAAGGGGGTGACAGAAGATGAGATGGTTAGATAGTATCACTGACTCAATAGACATGAATTTGAGCAAACTTCAGGGTTGGTAAGATCCCCAGAAGAAGGAAATGGCAGCCCACTCCAGTATTCTTGCCTGGAGAATCCCATGGACAGAGGAACCTGGTGGGCTACAGTTTACGGGGTGGCAAAGGGTCAGACATGAGTCAGTACCTGAGCAACAACAACAGGGGACTTCAGGGAAGATATCTGTAGACAGTAAATTAAAAATAAAAAGTGACAGCAAAATATTGTAATCTCCTGAAATTCTTACATAAAAATAAATACAGCAACACAGTCCAAAAACTGTAGGCAACATATACCAGAAAAGCATGCAGCAAAGAATCTACACGATTTCCAAATTTTAAGTGAGAAGATGAGGAGAAGATCCCCAACTCCTCAGCGGGTCAGAGAGCATAGAGAAAGCACAGGAAAGAAAGGGGATGTCTGCAGAGCTGAGAATAAGAGAAACTCTAAATAGACAATAGGAACTCACTAGAAAGCACAGTGGGTTAGTTTGAGGTAGCAAGCAAAACTGGGAATATTACAACCATCCTAAGAGCCAGTAAGTGTCCGAGGCCCTCTGAGTCTGAAAGAGGCAGGAGCTACCTGGTCCATATGAACACTCAGTGACAATGAGCCAAAATCCCCTTCCAGGACTGAGTTCCACACTGAGGAAAAACTGCTGGGAAGATAGTCAAAATCACTGTAAATCAATTACATGCAATTGTAATGGCATGTATTTAAAAAAATTTTAAGACATATATAATAAATTTAAAAAAATAAAAGGTTCAGATAAAAATGTGTGTGTTTATCAGGGGAGATGGTATAATAACAGCCAAAAAAAGTCTCAGAAAATACACCACCATACTTGTGATGTACATGAAAACAACAGGTGAGAAAGCTCTGGGAGATTAAAAAGTTATCCTGAACCACATCTCCTTCTAAAAGTTCATGAAAACTAATTTCACATAAAAATGACAACAGAAAAGTATCGAGGTCAGATCCCTTGTAACATTACAAGAGAAAACAAGAAAAGCAAGAACCAGTAACGTTCTTACACAGATGAAAGCTGGAAAGATATGCCTGCAAAACAGACCAAAAACCCAACCTACACATCACACAATGACGTCATACCAGACTTGGGCGCGGGGCAGCACAAGTCAGAATTAGATAACGCAGAAATGAGGTAAGAGAACATAAGACACAGTTACAAATAAAAAATATCATTTAAAAACAAAAGCTAAACTAGAATAAAAACTAAAATAAATATAAGAATTGACATCAGATGTCGCCAACAAAGGTCCGTCTAGTCAAGGCTATGTTTTTTCCAGTGGTCATGTATGGATGTGAGTCAGTTCAGTTTAGTTCAGTCACTCAGTCGTGTCCGACTCTTTGCAACTCCATAAATCGCAGCACGCCAGGCCTCCCTGTCCATCACCATCTCCCGGAGTTCACTCAGACTCACGTCCATCGAGTCTGTGATGCCATCCAGCCATCTTATCCTGGGTCGTCGCCTTCTCCTCCTGCTCCTAATCTCTCCCAGCATCAGAGTCTTTTCCAATGAGTCAACTCTTCGCATGAGGTGGCCAAAGTACTGGAGCTTCAGCTTTAGCATCATTCCTTCCAAAGAAATCCCAGAGCTGATCTCCTTCAGAATGGACTGGTTGTATCTCCTTGCAGTCCAAGGGACTCTCAAGAGTCCTCTCTAGCACCACAGTTCAAAAGCATCAATTCTTCAGCGCTCAGCCTTCTTCACAGTCCAACTCTCACATCCATACATGACCACTGGAAAAACCATAGCCTTGACTAGACGGACCTTAGTCGGCAAAGTAATGTCTCTGCTTTTGAATATACTATCTAGGTTGGTCATAACTTTCCTTCCAAGGAGTAAGCGTCTTTTAATTTCATGGCTGCAGTCACCATCTTCAGTGATTTTGGAGCCCAAAAAAATAAAGTCTGACACTGTTTCTACTGTTTCCCCATCTATTTCCCATGAAGTGATGGAACCAGAAGCTTATTTAACTTATATGCAGAGTACATGGATGTGAGAGTTGGACTATAAAGAAAGCTGAGCCCCAAAGAATTGATGCGTTTGAACTGTGGTGTTGGAGAAGACTCTTGAGAGTCCCTTGGGCTGCAAGGAGATCCAACCAGTCCCTCCTAAAGGAGATCAGTCCTGGGTGTTCATTGGAAGGACTGATGCTGAAGCTGAAACTCCAATACTCTGGCAACCTGATGCAAAGAGTTGACTCATTGGAAAAGACCCTGATGCTGGGAAAGATTGAGGGCAGGAAGAGAAGGGGACAACAGAGGATGAGATGGTTGGATGGCATCACCAACTCAATGGACATGGGTTTGGGTGGACTCCAGGAGTTTGTGATGGACAGGGATGCCTAGAGTGCTGCGGTTCATGGGGTCACAAAGAGTCAGACATGACTGAGCGACTGAACTAGAACTGAAATAAAATAAATAAAAGTCTTTAAATTTTTAAAATTTAAAAAGAAGATAAAATATTTCAAGAGAGAAGACAAATACTAAAGACAGGCAGAGAAGATCTAAATGTCAGTGGAAAGAGGTGTTCCTAAAGAAGAGAAACAATGCAAGGGATAAACAAAATGTGTGATTTAGGGAAGGTCCCATGATTTAAAAAACACGCATTTGAAACTAAATGTTAGATAGGTGCACCATGTATTTGAGAATAGCAACCTAGACTGATAATCTCCAATATGTATTCAAATAAAATCTAATGGACTATAAAGCAAAAATATATCATTTGGACATTAAGGCAAAAGAGAAAATTATTTTTGGAGGGAAGAAAATTACTGTATCAGGTTTTTGACAGAAACACTTTATACCAGAAGAAAATGAAGTCCTGTACTTAAGATATTCAAGGAAAGAAAATGTGAGCCTAGGATTTTATATCCAGTGAAACTGACCTCCAATTATAAAGGGAATTTTTATCAGTGTGCAGGAACTCGGGGTAAAATTCAGAACCTGCACAAACCACAGATTATGGATCATACTCTATGCAGAAGAAGCAGAGGAAAGACGTGGGTCATCTACTAAATCTGAGTGCTTTTGAAAAATCTACTAGAGAATGAGCTTCAGACAATCAAGATGACTAGAGGCATCTACTGGAGAAGGCCATAATGGCACCCTACTCCAGCACTCCTGCCTGGAAAATCCCATGGACGGAGGAGCCTGGTGGGCTGCAGTCCATGGGGTGGCTAAGAGTCGGACACGACTGAGCGACTTCCCTTTCACTTTTCACTTTCATGCATTGGAGAAGGAACTGGCAACCCACTCCAGTGTTCTTGCCTGGAGAATCCCAGGGATGGGGGAGCCTCACACAGAGTCAGACACGACTGAGTGACTTAGCATAGCATAGCATAGAGGCATCTATGAGAGGACTGATGGTGGAGATCAAACATGCTGTACTTAACATGCGGTACATAAATCAATGGAATATTCCTCAGCCATAAAATAGAATAAAATAATGGCATTTTCAGCAGCATGGATGGACCTGGAGAGTCATGCTAAGTGAAGTAAGTCAGACAAAAAAAAGACAAATGCCATATGATACCACTCATATGTGGGATCCAAAATGAGTAACACAAATGAACATATTTATAAAATAGAATTAGAATCACAGACTTAGAGAAAACCCTTAGGATTCTCAAATGGGAAAGGTGGAGAGGGATAAGGAAATTTGGGATTAACAGGTGCACAAGTATGTAAAACAGATAAACTACTCAGCTCTGATGTGACGGCGTGGAAGCAGTCGTAGACAGTAACGAAATAAATGGGCATGGAGGTGTTCCAGTAAAACTTTGTTTATAAAAGCAGGGTCAGACCAAACCCCGGTCAAGATTATGGTTACCTTGGAGGAGAGAAAGAGAATTAGTGTTGGAATAAAATATGTGAGAGTGACTTGGCATGCACGCACATGCCCAATATGCTGGCAGGGCTTTCTGAATAGAGGACAAACCTTCTCAGGAGAAGGTCATTTGACGTTTCCCCCCACCTTCCTGACATGACGACAGGTTGCCTGGAGGCGCAGCACCCACCTTGTGACCGTGAAGACGCGAACTCCACGCTGAGGACTGTGGATGAGCACAGACTAAGAAACTTGGGTCTCTGGTGTCATCACTCAGCCCCACACCTGGTGGCGAGAGAAAGCTGGGAGGCTGTGCCAGAAAATCAGTGTGGCTCACCTAATAAATCCAGTCCTCACCTCCATCTTCACAGTCAGGCACAGACAGACAACCATGAGCAAAGAAGTCTTACTGGGAGCAGTGCCCGGAACATGCACGCTGTCATCACTACCAATGTGGGCTGTCCCTTCGCACGGGACAGCCCACCACGGCTCCATGTGGCTGCAGCAACGTCGCCAGAGGGCCACGGCCTCGGCCCCAAATCCAGAGGAATCAAAGTGTGTTTCTCCCTTGGGCAGCCAACAAAAATTCCAATCAACAGGGATGAGAAATGCTGGTCTAGCTTACACCAGTTAGGGCTCAGTCCTGAACTAAGAGCTGGGGCTAGAGGTGACCTGATTTAACAAATAAAAACATAGGATACCCAGTAAAATTTGAATTTCAGATTTAAAAAATGAATTGTTTTTAGTATAAGATGTCTCCCATGCTATATTTGGGAGACAGTTGTATGCAAAAAAAAAATGCATTATTTATCTGAATTCAAATGTAACTGGGTGTCCTAAATTTCAGGACAACCCTACTTAGAGCCCATAATACCTCAGCATTTGGGCTGAAAGGGCGGTAGAGGTTGTGATTTATTTAATGAAATTCTGGGGCTGTTGTGTCAGAAACAAGTGAAGGTACACTTGTGAGTCTGGGGCAGTGCACTGATACACACACATGCTCATAGATGTCCTCTCCAAACACTTCATTTTGCTAAACAAAACAACTCACAGAAACCCTGAGCTGTATATCTGCAACCTATAGATACGGGAGCAGTAGGAATCTGAAAAGGCAGGATGTCAGGCATGCAAAACAAAACAAAACAAAATTCCTACGTGGGTATGTGGTAGTTGTAATCCAACCACACTGATGTTTATGACAAAAATTTCTATTTCTTTTCCTGCAGTCATTCAATGGCTGCTGAAACCCCCAATAAGACATAAAGGAAATCACAGCAGAGAGTATTAAGATTCAGGAAGAATATAATTATATGATAGGTGTGTGTGTTCTGTAAGCTTACACATACCTATCTCTTTCTTAAAAATAGATTGCATAAAGAAAACCTCTGATTTCATTGAAAACAATAATTATGTCAGTTATACTGAGAAAAGGATTATAATACTCAGAATTTGGAATCCTTGGCAATTCAGTCTAGTATTCTGCATATTTGTTGCGAACTAGAATTTTCTGATATATTATATAGTTTGTGTGTGTGTGTATATACGTGTGTGTGTATATGTATATGTGTATATACACATACATGTATATTCTTCATTTCTCCCTAGTATGAGCCTGTGATCTTCTTGGATCTAGCAAAAATCTACTGTGGAGACACGAAAGGAATTAACAATATTGCGTGAGCTTCAATAGTCTTAAATTAGACAGCTCTTAGGATGCCAGGATTCAAGTCTTTTGATTTTATGTAACTGACAACTTCTGCAGAGGGCTTTAGTCAGACTCTACAACAATTAAATAAGAACAGAGGCATCTAGTACTGACATTATTGCAAATATATATACAACGTACAGTTAGTTCCCTCCCTTTACAAATTCCACTGACAGCCTGAGCGCAGCCTCCATTCGCTCATCCTTTGTGCATACTCACGCTTTGTGATGATGGGGGAATCGAATTCAGCACTTCAGAAAACGTGATATTCCAAAATGGACAAATGAATTTGACATATGACAACTTAAAATTGTCTTTGCTTTAAAAAGCACCTGATAGGAAACCTGGTTTTAAAGCCACTGACGTTGGATGGGAAGCACTGCCTTCATCCATTCATTGTCCCGTTCACCCACCAGGGTCAGCTGAGCACTTATTCTGGGCCAGGCTCTAAGCACTGGGACACGGGGTAGAATAAGGCATGCTGTCCACCCTCCGCCCCACCCCAGACCGTCTGCCACAGCCCGTAAAGTGCTTCGTATAGGTTGGTGTCTTGTCTACAGAGAAACGCTGAGAGGAATTCATTGTAATAAAATGGTAATAGTTAATACCTTTGATGTCCAAAAAGTGATGAAATTCTCACTCTTTTTGCACAGCACTATTTTAGGTAAGGCACAGATGAGTATCGGAGAAGGCAATGGCACCCCACACCAGTACTCTTGCCTGGAAAATCCCATGGACAGAGGAGCCTGGGGGGCTGCAGTCCATGGGGTTGCTAAGAGTTGGACACGACTAAGCAACTTCCCTTTCACTTTTCACTTTCATGCATTGGAGAAGGCAATGGCAACCCACTCCAGAGTTCTTGCCTGGAGAATCCCAGGGACAGGGGAGCCTGGTGGGCTGCCGTCTATGGGGTCGCACAGAGTCAGACACGACTGAAGTGACTTAGCAGCAGTTGGCAGCAGATGAGTATTTTTAAAATTTTATTAGTTACATATTTATATTTTATATATTTATATTTTTATATTTTTATCAATGCACAGCTTCCATAAGGGTTTTGTATTTCTGTTTCTTTTTAAAATCGATTGCTCAGCTATGCCTGACTGTTTTGCTATCCCATGGACCGTAGCCTGCCAGGCTCCTCTGTCCATGGAATTCTCCAGGCAAGAATACTGGAGGGGGTTGCCATTTCCTTCTCCAGGGGATCTTACTGACCCAGGGATTGAACCCGGGTCTCCTGCATTGCAGGCAGATTCTTTCCCATCTGAGCCGATAGAGTTAGAGAAAAGAATCCAATAAAAACTAACAGAGGTGGCACAAGGGTGGACAATATTGACTTAAGTGACCTCCAAGTGGGAAACACTGTCCTGTGTAACTCCAGCGACCCCAGGAAGCATCTTGCCTGCCTGAAATTCTCCTGGCTTATGTGCTTGGGGCTGAGTCCTTTTATTTGGGACAAAATCATAAAATCCTTTGGCAGATATAGTAAAATAACATATAACTGCAAATGCTCCTAGGAGAAAGAACACATGCTTATACAAAAGCACAAAAGTGGACAACAGGAGGCTTTCCGACATTTAGTTATGGGACATCACTGGAGACCTGGAAAGGGTCCCTGAAGCGGTTAAAAGGAGAAGTGGTGGCTGGGGCTACACCAGCAGGCACCTTCCTTTCCCCTGTTTGGGTGCGTTGAACTATTGACAGATACAGTATCAGCACCGAGTGCTGGAGCCCTGCAACCAACCATAAAGTGATATTTGGAGTTTTGCTGATGGTTCAGAAGTTAATGAACCTGCCTGCAGTGCAGGAGACCTGAGTTTGATCCCTGGGTCGGGAAGATCCCTTACAGAACGGAATGGTTGCCCACTCCAGTATTCTTGGCTGGAGAATTCTATGGGCAGAGAAGCCTGGCATGCTACCATCTAGGTGGTTGCAAAGAGCTAAACACGACTAAGTGATAACACT
This sequence comes from Oryx dammah, assembly GCF_014754425.2. Classification (NCBI taxonomy): domain Eukaryota; kingdom Metazoa; phylum Chordata; class Mammalia; order Artiodactyla; family Bovidae; genus Oryx; species Oryx dammah. Next base: position 3,124,981 of record NW_024070194.1, read on the forward strand.
TTCACTTTCAGAGTGAAAAACAGTCAAAAACAAAGCTGGAGCACTCTTCACGGAGGACGAAGTGCTGTGCACACCTTCAGGCTTGCTCTGCTCCATGGGGCACCACAACCTACCTCGTGCGCAGGAGGCCTCACATGCTCAGAAGCACTAAGGAGCTGCTGCAGAGTCACTCAGCAGCCCAAAGCCAGGCCTTCTCATGACCTGTTCTGTCCTCTTCATCTAGATTCCGTTTTCAAAATTCCTGCAAGAAAAAGTACAAAGATATTGAAAATAGAAATGGGATACTCCTTATAATTCTTTCCTCAGTCACTGCTAAGATCTTCCTGTATTTTTTCAGAAGTTTTTACTGGGTAATAAAGCTTGATAAGACAGATAACTTTAGGAACTGTTGTATTTTCCTTTCTTTTCTTTTCCTTTTTTTATCTTAAACTGTAACTAGATCTATATCCAGGATCCCTTCTATGAGCACATCTCAAATGTACCTCCTTCTGGGTTTCGGCTACAGAATATCTCACTTTATGGATGTACCATCACACGTTGCAACAGTCCTGTTGAAAGGCACTTAGGTATTTTCAGGATTTTTTTCTAGTCAGGTAACAATGCAGTGACAATTCTCCTGCGTATCTGTTTCCATATTTGCAGAAGCATTTCTATAGAATTCATTTCTAACAAATCTACTGGATTGGCTAGACTAGCGTGTATGATCACTTTCAATATTTAGTTTTAGAGAATATTATCCATTTGTAATACATATGATCAGAGTAAATTGCATGAATCAACAACACAAAGTGATATTTTTTAAAGAAATAAAACATAAGAAAATAAAATCCAAACAAGTAGCACTTAACTAAAACTCTATGGCTTGCAGAATACTTCCAATACTTCTGAATAAATCTTACTGATCTTATTGGCAAAGGAATTCCTCCTGAACTCTGGGTCTGAAAATAAGGTAGATGACCATAGCATATGCTGAACTTCATAAGATAGAAACTGCATTAAGTTTTGCTCTACCTACAGCAAAACTGTCATGTTTCATGACAAGGTTCTTTGTGTCCTTGGGGAAAATTGTGAGGCCGCACATACACAGAAGAGCGGATTGCTCTGCTGGCAGCGTCTTAAAGTGTGTGTGTGTGTGCACGTGTGTGTGCACGTGTGTGTGCACGTGTGTGTGTGCACGTGTGTGTGTGCCATATTCAGGGTCTCAAAGACTCATTTCTTTGAACTCTAATTGATTTGCCAAAACCCAAGTCGAATTAAAAAGACATGGAAATTTTCTCACTATAGGCATCATTCACTCAAGAATGATACATCATCAAACTGAAGAGCTGTGGATAATTAGGTAGCTTATATTTGTATGTTTAGTGGATATATATATATATATATATATATATATATCTTGCTTGTTGTCATTTTCTCTTTTTTTTTAATCCTGACTCTTCCGCCAGTCAGTCCATTCCCAACATTTAAAAGTCTCTGTCTCTTTGCTACTCTAGAATGGCGCATGGCACAGCAACATCAGGGTTCCCTGGGAGCTGCTTAGAAATGCAGCGTCTCAGGCCCCACACCAGAGCGACTGACCTGAAATCTGCATTTCAGAAGGCTTCCCGGTGCTTCCTGTGCACATTAAAGTTTGAGAAGCACCTGCTGAAAACCTTTCCTCCATTCATCCAAGACAGAAAATTGATTTTTAAAGAAATAATAATAACAAAACAGAGAGTCAAACTGCAGATAGAACCTGTACTAACCTGCATGCATTGACAAAGGCAGGAAAGAAGGAGGGAAGGAGGGAAGGGCGGGGGGGCGGGGGGAAGAAGGCAAAGGCTAGTTATTTAGAAATTTGGAAATACAGACCATATTTCAATGAACACTGTGAACATACCATTCTCCTCTTCTTCTTTCAAGCACGAATGCTCCATACTTCTCAGGAAAGGGGCTAAAAGCCCGAGCACCATGTATTTTGTATAGGTGAGGTTTTAATATGCTACAGAGCCCCCAGTGCTTAATGAAAGCCTTTTAAGTAAATCTCACGAAGCCCTAATCTCATAGAGCTGCCCGTGTTCTTCTCTGCTGTTCTTATTGAATTTTTAATAAGAACAATTCCACGCAGCTCGAAAGCACGGCTCAATTAAGCAATATTCCTACCAGGCATCTTTGAAATCTTGCAGAATTCTCTTCCTTCTGTTTCTTGATGACCCTCAGTTTGGTTGTGTGGAGAGGTTTGTGGGGAGGCGGGATACAGCTGAAGCTTATTTTTTAATTGCAAGTTCAATTTCACACCGTTCCTTATGAGAAGGCAAGACTGATTTTCAAAGACAGAAACGTAACTCATGTATCTGCTGCCAGAAGGCTACAGTGGAGTATCTCAGTATTGTATTTTGAAATTTCAAGTGCATCTTTGATCTGATTCCTTAGGCATTAGATGTCCTTGAAGTTCTAGCGAGGTCATGTGAAATAAATTTAAAAGAAACAGTTATTTCTGAATCACAGTATCTCAACTACAAGTATCTTAAAGTAATCTAAACTTGACTCTCTTACAGAGCCGTATGGTTTATAACAGGAGAAATATAGCCTAGTTGTTCCTGGTAAAATTTACTGGCATTAATGCTTTCTTTCTAAAGACCCATTTCTGGAGATTTAACTCTAGTCATATCTTTTCACTATATGCTCATATTTTTCAGTTGAAAATTCATGTTTGCATGCTTGTCTATACATCAAAAGACATACACGCATGTACACGTTTGTGTATGTAACAGCAACAATAGCAAATTAGGCTGCCCACATTTGGTCCATTTCAAAAGCACAAAAGGATAATATATAGGGTACCAAATTATGTTTTCATTATTTTTAAAATACTTGTTCTCCATCTTCTGCCTAAAATGTGAGGGAGTTTACTCAACTAAGCATTATATACATAGGACTATTACATACAGAATCATGAGGGGGCAAAAACAGCTAAAATAGCAGTAAGACAGACATGACCATACATCAGAGCTACCATTATACCAATCACTGAATTTTAACTTTGCTGATTCTCATAACAAAAACAAAAACGGAGACATATTTAACTATATGTCTCACACTGCATCTTAGGATGAAACATACAAATGAACCAGAAGTAAAAGATTTTCATGGCCCCAGAGAAATTTTCACATGGATCTCTATTTTGGAAACCTCAAGCAACCTAACAGCCAGTGTCTTCAAATACAGCCTACATGCACGAGTGCTCCGTCGCTTCAGGCGTGTCCAGCTCTTTGCAACCCTATGGACTGTAGCCCACCAGGCTCCTCTGTCCATAGGATTCTTCAGGCAAGGATACTGGAGTGGGTGGCCATGCCCTCCTCCAGAGGATCTTCCCACTGCAGCGTCGAACTCACATCTCTTATGTCTCCTTCATTGACAGGCAGGCTCTTTACCACCAGCACCACCTGGGAAGCCCACTGGGCTCCACTAAAGACACAGAGAAAATATGCCATGTACATCCCTGTTTGAACAATCCTCATAACTCAGAGGTGCAATTTCATAGGTAGATGGAATAAGCTGCCCAAAGTAGGTAACATGGGGAGATGTCGGAGATCTTGGAACAGACGAGGTGGGAATGTCTACTGTCTCTTTCAAATATCAGGTCTCCTGGCAAATGATATGATATTTCCATGTCAGACTATTAATATCAGCACTTAAATATTGGAGCAATGCAAAGAAATAGAGGAAAAGAACAGAATGGGAAAGACTAGAGATCTCTTCAAGAAAATCAGAGATACCAAGGGAACATTTCATGCAAAGATGGGCTCAATAAAGGACAGAAATGGTATAGACCTAACAGAAGCAGAAGATATTAAGAAGAGGTGGCAAGAATACACAGAAGAACTATACAAAAAAGATCTTCACGACCTAGATAAACATGATGGTGTGATCACTCACCTAGAGCCAGATATCCTGGATTGTGAAGTCAGGTGTGCCTTGGGAAGCATCACTACGAACAAAGCTAGTGGAAGTGATGGAATTTCAGTTGAGCTCTTTCAAATCCTAAAAGAAGATGCTGTGAAAGTGCTGCACTCAATATGCCAGCAAGTTTGGAAAACTCAGCAGTGGCCACAGGACTAGAAAAGGCCAGTTTTCATTCCAATCCCAAAGAAAGGCAATGCCAAAGAATGCTCAAAGTACTGCACAATTGCACTCATCTCACACGCTAGTAAAGTAATGCTCAAAATTCTCCAAGCCAGGCTTCAGCAATACGTGAACCATGAACTTCCAGATGTTCAAGCTGGTTTTAGAAAAGACAGAGGGGGGTTCATGTTTGGGAACTCATGTACACCAGTGGTGGATTCATGTCAATGTATGGCAAAACCAATACAGTATTGTAAAGTAAAATAAAGTAAAAATAAAAATTTAAATAAAAATTTTTAAAAAATAAAATAAAAAAACTAAAAAAAAAAAAAGAAAAGAAAAGACAAGACAGAGGAACCAGAGATCAAATTTCCAACATCCACTGGATCAACAAAAAAGCAAGAGTTCCAGAAAAATATCTATTTCTGCTTTATTGACTATGCCAAAGTCTTTGACTGTATGGATCACAACAAACTGTGGAAAATTCTTCAGCAGATGGAAATACCAGACCACCTGACCTGTCTCCTGAGAAATCTGTATGCAGGTTAAGAAGCAACAGTTAGAACTACACATGGAACAACAGACTGGTTCCAAATCAGGAAAGGAGTACATCAAGGCTGTATATTGTCACCTTGCTTATTTAACTTATATGCAGAGTACATCATGAGAAATGCTGGGCTGGAATCAAGACTGCCAGGAGAAATATCAATAACCTCAGATATGCAGATGACACCTCACTTATGGCAGAAAATGAAGAACTAAAAAGCCTCTTGATGAAAGTGAAAGAGGAGAGTGAAGAAGCTGGCTTAAAACTTGACATTCAGAAAACTAAGATCATGGCATTTGGTCCCATCACTTCATGGCAAATTGATGGGGAAACAGTGGCTGACTTTATTTTCTTGGGCTCCAAAATCACTGCAAACGGTGACTACAACCATGAAATTAAAAGACGCTTGCTTCTTGGACGAAAAGTTATGACCAACCTAGACAGCATATTAAAAAGCAGGGACATCACTTTGCCAACAAAGGTCTGTCTAGTCAAAACCATGGTTTTTCCAGTGGTCATGTATGGATGTGAGAGTTGGACTATGAAGAAAGCTGAGCGCCAAAGAATTGATGCTTTTGAACTGTGGTGTTGGACAAGACTCTTGAGAGTCCCTTGGACTGCAAGGAGATCCAACCAGTCTATCCTGAAGGAAATCAGTCCTGAATATTCATTGGAAGGACTGATGCTGAAGCTGAAGCTTCAATACTTTGGCCACCTAATGCGAAGAGCTGGCTCATTTGAAAAGACCCTGATGCTAGGAAATATTAAAGGTAGAAGGAAAGAGGGGATGACAGAGGATGAAATGGTTGGATGGCATTACCGACTCAATGGACATGAGTTTGAGTAAACTCAGGGAGTTGGCGATGGACAGGGAAGCCTGGTGTGCTGCAGTCCATGGGGTCACAAAGAATCGGACACGACTGAGCGACTGAAATGAACTGAAATATTGGAGCATACCTGCAAGATTAAAAAGAAAATTATTTCAGTGTATTTGATGATTTTTCTAAAAGTCCTTGAAATGAATTAATCAATGGATTTGTTTCTCATAGTGGGTTTGAAATATACAAAAACTATGTTACAAGCTTAAGACGATGCTGTCCTTCCTGGTTATCAATTAGAAATGCTTTTGCCTGCAAGTTACAGAAGCCTGCCTCATAGTGGCTTCATAAATAGAAGCTGTATATTTCACAGGATGGAGATCTGGCCTCAGAGAGGCTAGGCCAGCGCCACAGCTGACAGTGCCATGGAGACGCAGGCTCTTCTGCCTCCTCCCTCTGCATCAGCACAGTGGGTGCCACGGTGATGAATGGTGCCTACGATCCCCAGCATCCGATGAATGACAGAGACCAAAACAGGAAGAAGCCAGCGAAGGTGGGTGGATAGACGTGTATCCAGAATGTTTCCCAGAATCATCCTAGACAGCATTCACTCACTTAGTACACATTTTGTTGCTCAGCCACCAAGTTGTGTCTGACCCTTGGTGACCCCGTGGACTGCAGCACGCCAGGCTCCCCTCTCTTTCACTGTCTCCCAGAGTTTGCTCAAATTCATGTTCATTGAGTCAGTGATTCTATCCAACCATCTCATCCTCTGCTGCCCTCTTCTCCTTTTGTCTTCAGTCTTTCCCAGCATCAGGGTCTTCTTCATTGAGTCAGCTCTTCGCATCAGGTGGCCAAAGTATTGGAGTTTCAGCTTCAGTATTAGTCCTTCCAACGAGTGTTCAAATATTCAATACATACTTACTGAGCAATTTTTATGTTAAATGCTGATCTAAGCCCCAGGGACAGAAGAGAGATCAGTAGATGAAGTCTCCCCGCCTCACGGAGTCCTAGATATCCTCAAGCGGCTCACATTTTCAGAGTGTTTACTATAAACTGGGTCAGGATTTCTCAATTTTGTACCATTAAGATTCTGGTCCAGATCCTTCTCTGCTCTGAGTGGGGGTAGGGGGTGGGAGGGGGGTGCTGTCCTACACTGCGGCTTGTTCAGCAGCATCCCTCTCTACCCTAGATGCCTCCACCATCACTCATGTTGTGATAACCGAGAATATCTCCAGACACTGCCACGTGTCCCCTGGGGGGAAACTAGATTCAGACGAAAACCACTAGTGTAAGCAGTTTTCTGAGTGTGTTACACATCTCACTTAATTATAGCAACCCCTTCAGGTAGGCAGCGTTACTATTCTCATTTCAGATATTTAAGAAGAGGGCCTTAAGCACTGAGATGTTAAGTAAACTTTCTAAAGTCACAGAATTGGCTCCAATGTCCACCTACTTATGCAGTGCATTCGCTGGGGGAGGGAAGTACGATGGCCATGCTTAGCTGTTTGTAAGGCCAGAGGCAGTGACATCAGGACCTGATGACCCTAAGTCTAATCCACTGCCTTCATGTTCTCAATGAGTAAATTCAAATCACCAGCTTAGAACAGTGCCTGAAACAGTAAAAAAAAAAAAAAAAAAAAAATTCAGTTATAGCTCTCATAGGCATTATTATTATTGTTGCCTGGGTCTGAGCATATTGTTACCCAAAACAAAATGAAGGTTTATTAGCAAAAGAAAAGCTCGGGCTTGATGTCATGAGAAAATGACAAATAATATGCATTATATAACAGCATATAACAGTGTCAGCGACATCCTGTTTCCTAAAGCTGGGGATCGGTTTTGTAGCAGTTCTACTAGGATAACAAAATATAAGTAAAAGAGGAAGGAAGTTAAGACACAGTGCTCCCCTATATCACTGCAAACTGGAAATCCATCCATCATAAGAACTTAACTTCATACTTGGATCTAGAAGTGATAATATGCTACAGGCTTTAATAAGCATTAAAAGCCTGTGTTTTATTCAGAGAATATTCAGCTTGCTCCATCTGTTGTTTCTGTAACAAAAAGTCAAAAACCAAGGAGAGAATCAAGAAGCAGACAGAGACAGGTGCCAATCCAGCCGCTCTTCCACTAGAATAAGAACTAGCATCTGGAAATTGTGCCCAAACCAGCTTGTTGCCCATAAACACTATAAGAACTTCTTCATTCATCTAATGTGTGTGTGCACATGTAAAAACGACACTCTGAGTCAGATGCCGTTCCAGACACTGAGACTCCAGCAGTGAGAAAATCAGACAAAACTGTCTGCCCTCATGACGGTTACACTCAAGCAGTGAGAGGAAGAGAATGAGCACGGTCCGTATAACGCAGTCGGGGTCTGAGCTGTGTATCTTGTCTTCCTTCCTTAAACGGCTTTGTGCTTTGGAAACAGGCTGGACGGTGGTGGTGGTTCGGTCACTAAGTCAAGTCTGACTCTTGTGACCCCATGGACTGTAACCCACCAGGCTCCTCTGTCCGTGGGACTCTCCAGACAACACATTGGAGTGGATTGCTGTTTCCTTCTCTAGGGGAGCTTCCTGGCCCAGGAATCGAACCCAGATCTCCTGCACTGCAGGCAGATTCTTTACCAGCTGAGCTACAGGGGAAGTCCAGATAAGATGGATGAAGGCTGGAAAAACAGTACAGACAACGTCAAACCAAAGAATGCCGACGGTCCCACATTTTATAGATAAGAAAGCCGAATCCTAGAGAAAGGAAGTGCCTTGCCCAAGGTCACACTGAGGATTAGCCAGGAATATTTCAGATACGAAACACAAAATAAACAAAAACACTCAACCCATACTCACTGAAACCAAAAAGAGGATGAAATCTGTCCCTGTAATTAGCATGTCCAACACATAAATGTCCCGTTTACTAGCTAGCTGTAGGACAAGAACAAAATCAGGCATGACTCCATAATTTTGCTGCTGGAACTCTAAAGCTGAAAAGGGAACATGAGAGGTCCACAGTTGGCTTCTGATCAGCAGCAGAGCAGAGAAGAAAACCCCCGTCCCTGTCGCTAAGGTCACCAAATCTTGCCCCCAGATCATGGCTCCCCACTTCCACTTGGCCATAGGGCCCAGATATGTTTACAGTGAAGGGTGAGGTCTTGGAAGTTGATTAAGATTGTGAAACTATTATTTCTATGTCTTAATCAACAAATCATTACAAGTGGTCACTTATTGATAAGTAACTTGGTTGCCTAAGTAATATGGAAACACAGGAACTTGGAAGCACATTTTCTCTTGCTTGATGAGAAAATCAATTTTTAAAATAATCAAAGGCAAAGATTTCTCAGATACAACACCAAATGCACAATACATTTTGAAAGAAAAAGATAAATTTGCCTTGATCAGAATTAAGTATGATGCTGTCAGGAGAATGAAAAGACAAGCCTTTGATAAGCAGAAAATATTTGCAAAATGTATATCTTATAAAAGACATATCCAGATTACATGAATACTCAATAATCAGAAAAGAAACAGACCAGTACAGAAAAAAACAGGCAAAAGATTTGAACAATACTTCACCCAAGACGACATATAGAAGGATGGTAAATAAGCACCTGAAAAATTGGACAACATTGCTAGTTATTAGAAAAATACAGACTTAAAAATCAGTGCAGCACTACTACATAACAATTTAAATACCTGAAGTTATGATACTGACCACACCAGGTGTGGATGCCAACTGGTCTAACGTGGAGCAGTCAGAACTCACACCTGGCCAGTGGAAGTGTAGAACACTATAGGCCACTTTGGGAAGATTGTTTGGTAAATTATCAAAAAGTTAAATAGACATCCAACATATAATCCAGCTACTCTCATCCTAGGTATCTACTCAAAAGAAATGAAAACATGTCCACACAAAGTCTTATGCCTGAATATTCTCAGTCTGTAGTCCCCCGCAAACTGAAAATGTGAGAGTGAAAGTCGCTCAGTCATGTCTGACTCTTTGCAACCCCAGGGACTATACAGCCCATGGAATCTTCCAGGCCAGAATCCTGGAGTGGGGAGCTGCCAGGGTCCAGCCCCAGTGGATCCAAGGTGATTCGAGGGGGAGATGGATAGGCGAGGAAAACTTATTTTTTTTAGAGATATAAGATTAGATTAGGAAGAAATAGTATAGTAGGAAATTTAGGTGGAGAAAAAGAGGCTGAGTAACTTGGTTTACGGGGAAAACCAATAAAACCTCGAGACAAGAGGTTTGCACCATCTACGTTAGGCCACCAGCGTCCACTTGAATATGGAAGGGTGCCCCGCCTTAGGCTCCCTTTCGCGTGGATCTTAGCAGCCAGGGCAAGTAAGTAGATGTGGTGAGCTTCCCCACTCCAGATGGGAATTCAGCCGGAAAAGGGGAGAAAAGAATGACATGGGGAAGCCCAGCTTCGGTGCAAGACTCCAAAAACTTTATTTTTCAAAATCAGCTTATATACCCCAAGTTGTACATAAAGAAATAGTGGAATATGCAGAGTTATGCAGGGGCAGCGGTCCTGACCCTCACTGAGACAAACCCTCCCGTATACAAAAGGTCTCAGGTGGTTTACATTATCTTCTGGCCAAGAGGCCTGTTAACATTTTTATGGCTCTCTTCCTGGATAATTGTCTATCAACCAGAAAACTCCTTTTCCCTAGAAGAGTTTTTTCTTTACTCTGCATCACCCTCAAAGTACTAAATAAAGTTACATTCCTGTAGAACAAAGGTGCAGTGGGTTATAACAAAGAAAGTACTTAACTCAAAGATCTAATGTTGCTAATACCGGGTCTACTACCTGTTTTTCTATATACCAACTATATCTAAAAATAAAAGATATGAAAATTTGGCAGCAAGTATTGGCTCAACAAATGAAACCTTTAATCAGTCCTATTCTAATGATTTTGACTCCTTGGAAGCCCCTACATTCCTAGGATGTTTTAAGCTTCCTGTGCCTCCTGTGGTCCGGAGGCCTCAAACAATCACCTGCGCAGCTGTACGAGTCCTGCAGGCAGGCTAGAAAGCCATCAGAGGGGTTTTTGGATTGAAACACTCATATTATGCCCAGGAGATTTATTATCTAAAAGCTCTAATTTTTTCCAGAAAAAGGCGGTGGGGGGACAGCCCCCTGTTAATGACAGAAGAGTAGGTGGAAAGCATAACACAGTAAAGCAGGCAGACTCTGGTCTTGGGGGGTGGATGCTCAGGAAATTCCAGGGGGAACCCCTGAAGCCTGATCACGTCCTTGTGTTTTGTCAGGCTTCCTTCCGCATGACCTTGTCACGGGCGGGATTCCTCACGCTGGCCCCTGGCAGGCAGCCTATTCCCTTCTCCAGGGGATCTTCCCAACCCAGGGGCTGACCCAGGTCTCCTGCATTGCAGGCAGATTCTCTACCAGCTGAGCCACAAGGGAAGCCCAATACTGGGGTGGGTAGCCTATTCTTTTCTCCAGCAGATCTTCCTAACCCAGGAATCAAACCAGGGTCTCCTGCATTGCAGGTAGATTCTTTACCAACTGAGTTTATTGGGGAAGCCCAAAAAACCTGGAAATATGGCCCCCAAAATAACTGGACAAGCAAATTATGAAATATCCACATATTCAAAGACTACTTGGCAACAAAAAGAAATAAGCTACTGACATGCAGTGTAACATGGAAGAATCTCACAGTTACTATGATGAGCGAAAGAAGACCAATAAAATAAAAGAGCAGACGCTGCATGATTCCATATACGTAAAAGTCTATAAAATGCAAGCCAAGCTAGAATGACAAGAAGCAGATCAGTGGCCTTGTGGGGATAGGAGTAAGGGGATACTGGGGAAAATAGGAAATACAGAAGACCACAAGGAAATTTCTGGGGATGATGAAATTATCCTGATTTTAATGATAGCTTAATGAGTGTGAGTCTGTGTGTGTGTGTGTGTGTGTGTGTGTGTACTCATTCATGCCCAACTCTTTGTGACCTCATGGACTGTAGCCCGTCAGGCTCCTCTGCCCACGGAATTTTCCAGGCAAGAATACTGGAGTGGTTGCCATTTCTTACTCCAGGGGATCTTCCTGACCCAGGGATCGAAACTGCCTCTCAACATATGTCATATATATGCCAAAATTTAATAAACTGTGTATGTTAAAATATACAATTAACTGTATATCAACTATACCTCAATTTCCTTAAAAATTTACTGTGAACAATAATGAAAAACATTCAGACTTCTCAACCATTTGGTCTCCTTCATTTCAGTTCAGTCGCTCAGTCGTGTCTGCCTCTTTGCGACCCCATGGACTGCAGCACACCAGGCCTCCCTGTCCATCACCAACTCCAACTCCATGAGTTTACTCAGACTCATGTCCATTGAGACAGTGACGCCATCCAACCATCTCATCTTCTGTCGTCCCCTTCTCCTCCTGCATCAGGGTCTTTTCTAGGGAGTCAGTTCTTCGTATCAGGTGGGCAAAGTTTTAGAGCTTCAGCTTCAGCAACAGTCCTCCCAATGAATATTCAAGACTTACTTCCTTTAGGATTGACTGGTTTGATCTTGCTGTCCAAGAGACTATCAATAGTCTTCTCTAAACCACAGTTCAAAAGCATCAATTCTTTGGCACTCAGCTTTCTTTACAGTCCAACTCTCACATCCATACATGACAACTGGAAAAACCGTATCTTTGACTGGACGGATCTTTGTTGGTATAGTAATGTCTCTGCTTCTTAATATGCTGTCTAGGTTGGTCACAGCTTTTTTTCCAAGGAGCAGGTTTTAATTTCACGGCTGCAGTCACCATTTGCAGTGATTTTGGGGCCCAAGAAAATAAAGTCTGTCACTGTTTCCATGGTTTCCCCTTCTATTTGCCACAAAGCAATGGGACCAGATGCCATGATCGTAGCTTCTGAACCCTTTCTGTTCCTTAAACACAGGACATTGCAGCCTGCACTCACTGCTCCCTCTGCCCCAAAACGCCCTTCCTCAGATATTCAAAGAGCTTGTTCCTCATGCCTTTTATGTTTTTGTTCAAATATCACCTTGTCTACTTACAAGCTTAATTCCTTCCCCTGGGGCTCCCTCTTCCTCTTCCAAGCTTTATTTCATGACTTCCCACCTAACATCTGACATACTGTATATTTTGCTTGTTTATCTAGTTAATCATCCGCCTCTGCCCTCTAGAATGTAATCTCTCTTAGAACAGGGAATTTTTGACTGTTTCTACTCCCTGCTGTATTTCTAGCACCTACCTGGCCCATATCAGAAGCTTCACAGTATTTGCTGGAACAGTACTGATCCATTTGAGTCTACTTTTCATGCGCTCACAGACACCGCATAGGAGCGTTTTGAGGTTGTGCTCCAGGTGTGCTCGTGAGATCCAGCTGTGAAACAAGGCAGGCACCGACCGGAATTCCCCTCTTCTTGGGTTGTCAGTTCACACACAAAACTGTTTGAAAACCAAAAGTAAATGTGAGATGCGATGGTGTTCAGTCGCTAAGTTGTGTCCAATTCTTGCAACGCCACAGACTGTAGCCTGCCAGGCTCCTCTGTCCATGGGATTCTCCAGGAAAGAATACTGGAGTGGGCTGCTACCTTCTTCTTCAGGGGAACTGCCTGACCCAGGAATCAAACCCAGGTCTCCTGCATTGCAGGCAGATTCTTTACTGACTGAGCTACTTGAGAAGCCCAAATGCGACATAATGGATGTTATAGTACTTTAAAACTGCAAAGCACTACATTATTTTTAAAAATAAGACTTATGGAAAACCCCAGGCTAATTTTCTGTGTCTGGGGTAACTTGATTCTGAGAAAGTCACTTCTAAGCATCTGAAAGTAATTTGACCATCTGTAAAATAAGCAATTTAAACTCAGCAATGTCTAATATAGTTAGGGTACTTAGTATAGTGCTAAAAAACACAGATTATTATCAGGCAAACCTGGGTTCAAATCTTGGTTCTGCCCATACACCCACAGATCTTGTGAAGTTATTTAATTCTCTAAGCCTCAGTTTTCCCATCTGTAAAATGGAGGCAAAAATTTGTTCCTGTTTATTTGGAATGCTTTAGAAACAAAAGGAGATACTACCTGAAAACTCTCAAGTGTATGGTAAGAACACAAAAAGTGTTATGTGTTATATCGGTGCATTTTTTCCTTCATTAAACTTTTGTGGTGACTCACTGTCTCCGACTCTTTGTGGCCCCATGGACTGCAGTATGCCAGGCTCCTCTGTCCATGACATTTTCCAGACAAGAATACTAGAGTGGCTGCCACTTCCTACTCCAGGGGATCTTCCTGACCCAGGAATCGAACCTGCGTTTTTGGCAGGTGGGTCCTTTACCACTAGCACCACCTGGGAAGCCCCTATGAAGTTTCTGAGGCATCTTTAACGCAACAGTGGTTTTATCTGATATTCCTCTATCTTCTAGGAGGAATTTGATTTCAGTTTTGATTCTAATCATTAAAATCTTAAAAGTGAATGAATTAAAGCTGATAGCCAGTAAAACTTAATTCAGTGTAAGTGCTACCAGGTTAAAAGTTTCCAAAAAAAAAATTAGTTCCACCCACCCATCTGCGCCCGGAGAGGCAGAAAGTTTAACCACATTACACGCTGCTCTATTTTCAATGCCACAATGAACAGCACAGGCTTAACTGCAATTAAGTAGTCCCTGCTGACCACTGAATATACAGTACATCATGTCAAGAGAGGCAAAACTGTCAGATTAGTGGAAATTCATTTTGGGATTGCTGGGTAATTTCAAGAGCTGACAGCCAAAGAAAAATCTGTGATCCCTTGTGTGTGCCAGCATATATCACTCTTTAACAGCAGTTGTTTAGAAACTCATAATGTAGCAGTATTCCAGATTCTAACATTCACTTCTAGAGCAAGTTGGAAAATAAACTGTGAGTGATAAAAAATGGAAAGAGGTCCTTCTTATACCAAGCTTAACTAAACAAATAGGAAGTGGGCTCATAAAGCTAGAATCAGCTTTTGTAGCTGGTCCTTTCCAAGCTAAGGATTGGGGTCTATTTATCTAGATAACAACTGGATGTTAGCTCAGAACTCTGGAGGGGAATCTTGCTGATTTGGAGTTCTTTGCTTGTATGGACATTTTGAAAGGAGTTTTCTGGAAGTCACTTGACTTTAGATGAGAGTCTTAAAACTCTTCACTTCAACCACCAACCAAGCTGATCCCTACAATGTGAGAATTTTTTGATGGGCAAAAAATCATTTTACTCAGTTGTTATTCAGTCACTAAGTCACGTCTGACTCTCTGCAACCCCGTGGACTGTAGTCCGCCAGGCTCCTCTGTCTTCCACTATCTCCCAGATTTACTCAGATTTGTGTCTATCGAGTCAGTGATGCTATCCAACCATTTCATCTTCTGCCACCCCCTTCTCCTTTTGCCTTCAATCTTTTCCAGCGTCACTGCTCACTTGTGACCCAAGCATCTGTATTACCTCTTAATCCTTACTTAGGGCATTATGAAGCTGGCATTCTTGTACTCCTTAAACAGATGAAGAAGCTAAGGCTTGGACAGGCACAGCTACACGGCTGCAGTCACATCACTACTACAAGGAATGAGTGGAAGTGAGCTCTAGATTATGTACTCCAGAGCAGCAGTTCTCAAGTAGTAATGATTTCAGCCCCCAGAGGACGTGGGGTAATGTCTGGAGATACTTTTTGTTGCCACAACTGCTACTGGCATGTAGTGAGCAGAGGCCCAGATGCTGCTAAACATCCTGTAGGGCAATGGAGAATGGTCTAGCCCCCACTGTCAGCAGTGAGAAATGCTACTGGGACAATGATTCTGAAATGTGGTCCCTGGACCAGCAGCAGCAGCGTCACCTGGGATCTTGTTTGAAATGAGAAACACAGGGCTGCAGCTCAGACCCATGGGGCAGGTGCGGTAACAACAACCTTTGTTTCCACAAGTCCTCCAGACGGTTCTCATGCAAGCCCAGGTGTGAAAACTACTGTTTCAGGGCCATCTGAACATGTGCAATGAGCTCTACTGCTCACCCTAAATACTCATAAGTCCTCAAAATCCAAAACGAAAATCACGGTTTTGGGCTTGTGGAATTGTACTGCTATCAGAATTCGAGATCAGCCAGACACTTTTCCTTGTTTCTGAAGCTATGAGAAGATGCCACTAGCTAGTCCAGGACCTTCCGGTGATGTGCAGGAACTAGACTATATAATGGTGAATTCTTCAGGAAGAATGGGGCTTCCCTGGTGGCTCAGAGGTTAAAGCATCTGCCTCCAATGTGGGAGAGCCGGGTTCAATCCCTGGGTCGGGAAGATCCCCTGGAGAAGGAAATGGCAATCCACTCCAGTATTCTTGCCTGGAGAATCCTATGGACGGAGAAGCCTAGTAGGTTACAGTCCACGGGGTCACAGAGTCGGACACAACTGAGCGACTTCACCTTCTTCAGGAAGACCTAGGGTTCCCTTCATCAGTGACTCTCCAGACACTAAGATACTCCTTTGAGCAACACGCAAGTGGATGTATATTGGGTCCCACTTAAGTCAGACTCCGGGAGAGATGCTTGCACCTACATCATCTCAATTAGTAGCATTAATAAGGACAGTGATGATGATCATTTCTGAAGGAATTCTCATGCACCAGGCATTCACCTGCATGACCTCATTCTGCAGTACTGCCCTGGGAATTAGTTTTTATAATCATACCCATTGTAGAGAGGAAGACACTGAGACTTATGACTGTATGTTGGGGACGGTTCATCTGACGTTGACATACTCTAGCTGCATTGCCAAACATTAACCAGCATTAACCTCATGGAAAATGAAGAGAGCACTCTGGGGTTAATGAAATTTATGTCTCTAATGATAATTTTTATTTTTCTAAAACTGAAGGTTTTAACTAAAGCAATTCTAATTTCCTTACACATCTAATCAGTTATAATTATGGTGGGTAATAACTGTTCTTTTTTCTTAGGATCAGCACAATAAACACTATGTTTATATCGATATTTACATCGATTTCATTACATTACACTGATGTCAATTTACATTGATACAGCATTTAAAAATTTTCCACGTGCTTTCCCACCCACAGTTTCATTTCAATCCACCGCTGTTCTGTGAGGCCCAGAAGGCAGGCAGGCTGACCTCATCGCGCATTTGGGCACTAGGGCAGGATGCTGGCTGCAGATGTTTACTGGGTCCTTACTGCGCCAGGCAAGTGCTGAGTGTTTGCGAACCCTTGTCTCTTTCACCCTCAGAGTAAGCATCTAAGACAAGCACGACTATGCTTTTAATATGGAGAAAAGTGAAGGCCCAAGGAGCCATACCATTCAGTGCTGAACCTGCATTGGAAGTAATGCCTGACTGACCCCCAAGCCCACACTCCTAGCCCCACGAGGTGTGGTTCCAGGAAGAGAAACAGGACATCCCTAAGGGCACTTTCCAAGCCAGAGCCTAGAATAAAACCCAGGGCGCTGCGCTCGGCCTGCGCTTCTGCCACCAGAATACAGTGACGCTTGACTCACCCCTTTCTGGGGTGGGAGTGGGCGTGGACTTGCCATGCCTGAAAAGATGCTCCCCTCCACCCTGTTCTCTGCTGGGGACGTGGCGGGGAGGATCCGCATGGCGCTTGCTCCCTTTAAACGGATGCACTAGCCCCTTGGGAGGTGAAGCTCGTTGGTTTCTGTCACTTGTGAGTAATGCACCGTAGCTCCCTGGTGAGGAAAATGCCAGATTATACAATAGCATGCTTTGGTGTGCAACTGTCTTTAGAATAACAAATCTCCTCTACTGCTTGTGAGCATTACACTTTAATAAAAACCACAATCGTGGCCACAAATCCCAGCTCTTGCTAAAGGGCATGCCTTGTAAATTCATGTTGGTTACACCCCCTACCATACCCACCCACCCTACTTCCACAAAGCACACATCTTTCCTAATTCACAGGGGATGAATGGCCCAGACTGTGGCTTCACTTACCTTTGTTCTGTGGTGGGGATGTAAGTGAGAGGTAGGGTGTCTGAGCCTCAGTCCTATTGACTACTAACATATAGGGCTGGATAGTTCTTTGTTCAGGGCTTTTGGGTTGAAGAGGGTGCCCTGTTCATTGTAGGATATTTAGTAGTATCCCTGGCCTCTACCCACAAGACAGAAACGTCCAATGTCCACTTGCGACAGCCAAACCTATCTCCAGACACTGCTAAACGTCCCCTGGGGAGGACAAAATCACTCCCTACCCAGTTGATAACCACTGTGTTAACAAGCAAACAAATAGCCAATGATGTCATGGGCAGGTGTTAGTAGAAATAATGCCTTACAGTTGAAACTTTTCTTTCCTAAACATATATATATATATATATGTATATATACATATTCTTCTATGGAAAGCATTCAGTCCCAGTGGTGTGCAACACGACCTAGGTCTCCCAGCATCAGTGGTCTTAGCTCAGGGAAGCCCGTTCCTCCAAGCGTCCTTAGGGAGAGGTTGGGGTCTGGGGGACAGGGGTCTGGAAGGCAGCAGGAGGGTGTCACACAGAGTGAAAGAGCGGATCAAACTGCAGCCCACCCATCACTGCGGCTCTCACACCATCTTCACACGCTCTGAACTCAGAGCTCACAGGTGAGAGATGCAGAGAGACCTAGCAGAGCGACAGGTTGGAAGGAGCACACCCTGGGGACGCAGAGAGCTCGGGTTTCCTGCCTGTGTGCTTCCACGGCAGGGGAACATGGTAGAAATAAATGTAGGCATTTTCTTTGCAAATCGATAACTAAATCCGTGCTCACCTCCACGTACCCTATTTCAGAGGATCAATATGTTCCCTAAAAGGTACGGTGTGTCTCACAGAGGTTTTAAAGTTTGCAATCACTGCCTTCATTTAAAGATTGAAATATGGCTCATGAAGATGAAGGTGTTATGCTTTTCGAGAACAACAGGCCGCTCCGGACGTGTGAAGGCGGAAAGCCCGCGTGAGGACCAGGAGCGGAGCCACATGGCGGCGCCCCCGTCCGCAGGAGTGTCCTGTGGGTCACCGCGCACCCTCCCCGCCCGGCTCACCCATCTGCAGGGATTCTGCAGGCGACTGAACTATGTGCCCCGACCTGTGTTTCTCAAAATGTCTTGCATTAGGCAGTATCTGATATATTAAAATACATTTAATACGTATATAATTTAGAAAGCATAACGGAGCGCCCACGACTATGACACCTAACTTGAAAGCTGAAACGTGACCTGGGAGCAGTCGCGTTTTCTCTCTCTCTCCCCTCAGGTGTACGTCATTCAGCATTTCGTGTGTATCATTCTTCCATCTTTTTTGTTCTTAGCTTTATCACCTGCGTGTGCATCTCTAAATGACATGTTACTTAGTTTTGCTGGTGTTTTGAGCTTTATAAAAATGGTATTCCAGTGTACACAGTCTCAGATGGTTTGTTTTTATCACTGTGCTGCATGCATCTAAGGTTTATCCGCACTGTTGCAGGTAGCTATGGCTCTGTTATTTTCCACTGCTCTACAACACTCCAGCGGTGTGGTTTATTTATTCCTTTTTTCCTGTTCCCTCCTCTGCATTTTACTTGGCTTCCTGCTTGTGACGGATCAACTTTATCATGACAGCTTCTCAAAAAGTGTTGACTGTCATCTGTCAAAAGGATATGCTTTCCGCTATTTTCTGTTCACACATGCAGACTTCTTTCTTTTAAAATACTCGCCACAATTGGCCACCATTTTAAAATCTGCTTATTTTCTTGCTTATGTATGTTCATCAGTAGCCTGTAAGCTCCATGAGGGTAGGATCTTGCCTAGAGGTCTGTTGCTGACCTTTCACCTCTCAACATATTTCTTCTTGCAAATTATGAATGCATGTTGTTATTCTTAAAACATGATAAATATTTTTTTTGGCAAGGAATTGAGAACATATTCTCTGAAAAATGCAGCTGGCCTTCTACGCTGGAGGTAGAAATTCAGTATGCTTTACTCATAGTAACTGGGTCCAAGATGCTAGGTAAATATTTGTTAAGGGCTCTGAGAAGTGATGTGTGCAAATTCTAGTTCCTGGCCTTGAGAGAAATGGCTTTGCCCACTGTTCTCCATTTACTTCTCGCCCCTGACAGAAACCGTGGCAAACAATCTGGAGCCCGCAGACAAGGAAGTCGCCTTAGTAATGCAGGAAGAACAAGAAAGAAGGCGTCTGGGGGACAGACACTGTGGATTGCCACATCAGCCCCAGGCTTAGAGGAAAATGAACTGCTTTCTTTTTAAGCCAAAGTCATACTGGGTCCCTGCAAAGGCAGGCAGACCACCATGGTAATGGGTACAGTCCACTGGCTGGACACTGTTGGGAGGGAACCCTTGCTCGCCCAGAAGATGTACCCAACCAGCAAGCAACTCTCTGACTCTCCCCTTTGCCTGCTGTCCCCATAAAGTGATGAGTGGGCCCCCAGAAACAAGGGCCCCTCCCCTAAGTACGGCCTTCTTCCCTTTCTCCAAGTTTCCTCACTCTCCGATACTTTCCTTATTGATAGCATTTTAAAATTCTCTCCCCCGCCCAAGTTTGTTCCATTACAACCCTGATGATCAGAATTTATTCTTGGAGTACTGGAGGAGCTGAGAAGATAGAAATAAAAAGAAGCTAGAACAGCCCAGTTCTAAAGTCAGAATTCTAAGACTTTACCCAGAAATTTGTTTTGAATCTGTCCCAAGATACAGAAGAGACAGTCAAGACCCAAGAGAATCTAGCATTTCTCAAATCTTCACAGACTGAAAATGTTTAAGGCAAATGTAACCAGGCACCCTCCTCAACCAAAATGAAATCTTAATAAACCACCTGTAGCCATGTTAATGCAACTTCCTGGAGGATCCGCCAAAACAAACCGCTTGTGGATCACACACACCAGAGAGACTGAAGGAAGTGACCTGTCGTAGGGATCGTTATTTATATACCAGGACAACAGTGAGGAACACCTGCCGAAAACAGCAGTTTTAGAAGAGTTGGTCGGCGGCCGACCCATCTGACATTAATTAACCCGCAGGAGCCGTGGTCTATTCAGGCCACTCCAGCTGATATAAAGAAGCCAGACCATTTTAGGACTATAACAAGATTTATTTTTCAGTTCCCTATAATGCCAGGGTTTGCCTACAGCTCATCTAATAATGGCATCGTCTCGTGGAGAAATAAAATATAATCAGAGCAACAAATGGCAACCATGTTTTGAATGCTTCCTTCGTGCCAGATAATAAGCCAAGTGTTCTACACATATTATCTCATTACAATTTCATAATAAAACTATGATGTATGTAACATTCCCATTTCTATTTTGGAATAATCAAGACTTGGAAAAGATAAACAACTTGCTGAAGGCCAGCTTACTAGCAAAACATAAATTCAGGATTCAAAGCCAGCTCCATCTTTGTTCTTAATGGTTCTCAAGCTCCATCCATTTGTGTACCTCACACACAATTCTTGCCACATCTGTGCAACAGTTCTTATAAAGACTTGAAATCCTTTTCTTTCAATCAGCTCTCCTTTTTACTTAACTAAATTTAAATGAGAATGTTTTATGAAAACCATAAATGTAAAGCACCAAGTATCACTGGTATTAAATAGACAACCTGGAATGTATCACAACACAAACACTAAAATGCTATTAATTTTTATATTGACAGCTACTCAAGGGTCTGAGCCTGACGTGGGCTCTTGTTTTGTTAAAAAGAAGATTAACAAGTGATAAAGTGATGCTAATGTTACGCTGCTGCTGCTGCTGCTGAGTCACTTCAGTCGTGTCTGACTCTGTGTGACCCCATAGACGGCAGCCCACCAGGCTCCCCCGTCCCTGGGACTCTCCAGGCAAGAACACTGGAGTGGGTTGCCATTTCCTTCTCCAAGGCATGAAAGTGAAAAGTGAAAGGGAAGTCGCTCAGTTGTGTCTGACTCTCAGCAACCCCATGGACTGCAGCCTACCAGGCTCCTCCATCCATGGGATTTTCCAGGCAAGGGTACTGGAGTGGGGTGCCATTGCCTTCTCCGATATTACGCTAGTACCTATTAACTATTTGTACTACCGGCACAACTTGTAGTAACTGTTGGTACTACTTGTAGTACTAATACTACAAGTACTTATTAGAAAGTAAGACTTTCTCCCCAACCCAAGCAGAAGAGCCTAAAAGGAATTCAAGGGGCAAATTGCTTCCACTAGGGTTGTCAGTGTTATTTAATGATGGGTGAAAGAAAGTGAAAGTGAAGTCGGCTCAGTCGTGTCTGACTCTCTGTGATCCCATGGACTGTAGCCTATCAGGCTCCTCCCTCCATGGGATTCTTCAGGCAAGAGTACTGGAGTGGGTTGCCATTTTCCTTCTCCAGATGGGTGAAGATATCCCCAAACCAAACTGAGTGTCTTTTTTTTCCTTTTGAAAGAAATAATTTATTATGAATTTAAGGAGCAATAGATTACTTGGCAACGAGTTGTTCCTTTCAGTGGAATCCTATACAGAAACCTAAACCAGAGGGGGTTGTATGTAGTCAGGGATACTAAGGAGGAATCCAGAAGTGTGACTCAGTAAAAACTTCACACTTTTAAGGACCTTGGGGGGAGGGGGTAGTATGGGGACCAAATATGGCTTCTGTCCAACTGCGCAACCTTTGAGTGCAAATCATTAAACACAGGGAGATAAACACAAAAGTGGAAGGGGATGAAAGCAGGAGGAGAAGCCCAGAGCTCAACTTTACTTCCTGTCTCAGATGGGAGGCAGCAGGTTACCAAGAACCAGGACTGCGAGGGAAGTGCCGCCTCCACCGCCCAGTGGGAGAAGTTCCTCTCCCCGCAACGTCCTCGCCTGTAAAGCGACACTGAGGGCATCCCTTACTCACGGCATTGAGAGGAGGATGGGCTGAGAACAGGCATGCCAGGGGTGCGATGAGGACACTGCCAATGGTGGCCTTGATAACGGCCTGATACACAAAGGCCCAGCGTGGTTTTAAAAGTCACTAAGCCCAGCTACGAAACTAGGGAAAAACCAAGGCTGCCGGCTCACAGCGTGCCTAACAGGTCTGACAGTTAAGTGGGCTTCTGACGGGGCTTTGTGCTCCATATCTGAGCACTCTAATTGGGGGTACAAAGTCCAGGCCAGGACGAATCATGGATAAGCAACAGTTCTATTTTCCGTGTAATTCACAAACCAGAATTTCCAATGAAACTTTGGAGCTCATCCTGCGTTTCCTCAGGATAGAAATATTCTTGAAACGGAAGAAACTGTAGACAGCTCTCATCGCCTTCTGGGTAATCATGTCTTTAAAGTAAACTCTTGAGGCTTATTATGAAACAAACTGCATCTTACCCGTGTCCTCAGAGAGAAATTTTAGATGGATGGGTGTTGGAGTGAAAGCTTCCAAAAGCAGATCTTGTTTCAAAGGAAAGAATGTGCTTTCAATTTTTGATGGTATACAGCAGATTATTTTTATACCCATTCCTGAGTCTTTCATGGGAACACATAATGGCTATCTGCTGCCACAGCGGTGAAGGAATTTTCCACTCTAATTACTGTGATCCTGTCTCATCTTCATGATATGCAGAGGGGAAAAGTGTTTACCTGGAATTAGCAACTTTTGACCCATCTTCTCCTGGGAGCTCAAGACTCAGCAATAGCATTTAGCCAACCTTTATTTGAACCCTTCTCTGGGTGTGATGCACTGCATTAGAATCTAGGATTGTAGCGGGTGGAAGACATGGTTATAACTGGGATGACCTCTGGGGAGAGTGGCAGGAACCAGGATTGGAGGTGATAGTCCAAAGAAGTCAGGGTCTCAACAGGAGAGAGATGCACACTGCAGCTGCGCCGCTAAAGGGGCATTTACCTAAGGGGCTGTTTACACAGTGAGGCAGGATTTAAGGGAAGTCACAGAGTTCAGAACTGTGCCCCTGAAACAGTGATGGGGAACCGTTAACAATCCCAGGCAGGCCTGAAGGCAAAAGAATGAGAGGCAGAACCAGAAGCCAGCGGGGTGACTGAGGGACACTGAGGGAGCCTGCAGCCTTTGCTAGAGGGACGCGGCAGGAGGGGAGGTGCGGAACTGGTTCCGCACGTCCCTTCTCCCCCACCCTCTGATCGCACTTAGTGCCCTTGAAGGGCAAGCGCGGAAGGAGACCGGAAGGCCAGGAGCCTCTGGATGCGGGTCCCCTGGCCAGCTTCCCAGGTGCCGAGCAAGACAGCTGGTACAGAGTCTGGAGAACCAGGTGAAAGACAGCCAGTGTGGGTGCGAGAGGACTGCGCGCTTCCCCTGTGCTATCGGGAGGCTGTACAGAAAGAGAGCACTCGAGGGAGGACAGGGGAAGCGATGAGGGGGAGGGGGAAAGAAGGGGGCAAGAGAAAGGCAGCAACAGGTCGAGGACAAGTCAGCGGGCGATTAAATGCAGCGGAAGTGTGTCCTTGCAGAAAGCTCCGGGAACACCAAGAGCAGTCTCAACCTCAGGCCCGGGGAATCACGTTCAGTCCCGTGAAGGAGAGGTGTCGGAGCTGAAACCTGAAACACTGGTAGGAATCAGCCAGGTAAAAGGGTGGAGAATGGCATTTACCAAAGCCCCAAGAGGAACCAAGGTTCTTAGAGGTCAAAAGAAAGTTTGGGAAGAAGAGAGAAGAGAGACTGGTGAAGCAAACAGAGAGACAGCCCAAGAGAGCCTGATGGTGACAATGCAGAGCTCAGACGTCGTCCGCAAGAAGACGGGAGAGCAGTGCCGCGAGGGGATTGGCACGTTCCTGTCTTTCCTCCAGTTTCCCTCCCAGAAACTGCACGTGGTGTGTGCCAGTCTTCAGCAAACACATCCGTCTGTCCCCATACCTGACGAAAAGAAAGTGCGTGGAGGAGATTGGTTTGTCTTTTTAATCCATGGCAAAGATTCAAAGAGCCAAAAAAAAAAAAGAAGAAAAGAAAACAAACCCCAAAGCCAGAAGTGGCTCTCTTGGCGAGGTGAATGTTTCCAGGAGAAAGGAAACTGCTGACGCACCTCTTCACTAACCACAGCACGCCTGAATAGAGATGCCAGCATTTCGAAAGGCAACCTGACACACCTTTGGCATTTAAGAAATAGACGTCTTAAGTCTCAGTATCGTGAACCAAGCCCAGATTAATGACCTTTCAGACTATAGGCTCAAGGAATTAGAAATAGGTCAGCCTTGCAAAGAATTTTAAGAAATCACTGAACCAGAGCAAATCAGACTTCTCCTTCATTCCACCCTCCCTTAAGAAAGCCACCCTCGCCATTTCCTGGGAGCCTCTGATTTATCTGATCTCTCCATTTGGGGGAAGGAGTAGGTGAGCAAATACAGACTTGGCGCAAAGATCCTACCTTTGATGCAAAGCATGGGACACACGCACACAGAAGCAGTGCTAACTCTTCACTGAGCTCATCCTTCACAGGCCACCAGTTCACGGGGGAGGGCGGCCTTTCGTTACTCAAGTGAGTGGCCTTTGCATATTTGCTTTTTTTCCCATTGGATATGTTTATGCAATAAATGAATCATGCAATATAGTGATCTGACATAAAATCCCCAGGTCACTGCTTCTTTTTGTCTTTGTCTTGGTAACACTTTATTCTTAAATTGCAAGTTTGGAAATTAAAAAAGAACTGTCTTATCACACCCTGGCACTGATAAACATAGGCAACATCCCCCAAATCCTAAAACAGACACGAACATGACCTATGGATGAGTCTATATTCCGTTCCAAGGACAGGAGGTCTCTGCTGATTTACCTTTCTTCTCCCGGATCCCCTGATTTTGCTAAGATACCCACGTCAGCACTTACCTGATGCCATTTCTAATAAACAACAGTTACTCCCAAACTGCGTCCCTACCCATTGCCTGCATTATGCTGAGTGTTCGCCAACATTGAGGTTCACGTTTCTGTGAAAGACTATTCCGGGGGGACCGTGTCTCTGTCAGGGCTTCCCAGGCGGCTCAGTGCTCAAGAATCCACCTGCCGTGCAGGCAACGCAGGTTCTGTCCCTGGGTTGGGAAGAGCCCCTCGAGAAGGGACAGAGGAGCCTGGCGGGCTACAGTCTGTGGGGTCACAAAAGCGTCAGGCAGTGCTTAGTGATTAAATTAGCAATGACATCTTTGCCATGTTCGAGGTCCTGTCCGGGACAGCTGCTCCTTCTCGGGGCAAATGATGCTTCCTCCCCCTCCTCCCGTGTCTTGTCCTGGTGCTGGGTGTTGGCCACAGCCTTCCCTTCATCGTCCTGACTGTGGTGTGGACACAGTCTGGGCCAATAATCTCCTCATATTCCCTGGCCACAGAGGCTGGTCCAGGAATGGCCCTGGGTCTAGAGCTAAGGCCAGTCAGAGAAGCAGGAATAAGACTCTAATAGTGAAAGTGCAGACACAGTCACAGCCATGATTTACTTATGCCTGAAACCAGTCTGCTCTATCCTTCTCCTGGTTTGGTTAAATAAGTCGATAAACGTTCCTCTTTGGTTTAAGATAGTTTCATTGTCTACAGCTTATAGGGAAGGAGTCTTGATGAATATATCATATACTTCATGCTTTTTAGAAAATACAGTTTCAATCTTCTCTCCATATCAAATATCTTTACTCATAGAACGCCTGCAGGATATCACAGGTCCCTGATACATCTCTTGAGAGTACCAGGTAACTCATCCGCGGAACGCTCTTCCACCAATCACACCGCAGATGAGCACGAGGGTTTGGTTCTGCCGTCGGCAGGAGAAGAAGAAAACGGGATGGCCTCAGCGCCTCCTGAGCCTATGAGCCTGACTCAATCATCCCTAGGTCGCTCAGTCGTGTCTCACTCTTGGAACCCCATGACTATAGCCCTCCAGGCTCCTCTGTCCACAGGATTCTCCAGGTGAGAACACTGGAGCGGGAAGACATTCCCTTCTTCAGGGGTCTACCCCAACCCAGGGTCACACCTGGTCTCCTGCATTGCAGGCAGACTCTTTCCTGTCTGAGCCACCAGGGAAGTCCCATCAGAGGGATAAAGACAGGACCTCCAAGACCCGGTGCCCTGAGGAAAGGTGTGAACACACAGGCCCCAGGCCACTGCCTTCAACCCTGAGGGCACGACGTGCGACTGGTCCGAAGAGGCCGAGGCACAGAGCCCAGGGCCAGCCTCGTGGGCACGCAACCCACGCAGCACCACCCTGTCCCGCTTGATCTGGGTTCTACTGTTGCACTCCTAAAATCTGAACTATGTTTGCAGAAGAAGCCCCGCATTCTCACTTTGCGCTGGAATCCACCCATGATGGGGTCAGCGCTGACAGAATGCAGCACTTGGCATTCCAAGGGTCCTGAGGTGGTGGCTGGCACCCAAAGGGCACCTTCAGTGGAGTGGCTGAGCACCTTCAGCCGGGGGTGTGACGAGCGAGGGGGAGAGACCAGCACGTAGGACGGCTGCTGCGGACTGCAGTGTGACCCCAAGGAAAGCGCTGATTGGACGGTTCATAGAAAGCCCTGGAGACACTTGGGGGGAGAGAGTGCACTCTGATCCTACAATCAACTTGGTAGGAGCTTTACAGATGAAGGAATAACATAAACGCAACTCATGAGGGGCAGAATCCCTGGACTCAGACTGCCTGGGCCTCATTTCTGCTCTTTGATAGCTGTGTGACCTGCTTTAAATTACCTAGCCTCTCTGTACCTCGTTTTCCTCCTCTGCAAAATAAAACTAACAATTGTACTATCACATCACAGCTTGTTAAAAAATCATATTAGACAATGCATATAGAGCAAATAGCACAGTGTCTGGCTCACAATATAAATCTTCAGTGAAATGTTATTATTATTGTTCTAAGCATAACTGGAGAATTAACAGTTGCACCTCCTCCTTTGTGCTAAGCAATGTTCTAATCCAGTGAATCTCAAAGTCTCAGAAAGCCTTTACACTCATAAAAATTATTGAACTTCCCCAAGAGGTTTTATTTATATGGCTTAAAATGGTCAATGTTTATAATATCAATTAAGACCAGGACAGTTTTTAATATGTATTTATGGGTTTATGTTATAATAATAATAGTAAACCCATTACATGTTAACATAAATACCATGAGTTTAGTTCAGTTCAGTTGCTCAGTCATGTCCGACTCTTTGCGACCCCGTGAACTGCAGCACACCAGGCCTCCCTGTCCATCACCAACTCCCGGAGTTCACTCACACTGACGTCCATTGAGTCCGTGATGCCATCCCAGCCATCTCATCCTCTGTCGTCCCCTTCTCCTCCTGCCCCCAATCTCTCCCAGCATCAAAGTCTCTTCCAATGAGTCAACTCTTCACATGAGGTGGTCAAAGTACTAGAGCTTCAGCTTTAGCATCATTCCTTCCAAAGAAATCCCAGGGCTGATCTCCTTCAGAATGGACTCGTTGGATCTCCTTGCAGTCCAAGGGACTCTCAAGAGTCTTCTCCAACACCACAGTTCAAAACCATCAATTCTTCAGCACTCAGCCTTCTTAACAGTTCAACTCTCA
Organism: Oryx dammah; assembly: GCF_014754425.2. Lineage (NCBI taxonomy): Eukaryota > Metazoa > Chordata > Mammalia > Artiodactyla > Bovidae > Oryx > Oryx dammah. The sequence continues at coordinate 3,152,893 of NW_024070194.1, forward strand.
CATCCATACATGACCACAGGAAAAACCATAGCCTTGACTAGACGGACCTTAGTTGGCAAAGTAATGTCTCTGCTTTTGAATATGCTATCTAGATTGGTCATAACTTTTCTTCCAAGGAGTAAGCATCTTTTAATTTCATGGCTGCAATCACCATCTGCAGTGATTTTGGAGCCCAAAAAAATAAAGTCTGACACTGTTTCCACTGTTTCCCCATCTATTTCTCATGAAGTGATGGGACCAGATGCCATGATCTTCGTTTTCTGAATGTTGAGCTTCAGGCCAACTTTTTCACTCTCCTCTTTCACTTTCATCAAGAGGCTTTTTAGCTCCTCTTCACTTTCTGCCATAAGGGTGGTATCATCTGCATATCTGAGGTTATTGATATTTCTCCCAGCAATCTTGATTCCAGCTTGTGTTTCTTCCAGTCCAGAGTTTCTCATGATGTACTCTGCATAGAAGTTAAATAAGCAGGGTGTCAATATACAGCCTTGATGCACTCCTTTTCCTATTTGGAACCAGTCTGTTGTTCCCTGTCCAGTTCTAACTGTTGCTTCCTGATCTGCATACAGATTTCTCAAGAGGCAGGTCAGGTGGTCTGGTATTCCCATCTCTTTCAGAATTTTCCACAGTTTATTGTGATCCACACAGTCAAAGGCTTTGGCATAGTCAATAAAGCAGAGATAGATGTTTTTCTGGAACTCTCTTGCTTTTTCCATGATCCCGCGGATGTTGGCAATTTGATCTCTGGTTCCTCTGCCTTTTCTAAAACCAGCTTGAACATCAGGAAGTTCATGGTTCACGTATTGCTGAAGCCTGGCTTGGAGAATTTTGAGCATTACTTTACTAGCATGTGAGATGAGTGCAATTGTGCGGTAGTTTGAGCATTCTTTGGCATTGCCTTTCTCTGGGATTGGAATGAAAACTGACCTTTTCCAGTCCTGTGGCCACTGCTGAGTTTTCCAAATGTGCTGGCATATTGAGTACAGCACTTTCACAGCATCAGCTTTCAGGATTTGAAAGAGCTCAACTGGAATTCCATCACCTCCACTAGCTTTGTTCGTAGTGATGCTTTCTAAGGCCCATTTGACTTCACATTCCAGGATGTCTGGCTCTAGCTGAGTGATCATACTGTCGTGATTATCTTGGTCATGAAGCTCTTTTTTGTAGTTCTTCTGTGTATTCTTGCCACCTCTTCTTAATATCTTCTGCTTCTGTTAGGTCCATACCATTTCTGTCCTTTATCGAGCCCATCTTTGCATGAAATGTTCCCTTGGTATCTCTAATTTTCTTAAAGAGATCTCTAGTCTTTCCCATTCTGTTCTTTTCCTCTATTTCTTTGCATTGATCACTGAACAAGGCTTTCTTACCTCTCCTTGCTATTCTTTGGAACTGTGCATTCAGATGCTTATATTTTTCCTTTTCTCCTTGGCTTTTCACTTCTCTTCTTTTCCCAGCTATTTGTAAGGCCTCCCCAGACAGCCATTTTGCTTTTTTGCCTTTCTTTTCCATGGGGATGGTCTGGATCCCTGGTCTCCTGTACAATGTCATGAACCTCATTCCATAGTTCATCAGGTACTCTATCTATCAGATCTAGGCCCTTAAATCTATTTCTCACTTCCACTGTATAATCATAAGAGATTTGATTTAGGTCATACCTGAATGGTCTAGCGGTTTTCCCTACTTTCTTCAATTTGAGTCTGAATTTGGTAATAAGGAGTTCATGATCTGAGCCACAGTCAGCTCCCGGTTTTGTTTTTGTTGACTGTATAGAGCTTCTCCATCTTTGGCTGCAAAGAATATAATCAATCTGATTTCGGTGTTGACCATCTGGTGATGTCCATGTGTAGAGTCTTCTCTTGTGTTGTTAGAGAGGGTGTTTCCTGTGACCAGTGCGTTATCTTGGCAAAATTCTATTAGTCTTTGCCCTGCTTCATTCCGCATCCAAGGCCAAATTTGCCTGTTCCTCCAGGTGTTTCTTGACTTCCTACTTTTGCATTCCAGTCCCATATAATGCAAAGGACATCTTTTTTGGGTGTTAGTCCTAAAAGGTCTTGTAGGTCTTCATAGAACTGTTCAACCTCAGCGTCTTCAGCGTTACTGGTTGGGGCATAGACTTGGATAACTGTGATATTGAATGGTTTGCCTTGGAGACGAAGAGAGATCATTCTGTCATTTTTGAGACTGCATCCAAGTACTGCATTTCGGACTCTTTTGTTGACCATGATGGCTACTCCATTTCTTCTGAGGGATTCCTGCCCGCAGTAGTAGATAAAATGGTCATCTGAGTTAAATTCACCCATAACAATTGTTTTCTAGCAAGGAATATATAATGAGGTGCACACTTCTGACGTCGGGTTGTAGAAACCAGCTACATTCTTACATCTTCTGCCTTCAGATCATTGTGATAATGTATTTCTGCTTGAAATAAGTACATGAGGAAAATCCAGTCTTACACATATGTATATAATGAGACGAGTATTGTTAAGATTTTCAGATGAGTATGGATATTCTCCTCTGATATGACACCAAAACTCAACCAGCGATGGTTTCCTAAAGGTGCACTGGAGTGTGGAATCTGAAACCGTATCAATAAGCTTTGTGTACCCTGCCACATCAATATCCATTTGGCCTGTCCTGCAGTTTGAATGGACCTTTCACCCACCTGACAGCTCAGTTGGTAAGGAACCCGCCTGTGATGCAGGAGACCCCGGTTCAATTCCTAGGTTGGGAAGATCCGCTGGAGAAGGGATAGGCTACCCACTCCAGTATTGGGCTTCCCTTGTGGCTCAGCTGGTAAAGAATCTGCCTGCAATGCAGGAGACCTGGATTTGATCCCTGGGTTGGGAAGATTCCCCTGGCGAAGGAGAAGTATACCCACTCCAGTATTCTGGCCTGGAGAATGCCATGGACTGTATAGTCCGTGGGGTCACAAAGAGTCGCACATGACTGAGCGACTTTCACTTTAACTCCACGCACAATTTTACAACATGATACATCAGCAGTCGTTTGGCAAATACCAACTTAATGAAATTGCAAAGATACCCTAGATGTCTGTGCATTTCATATCACCATCATTATCATCAGAAAAATATTTAAGCAGAGAAAGCTCAGAAGGATGGATTCTAGTTTTCCAAAATTCTAATTTTTGCTTTTAAGAATTTTACCTTCAGTAACAAATACCATTAGTTATTTTCTTTGAAGAAAATACTTTCTTCAAGGAATTGACATGGCTACTTCCATTCCCACCTCAACCACAGAAGTGTTCTTCTTCAGGGACAACCTTTGTTAACTCCTCATACACTCCAGTGTTCTTGCCTGGAGAATCCCAGGGACGGGAGAGCCTGGTGGGCTGCCATCTATGGGAGCCCACCCATAGATGAGTGGTGGGCCACAACTCAGAGTCGGACATGACTGAAGTGACTTAGCAGTAGCAGCATACACCGTAAGTACTTTATATATACTTCCTATCTCACCACACATAATATTAAAACTGCCAAGATTTACTAAAAATTAAAACCATTATACTTTATCAAGGACACTCTTAAATGCAACTGGTGCTTTGATTGTTTTCTTGCTTGCAAGTGTGTTGTGGCAAAGAAGACGGTGGCAGCCAAGACAGTGAAGCCACACCCCTGCTCCAGACTAAGGCCCCAGCAGGTCTGCCCGCCACTGCTCATGTGCCATCCATGAGAATGTCAGCTCAGTGAAGAAGGCAGAGGACTCTGAGTATTATTATTGAAAGTCTTTTTGTGGACCCTAAGTCTCTGGGACCCTTAGGAGTTTTCAAGCCACACTGAAACATTGAGAACTGCAGCTCTAAGCCATCCGCACAGACTCAGTGATCACGAGAACTCTACGACATGAGTGTATTATCCCCATTTTAGAAACAAGAAAACTGAGGCACAGCGAGCTTACTTAGGATCATACAGCCCCTAAGAGGAAGGAGTGGGACGCGGCCGGAGTGTGGGCTGCTAACCACTATGACCGAGAAAGGGTGTGGTTTTAGCTGCGTATTATTTCCAGATTTTGAGGCATGTGCTATAATTATGAGAAGAGTGGGCGAGAAGGACATACAGTGAGATAGACGGAAGAATAAAGAGAAAGATCAAAAAGAGGAAGTTATCTCTGATGAAAGATGACCGTTTATCCATGAGATGAAGTTACCTCCCTAGAAATAGCGAGAACACAAGCTCATTTAAAATTCCACTGATGTAAAATATAATTTAGATTATTTTTTAGAAAAACAGGTAATATAATAATGACAAATGTAAAGGAAAATCCTGGGATGATAAACTTGGGCCAGCGTCAGAGTTCAAGGAGAAGGTGCTTAGGGCTAAGGCGGGTTCTCCGTGAGTAGTACATTCCTTTTTCTTTAAAGGCAATTTATCAGGACTTATCCAAGCCTGTAGGAGCAATCCCTTAAGACCATCCAATTTCCTTTATTTCTAATTCCATACTTAGCAGAGCAGCCTTCTGATAATTAATTTGGTTTCTCAGGTAAGTCAATCCCGGGAAAGAGACTGGTTGAGTAATCGTGCCTGCTGTAAATGAATAGATTGCTGTGTGGATTTATCAGCTCACTTCCCACGAGTTCAGTTTGCAAACACCACTTTTCCTAGGGTTCACTGACATGACTGCACACCTGCAACGCTACGTGACCAAAGTGACTGGGGCTGTTGTAAGACTTTGTAACACTGGGCACACTTGTAGCGGTCATCATCCCGAGTGTATGTTAGAACACACTCACTCAATCCCAGGGCTGCTATATTGCACAGTACCAGCTGTGAATGGAACTTCCTGGAATTGTGTGGTAAGTGACCTTACTTTTATTCCATCTTAAATATAATTTATCATATCAAAAATAAAGGGAAAGAATTCTTCTAGAAATCCCTGTTTAGCTCTAAGTTACTTATTTGACTTGCTTTTGGCTGTTGCCAGCAATGACTACGTATGGTAAAGGCTAACTGCCTCAGGATCCGTTCTCCAATCTTTCGTTTTCATTTTCGTAATAGAATCCACTCCCCACCCTCCCAAGGTTTAGAAGACACAGAGACGCCTAGCTGGAGGCTTTTGTGCGCCTCTCACCACGGCCACACTTTTAAGTCTGGTCATTCGCGTATGAGCAGGCATGACATGAGTGAACTCCCAGATCCAGATCCTTAGACAGAGGCGACTTGATTCATTTTACCCTCCTTCCTTCTTGCTTTGAGCTGAACGGGTTAATCGAGGTCAGTGATGCAGACAAGGGCGATGCATCAGAGGCTGGCAGAGCAATGAGATGGGAGGAACCTGGGCCCCCGGATGGCAGCATCACCGTGCCCCTCTCCCTGAACCACCCGCCTACTCTTACACTGTTGCCTGAGAGACCTAAATGACTGTGTTGTTAGAATCTGTTTTGAGGTCTCTCTATTATTACAGAGGCTTGTCCTAGACCCTAACTAACAGCAGGAATTGTAGGGAAGTGAGAGAAGCAATTGATTCATTTTAAAAATACAGTGACGATTTTGTGATAGCTAAATCAAACAGCATCCTTTCGGCTGACACTGTCTGGCCTGTGCTCCTCTCTGACCTCACTTCCCCTCCCATCACACTCTCAGCTACTCTTCTGTTGCTGGCATTCAGTCCCCCAAACCCCCGACTCCTTGCGACCACATGGGCTGCAGCACGCTAGGCCTCCCTGTTCTTCACTATCCCCCCGAGCTTGCTCGGACTCATGTCCATCGAGTCGGTGATGCCACCCAACCATCTCATCTTCTGCCTCTGCCTTTCCCTCCCGCCCTCAGTCTTTCCCAGCATCAGGGTCTTTTCCAACGAGTCAGCTCTTCACATCAGGTGGCCAAGCTATTGGAGCTTCAGCTTCACCATCAGTCCTTCCAATGAACACTCAGGACTGATCTTCTTTAGGATGGACTGGTTGGGTCTCCTTGCAGTCCAAGGGACTCTCAAGAGTCTTCTCCAACACCACAGTTCAAAAGCATCAGTTCTTTGGCGCTCAGCCTTCTTTATGGTCCAGCTCTCACATCCTCACAGTTACTCAGCTCCTCTGGGCCCCTTTTCTCCTCAGGACACTTGTGTTTGCCTTTCCTTCACTGTAAACACCCTGCCTTCATGAAGCTTCGTGGCAAATCCCGCCATCTCCTCCAGGCCTTTGCTCTCTGCAGCCTTCCCTGATCACACAAGTACAAGTCCGGAGGCACCCCCTCCCCTACCTGGGCCAGCATGTGCCCTGTTCCTTCCCCAGCTCCCCTCTCACTTTCTTTATGGGATTTATGAACATGAGATCTTGTATATCTTATTTCCTTATTGTCTTTCTACTTTCATCACAAGGGGATGTATTTTTGTTTTCGTTCACTGTAATAACCCTAGCATCCATAACCACATAGAACTTAGCATGTACTTAATAAACACTTGTTGAATTAATAAATTAAGCATTTTACTTATTTTTTCTTTGTATGTGTAGATTTTAAAATTATTTTTTATCTCAAATATTCTAGTGGTCCTTCAAAGGTGTACCGGCCAGAGGCACTGAGTACAGAAGCCCAGTGCGTGGATATATGAATTGAGGAGGTGCCTCCTCTCCCAGCTCCCAGCCTGAAGACATAAACCCTCCCCTCTGCTAGCCCAAGGCAGCAGCTGCCATCTGAGCTCTTCTCACATACCCTTGAACGCCCTTTGCATACAGTCTCTTTCTGTGCCCTGTGCCCGGACCCCTCACCTCGAGTTTCTGTGAACTCTGCTTGTGACTGTGGATTTCTCAGGGGACGACCACAGGCTACGGGGCCTCCCTGGTGGCTCAGATGGTGAAGGATCTGAGAATGCAGATTCTGCAATGCAGGAGACCAACGTTCAATGCCTGGGTTGGGAAGACTCCCCTGGAGAAGGGAAAGGCAACCCACTGCAGTACTCTTGCCTGAAGAATCCCATGGACAGAGGCACCTGGCGGGCAGGGGCTTGCTACAGTTCATGCAGTTGCCAAAAGCTGGACACGACCGAGTGACTAACACACACACAGGCTATAGGGGCTTCTTGGCCGCATGAAAGAAAACCAGAAGTTCCTGGGGGTTTATGCCCCTCCCATCTGGCTCTCAGCCAGTGATGGACTGGAGGAGGATAAAAGTCCAGTTTTTTTGCCACCAGCTGGGAGCAGCTCTGAGGTGTGTTTTCCACTCCAGAGCTCCCCACAGGATCAGGCTGAGGCTCACCCCTTGCTTGCCTGCTTCCCCCTCTCTCCCCTGCTCCCCCATCTCCCGAGACAATCCTTCTGGGAGCGCATGCTCAATAAATCCCATAAATGTGAATCCTCATCTCAGGTTCTGCTTCTGGGCAATCTGATCTAAGATGTCAACAGCAGCCTCGCCCCCACATGACCACCTAAGTTCCCTAAGACAGACACCACTGTGACTGCGGCTGGGGGTGACTGCACAACGCTCTGCCCAGTGCAAACGCCCTTCTGCAGGCATGACCATCCCCAGGCTGATGCCTGAGAGGAGGGAGACATGGCAGGAGGAAGCAGGTAAAGAAAATGACCACGCGATACTCAGAAGCACCAAGGTGGAAAGACAGTGCCGAAATATTGAGAAATGAGTTGAAGCACAACTCACCTACACATGTATTACGTGACTCTAGATGGGACCCCATTTGATAGAGTCAAGCTATCCTGCCTTCCAAGATCAAGTTTGTGTTGAGCTTTTGATTCTTTCAAAGAAAATGTACCTACTCCCACTGCATAGTCCTTGTTTCTAGCCTGCTTGTTTGGATGAAAGGCTTGCAGCATTTTAGTTTATGATATCTCTGGGGAGGAGTGACTATGTCAGTGTAATTAACTCATCTGATGAGAGAGGTCTTGTTTATTTCCCCTACAAAATAACAGGTGGTGGAAGAGCTCGGATACATTATGGTGATATGAAATGCATTCAGAATAAATCACACTAAACAAACAAGGAGACAAAAAAAATGATTTCAAAGTACATTTTTTGATTGTTTTAAATTAATTTTTGAAAGTGAAGAGCTTCATACCAAAATGTCACAAAGCTGCCACCCACCTCCAATCTACTCTTCTAAGAAAGGGTTAACAGTACACTCAAGTTCAACCCACTAAGACTAATAGAAACTTGAAAGTTGTTTTCAAATTATTGTCCAAACAATCGCTTGGTTTCTGAGCACCCTCTTTGGGCATGAGAAATGGAAGTCAAATCAGTTTGTATCATCAGTGAAAACAACCACACATAATTCATTTCTCCAAATCCACAGTGACACTCATTTAATAAACAAGTGAGAGCAACGCCATGTGCTGGGCATTAGGTAAATAAAAACAAACAAGAAAGACTGTGCTCCTGGGAGCTCACATTCTAAAGAAGAATGGTTGATGCAGAGATATTTCCGGGATTAAAATAGTAAAACGTACTCTTCCTCCCTCTGAAAACTTAATGAAATTCCAGACATTGACTTGGTTTTGTTTCTTTGTGTAAACTGAATGAACTGTGATACTAGAAAGCAAGTGGAACAGATAATGTCCTTAGGCCAGAAATGTGGAGGAATCCCTGAAGGTGGAGAAGATCCGATTGGCGCAATGGAGACCCCGAGGAGGGAACGGTGTAAGGGAGCAGGGCAAGTGGGGAAGGAAGGAGCCAGACAAACGGAGAAGGAAAGTGGCTGTGTGGAGAGAGCTGGAAGGGGTGAAGGGAGAGCAAGGGCTGGGAGAAGGGGAGAGTGGGGAGAGAGAAGACAGGGAGGCTGAAAGAGAGGGGTGCGACAACTTCTTCGACAGCTGGAGCAGCAACAGAACTCTAGCAGAACTGTCCACGGTCAGGAGCAAAGGGGCCTTGAATACACTGAACGACGGCCCAGGAAAATGCTCCAAACTGCGCAGCTTACTGTGCGTGGGCATTACCTTGAGATATTTCGAAGCGCAGATTCTGACTTAGCCGGTCTCGGGTGAGACCTGGAATTGCGCTTTTCCTACAACTTCTGGGTGATGCTGATGCTCCCAAGTGACAGTGATGCTCCTGGCCAGTGGACCACACCGTGAGTAGGAAGGCTCATAAAAGTGCCTCGGTCATTTCCTTCTCCTCCTCACATTTTTTTTCATCCTCATCTGTTCTTGTTCCATCATAACAGCTGTAGTCTTAATTAGTCAATGGAAAGATGATATATAAAGAAATCAAAAGATGGGTAGTATTTAGTAAGAAACTGATAAAAAAAAATATAAAATTGAATTAGATTGATTTTTATTTAAAATAACAGTGGATGCAAGCTAGAAGATGGCGCTTCAGGAAATATTTATATTTTCTTTGTAATATTTGTCTTTTTAACTTCTCAGTAATAAACATTCATTATGCTCTGATGAGAAAATATAATATTACGAAGAACCCTCCCAGCATGGTGATACTAGAGGAATCTTAGTTATTAACTCGAAGCACAACTTGTAAATCTGAATAGTCAGGAGGACTTTTCTTCTTCTTTGAGGGGAGTCCCTCCAGCTGACTTTGGATGCGATTCCTCCTTGCTGTCAGAGACATCAGTGTACGTGTTACCTCCTTTCTCTTCTCACTTCCCTCTATCCATCCCCTCTCATCAACATTTTAACTTGGCCAAAGTCTCTGCCATCTGAAAAATACTTCTCTTGGTTTTACACCTGTCTATGTAGCCCTGTTTTTCACCCATACTGAGTATTATTACATGCAATTAAAATGTTTGTTATTTTAAAACATGTATCTTCTTCATAAATGGATTTATATTAATTCAGTTACTTATATACATATCTCTTTTACTTACTGCATGTAGTTTTTTTCAAACTTTGACTTTCATTAGTGGATTGGATTTACTTGTTTTCAACTTTCCTCTGGAGCAGTTTCACAGTTATGTATCTTATTTATATTTTCTGATGTTCATCTTTAAATCTTAACTCACTGTGCCTGGGCCCTGGTTGCAGAATAGCTTAGCTGCAGGGCTGGATTTCATCTAGATCCTGTATTCTATCTTGTAAATCCTTAGTGGCAACATCCCTGTGACCAAGAAAAGATGATTCAAAAAGGAGAATTCCTTATAAGCCAGGTGATGTTCCAGGCCCGAGTCAGCTGGATTATTTTTACTGAATATTAAAGAAAAGACCATAAGCCTTCAAATCCTTGAACCAGTTTCACTGGCAGATATCACTAGTGATAAAAATTGGGGGCCAATGCTCACTGTCACAGCATTTAATAACAGAGACGTCATGTCCATGATGCTCTCAGTGCAGACAGACACTGGGCCACACTTCTCACAGGAAGTGAGTGATCACTGAGGACAACATAGGAACCAATTTTAGGCCTGGCCCTGTCCTCTTCACTCTGCACACGTAAGGTCGTTTACTCACCAAAACAGCTCTAATAATTATTAACCCATTTGTTTTAATAACACGGCAATGCAGGAGACCTGGCTTCTATCCCCGGGGTCAAGAAGATCCTCCAGAGAAGGGAACGGCTATACACTCCAGTGTTCTCGCCTTAAAACCCCACAGACAGAGGAGCCTAGTGGGCTACGGTCCACGGGGTCGCAAAGAGTCAGACATGCTGAGTGGCTAACACGTTCACTGCAATAGTAATGGTGTAGTAGGTAGCTAAACAGATGGGCACTAGAACTTTCAGAGGCTGAGCAGGCCCCTTAAACTGACAAGCAGAAAGTCAACACTGAGGCACAGCATCACACGGAACCAAGATCTTAAGGATCCATTCAGGCCAAGACTCAATATTCCGATCACTCAGAGGCCAGATGTTCAAAACTGGGCAGGTTAGTAAACCTCCTTGAGTAAGATGCAGTACTATGTCACGACAAGCCTTACCTCTACTAAATCCCGCATGGATCACACCATTCCTGGGAGCAAGTAAAGGCAGAATACGTACAGGAAGTGCAGAGGTGCATTCGTCAACCGGAGAACTTGGATTTGATTAGAATAAAGGCCTCTTTTGCTGCTCAGAAAGTGAAAAGGGATTAAAAATCAGACGTCCAAATTTCCCACTTCTGAAGAACTCTGTCAGTGCTGGGACCACGTTTCAATGGGAAGAGCAAGTTACGCTGGCTTCGGTTCATCACTGGAGATTCCCGCTTGGCATTGTCCCCTCTGCTTTCTGTCTTCTTCCAAGGGCCTGATTCGCTTGCTTTCAGCACCTTCCTGGCACCAGGAGGTATTTAAATTTGCAATTCAGGCCATAAACAAGAGACATCAGGTCCCAGTTCAGGACTGGCTGGAGTGAGGTTCCTCTAAACCCAAGCTCACGGAACCAAGGTCCTCAGTGCAAAATGGGCATGTCATATAATCAGAATGTGGCACATTTATCATTTCATTTGAAAGGAGTGACTACTGGAATTACATTTCCCATGTAAAACAATAATACAATTTCCAGCTGATAAGCAAATAAATAAGAGAAAACAGCTTTGTAATTATTTTGACAGTGGTTGGACTCAGAGAAAAGCCCGTCAAATCCCATTTCATGAGAAGGAGCGCTAAGCAGAACTGAGCAAACATTTCACCTGAGTCTAGTCCAACACATGCTACCCCGAAGATGACTCCTGTAATGAGAGTCTGTCGTTCGCAAATGACTCACCATGTGAAAACTCTGCTGAAGATGTCGGAGACGTGGGTGATACATGTGAAAATAAAATTAATCAATATGAAGATGAAGATCAGCGGTCTATCACAGCCAAGCTGCTTGATGATAATGAAACGAGGGAACAGACAGGGCTCAGAAACTCAGGAGAGTGCAGGAAATGTCGGTGATAATTGTGAATTAGTAAAAACTGCTAGAAATGGAGAAAAAAGAGTAGGCAGAGGAAGAAATGTTGTCAGGAAGCAACCCCATCCATTGCTACCTCCCGGGTCCAAGCCACCAACCTCTCTCCCCTGAATTATAACAGTGAACTACAAACCTGCCTCTTCCCTACAGCATATTATACTCATAACAGCCAGGACGATCCTGTTAGAACACAGTTCACACTGAGGCACCCCCTCACAGAACCTTCTGCTGGCATCCACTCCACATCCCCATGTGACCTAAGAAACTTGGGTGACTGGGTCCCATGACCTGTCTCCCCATCACGTAATCCAGGCACAGCAGTCGGTCACGCAGTTTCTGGAACATGAGCCGCGGCCCCTTCTCAGAGCAGAGCACTGATGTGTGCTGTCCCATCCCCTGGACGTTGCTCCTGCCGGCCCACATCAGAACTTGCTCTTCGCTTCTTTCCTGTCTTTCCTTAAAGGCCACTTGTCAGTGCAGCTCCCTCTGGCCAACCTATCTGAAATTACAACCCGCCTCCCATGCACACTACCCTACTTTCTTCCCTCCATCACTCTGTTCTTAGGTTATATGTCTCCCAGACACAAATATTTTAACCAAGTAGCTGGTTTATTGTCTGCCTCACTGGTTAGACTTCAGACTCCAGGAGGTCAGGAAGTTTTGTCTATTTTGTTGTATTCCAAGTACCACGTTAGTGTTTGGGATATAGTAGGTGCTCAATAAAAATTTGTAGGCTGTGTGACTATAATTCAGAGATAAGCAAGGAAGGAATGGTGATAACAACACAATAAAAGGATTTATTAAACTTATCATCTGGAAGTATTTCCAAATAAAGTCTCCCTCCCCTTCCAAGAGGATCTGTGAAGGTGGTGAGATAATACCAATCTCCTCCCAAGTGAACAATAAAACAGAGCTTGTAGAACCGTGAGAACAAAGAAGTAGGATGAGAATTGTGGAGACCTGGCCACCCTCACCCTCTTCTGCTCTGAGACAGTTACATGATGAATTCTAGCCTGAAATCACCAGTCTCTTTTTCCCCTCCTTCTTAATCAAGAATCAAAATGGACTGGTTTGTAATTCCACTGAATAGACATTTACTTACTGAACTGAGTTTGAAAGGACCTTAAAGCTTTGATGTGGCAGAAAGGAAAACTTGTTAAGTTACTTAGTCTTGGGAGGAATTACTCTTCCACTCACTTGTAAAGATCACTGACAAATGTTGGGTGTCAATCTGTGCTGTGTTTGCACACATCTTCTGTAAAATCCGTTTGTGGTAATCTGGCAATATATCATGCTTTTCTGCAAAACTGCAGCAAAAACAAGGGTTAAAAACTAGAAAAGAGTGCATTTGTAAGATGTCCATTCTCAAAATGTATTATCTGCATCTGAGCAAGTCCTCCTCCTCTAGCTGGGGAATGATTCCCTAACAAAATAGATCCCTGTGTCAAGAGAGGTATGTGGACCAGAGACGGGGGACCACGTGAGCTGGTACATCTCAGCCAGCCATGCATCTAAACTGGTAAGCACACTTTTCATTATCCTTTCTTGTTCCGTCAACTCAGAGGAGATATCTTAAAAGTTTCAGGGAGCCCTCTTGATAAGCCAGGACTGTGATTACACACACTAAGTTTGCAGCGCCAGATCTACAGATCTTTGTTGGCAAAGTGATGTCTCTGCTTTTTAATATGCTGTCTAGGTTTGTCACAGCTTTTCTTCCAAGTCTTTTAATTTCGCGGCTCCAGTAACTGTCCACAGTGATTTTAGAGCCAAAGAAAATAAAATCTTCCACTGTTTCCATTTTCTTCCCATCTATTTGCCATAAAGTGATGGGGCCAGATTCCATGGTCTTAGTTTTCTGAGGGCTGAGTTTTAAGTCAGCTTCTTCCCTCTCCTCTTTCACCCTTATTGAGAGGTTCTGTAGTTCCTGTTCACTGTCTGCCATTAGAGTGGTATCATCTGCATATCTGAGGTTGTTGATACTTCTCCTGGTGATCTTGATTCCAGCTTGCGATTCATCCAGCCCAGCATTTCACATGATGTATTCTATATATAGTCTGATCATGATGCTGAATAACTGTCTTTTTTTTTAAATGTGCTGTGTAAAGTTAGTCTGCTCTGAAGCCATTTTGGTAAACTACCCCAACAGTGTGAAGTTAGAATTCCTTCAGATTCTATTTGAAATTTATTTACAACCTCTTTTGGTGGAGAAGCTGTTGTCTTCAGAACCTTGGTGTAGTTGAACTGACAGTAACTGTGTTGTGACCTGGAGTTCACCATTAAAAGAGTCACCCATGCAAAGTCATGGAGGGTTTTTTTTTTGGTTATTAATGATTGTTGACATATCCTATGCAATATATGTAAATTGAATTATGGTACCAGATAAAGTTATAGATGGGAATTAAGCTTGGGTATCATCCACTATCATATGTAATCAATAAAAGACTTAATACCCTCATAAAAAAAGTAATCATGACAGTCAATTAAAAAAATAAACTATTAATTTTTTAAAAGTAGAATGATAAAAAAAGATACACTATTAAAACACAAATCAAAAGACAGCTGGAACAGCTATATTAATATTAGACAAAATAGACTTCAGAAGAAGAAATATTAAATGGTATAAGAGGGACATTATATGGAACAATGGGCAAATTAAGAAGACAATCTTAATTGTATGTACACCTAACAAGTTTCAAAACACATGAAGCAAAAGGTGACAGAACTGAATAGAAACAGACAGGATCCACAATTGTAGTTGGATGTCAACACACTTCAGTAATTAACAGAACAAATAAAATAGGTAAGAATATAGACAATCTAAACAACACTATCAATCAACTTAGCCTCAGTTCAGTTCAGTCACTCAGTCGTGTCCGACTCTTTGCGACCCCATGAACCTCAGCACGCCAGGCCTCCCTGTCCATCACCAACTCCCGGAGTTCACTCAGACTCACGTCCATCAAGTCGGTGATGCCATCCAGCCATCTCATCCTCTGTTGTCCCCTTCTCCTCCTGTCCCCAATCCCTCCCAGCATCAGAGTCTTTTCCAATGAGTCAACTCTTCGCATGAGGTGGCCAAAGTACTGGAGTTTCAGCTTTAGCATCACTGGAAGGAACTTAGCCTAGTTGATGTTTATAGTACACTCAGCCTAACAACAAAAAATACATTCTTTTCAAGTGCACATGAAACATTCACCAAGTACACCGTAATTCTCTGCCATAAAACAATCCTCAACAAATTTAAAACCAACATAGCATGAAGTTGTTCTGCCTGTTTTCCTCTAAGAGTTTTATAGTTTCTGGTCTTACATTTAGATCTTTAATCCATTTTGAGTTTATGTTTGTGCATGGTGTTAGAAAGTGTTCTAATTTCATTCTTTTACAGGTGGCTGACCAGTTTTCCCAGCACCACTTGTTTAAGAGATTGTCTTTTCTCCATTGCATATTTTTGCCTCCTTTGTCAAAGATAAGGTATCCATAGGTGTATGGATTTATCTCTGAACCTTCTATTCTGTACCACTGATATGTATTTCTACCTTGTGCCAGTACCATACTGTCTTGATGACTGCAGGTTTGAGGTATAGTCTGAAGGCAGGAAGGTAGATTTCTCTAGTTCCATTCTTCTTTCTCAAGATGGCTTTGGATATTTGAGGTTTTTGTGTTTCCATACACATTGTGAAATTATTTGTTCTAGTTCTTGGAAAAACACCGTTGGTAGTTTGATAGGGATTGTGTTGACTCTATAGACTGCTTTGGGTAGTATACTCATTTTCACTATACTGATTCTTCCAATCCACGAACATGGTTTATCTCTCCTATGTTATCTTTGATTTCTTTCATCAGTGTTCTATAGTTTTCTATATACAAGTCTTTTGTTTCTTAGGTAAATTTATTCCTAAGTGTTTTATTCTTTTCATCACAATAGTGAATGAGATTGCTTCCTTAATTTCTCTTTTTTTTTTCATTGTTATTGTATAGGAATGCAAGGGATTTCTGTGCATTAATTTTATATCCTGAAACTTTACTATATTCATTGATTAGCTCTAGTAATTTTCGGGCAGTATCTTTAGGGTTTTCTAGGTAGAGTATCGTGTCATCTGCAAATAGTGACAGTTCTACATCTTCTTTTCCAATCTGTTCGACTTATTTCTTTTTCTTCTCTACATATAAGTTAAATAAGCAGGGTGACAATATGCAGTCTTGACATATTTCTTTTCCAATCTGGAACCAGTCTGATGTTCCATCTCCAGTTCTAACTGTTGCTTCTTGATCTCCATACAGATTTCTCAGGAAGCAGGTGAGATGGTCTGGTATTCCCATCTCTTAGAGTTTTCCACAGTTTGTTGTGATTTACACAACCAAAGTTTTTAGCATAGTCAGTGAAGCAGAAGTAGATGTTTTTCTGGAATTCCCTTGCTTTTTCTCTCATCCAATGGATGATGGCAATTTGACCTCTGGTTCCTCTGCCTTTCCTAAATCCAGTCTGAACATCTGGAAGTTCTCAGTTCACATAATGTTGAAGCCTAGCTTGAAGGATTTTGAGCATTATCTTGCTAGCATGTGACATGAGCCCAATTGCACAGTAGTTTGAACATTCTTTGGCATAGCCTTTCTTTGGAACTGGAAAGAAATTCCAAATTCTTTGGAATTCCAGTACTGTGGCCACTGCTGAGTTTTTGAAATTTGCTGGCATATTGTTCAGTTGAGTTGCTCAGTCATGTCCAACACTTTGCGACCCCATGAACTACATCATGCCAGGACTCCCTGTCCATCACCAACTCCTGGAGTCCACCGAAACCCATGTCCATTGTGTCAGTGATGCCATCCAACCATCTCATCCTCTGTCGTCCCCTTGTCCTCCTGCCCTCAATCCTCCCCAGCATCAGGGTCTTTTCAAATGAATGAGCTCTCCGCATCAGGTGGCCAAAGTATTGGAGTTTCAGCTTCAAAATCAGTCCCTACAATAACACCCAGGACTGATCTCCTTTAGGATGGACTGGTTCGATCTTCTTACAGTCCAAGAGTCTTCTCCAACACCACAGTTCAAAAGCATCAATTCTTCAGTGCTCAGCTTTCTTTATAGTCCAACTCTCACATCCATACATGACTACTGGAAAACTTATGACCAACCTAGATAGTATATTCAAAAGTAGCGACATTACTTTACCGACTAAGGTCCATCTAGTCAAGGCTATGGTTTTTCCTGTGGTCATGTATGGATGTGAGAGTTGGACTGTGAAGAAGGCTGAGTGCTGAAGAATTGATGCTTTTGAACTGTGGTGTTGGAGAAGACTCTTGAGAGTCCCTTAGACTGCAAGGAGATCCAACCAGTCCATTCTGAAGGAGATCAACCCTGGGATTTCTTTGGAAAGAATGATGCTAAAGCTGAAACTCCAGTACTCTGGCCACCTCATGCGAAGAGTTGACTCATTGGAAAAGACTCTGATGCTGGGAGGGATTGAGGACAGGAGGAGAAGGGGATGACAGAGGATGAGATGGCTGGATGGCATCACTGACTTGATGGACGTGAGTGTGAGTGAACTCCGGGAGTTGGTGATGGACAGGGACGCCTGGCTTGCTGCGATTCATGGGGTCGCAAAGAGTCAGACATGACTGAGCTACTGAACTGAACTGAACTGTAGGTCTTCATAGAACCATTCAACTTCAGCTTCTCCAGCAGTACTGGTTGGGTCATAGGCTTGGATTACCATGAAATTGAATGGTTTGCCTTGGAAATGAACAGAGGTCATTCTGTCGTTTTTGAGATTGCATCCAAGTACTGCATTTCAGATTCTTTTGTGGACTATGACGGCTAGTCCATTTCTTCTAAGGGATTCTTGCCCACAGTAGTGGATATAATGGTCATCTGAGTTAAATTCACCCATTCCAGTCCATCTTAGTTCACCGATTCCTAGAATGTCGACATTCACTCTTGCCATCTCCTGTTTGACCATTTCCATTTGCCTTGATTCATGAACTTAACATTCCAGGTTCCTATGCAATATTGCTCTTTACAACATTGAACCTTGCTTCTATCACCAGTCTCATCCACAACTGGGTGTTGTTTTTGCTTTGGGTCCATCCCTTCATTCTTTTTGGAGTTATTTCTCTACTGATCAAGCAGCATATTGGGCACCTACTGACCTGGGGAGTTTATCTTTCAATGTCCTATCTTGTTGCCTTTTCATACTGTAACCACTTCAATATTCTTGCTTCAAGAACCCCATGAACAGTATGAAAAGGCATATTGAGTGCAGCACTTTAACAACATCATCTTTTAAGATTTTAAAATAATCAGATCATTACTAGGAGTTTTAATATTGATATCAAAGAAAAATGCCAAGATCAAAGAAGTCTCATTAAGGATAATGTAAATTAGTCTCAAAGAAAGCAAGCAGAAAGTATGTCCAAACTTGCAGTCAGACATGGTCTAGGCTGAAGTGTGGTTGGGTATACACGAGAATGTAAAGAGAAGTGAATATTGACACTCAGATAGGAAATGTAAGCATATGGGTTGAGTATGAGGAAACAGCTAAGAAGTAGAATTCTTGCCTATCATTTGATAAGAGGATGGAGGAGCCTGGTGGGCTACAGTCCATGGGGTCACAAAGAGTCGGACACGACTGAGCAACTTCACTTTCACTTTCTTTCACAAAACCATAGGCAGAACAAGGTTGCTTATCAGCAGCGTGATGAGGACCTGACTCTGATCTCTGGAGAAGATGTCTGGATACTGCCTTGGTCTTACATGTCTTTCCTGGTGTGAGAAGGTGTGTGATGTCTCCTGAACAAAAGGCTGATCTTAGCAAAAGTCAGGGATATGGCTGGGCACCGGGCCCAGATTTCTCAGGGTCCTAATAATCAGCTTCCATCACGAGTCAGTTCATCATGTATACTATTACCACATTAATGTTATTAAAATGACACTTACAACATGTCACCCTTTTGTTCAGAAGCCATGAGTGACTCACTGATTCCTACTGGATGAAGTACAAGTGTTTCAACCTTGCACTTACCATCTTCTGTGATTTATATTAAAGAGCTTCCTGTACAAGAACCAAAGAACACAAAACAGAATGTTCTCTGTTAAACTGTGTCTCCCCTCCTGTGTGTGCTCAGTTATGTCCAATGGACTGGAGCCCTCCAGGCTCCTCTGTGTATGGAATTTTTCAGACAAGAATACTGGAGTAGGCTGCCATTTCCTACTGCAAGGGCTCTTACCAACGGGAAGACACAGGATGGAACCCCTGTGTCTTGCATCTCCTGCACTGGCAGGCAGATTCTTTACCGCTAGTGCCACCTGGCAAGCCCGTGTCTCCACCACAAAGAAAAGATATTTTTTTTAAGTCCTAACCCTCAGTACCTCAGAACCTGACCTCATTTGGAAAAAGGGTTTTTGCAGATTTAACCAAGTTAATATCAGGTCACTTGACTGGGCTCTAATTTAATGTGACTGGTGTCCTTATTTAAAAGGGAGATTTGGACACACAGCATGGAGGGGAGACTACGTGAAGACACACGGGGAGAAAAGGACCGAGTCATGCCAGAGACGAAGGCTGGCTTTACGCATCCACTGAACCAAGGGGTACCATGGATTGCCAGACCTCATCAAAAGCCCGAAAAGGCAAGGAAGGATCGCCCCTAGAGTCTTCAGAGAGAGTGTGACTCTGCTAACACCGTGAGTTTGCCTTGATAGCCTCCAGCTCTGTGACAGAATTCATTTCTGTTGTTTTAAGCTACCCAGCTCATGATACACCATCCCCTGGTGTCTGAAGGGGATTGGATCCAGGATCCCATAGATACCAAAATATACAAATGCTCAATTCCCTTATATAAAGTGGCAGAGTCCAGTTGGCTTTCCATATCCAGGAGAATCTCAGCTGAATTTCGACCCAGTCTGCTGAATCTGCAAATGCAGAACTGTGGATACAGAGGTAAGACTGTATTTAGTTACAGCAACCCCGTGAAGTTAATACACCAGGGAAATGGTGAAATGGGATTTTTTGGTTTGTTTGTATAACTTCAGAAAGTAGTAGGATGTGGCAGTTTGCCCAGGACTGAGGGATTTTTCTTATGAAATCTCAGTGTTAAAACTGGGAAAGTCCCAGGGAAACTGAGTCAAATTGGTCACCTTCTAGGGCAGCCTCCTCCCTTTGTAGGCAGACTTCCAGGGAGAAAGTAGAGCTGTTTACAGAAAGAACCAGGACACTCCTCTTCTTGAGCCTCACAGTTAGAACTGTCAGGGGAGGACCTGGGGGCTTCAACCACGGGCACAATGGCAAGAAAGGGCAGACAAACTCAAAAGATTAGTGTGAAGGTCCTTCAAATTAAAGCTGATAACTAGTCCCCACCGAGGCTGAACCAGGAGGCAGATTAAAGCAAATAGCATTTCTATCTTGGGGAGAGGGTGAGAAGTAGAAATTGCCCATAACTGGTTATTTTGGGGCAAATTTCACCACACTTTTCCTGGCAATGGGCAATTTTTTAAAATTCTTGTTTATAGGATAAACATGTCGAAGGATACCTTGCTCTAATATGAACTTCTTTATTAGGGCTTAACATTTTCAAATTTTTATTAGCCCTTTCTGTTTCTCCTTATATGAATGAGGTATTTGATTTTTTCGCATGTTTTCCTCCATAGTCTTAGTTTTTAAAAATCAGTTTGCATGAGCTCTTCAAGAGTAAATATATTTGCACACTTGTGCCATACATATTCAGAGAAGGCAATGGCACCCCACTCCAGTACTCTTGCCTGAAAAATCCCATGGACGGAGGAGTCTGGTAGGCTGCAGTCCATGGAGTCAGACAGGACTGAGCAACTTCACTTTCACTTTTCACTTTCATGCATTGGAGAAGGAAATGGCAATCCACTCCAGTATTCTTGCCTGGAGAATCCCAGGGATGGGGGATCCTGGTGGGCTGCCGTCTATGGGGTTGCACAGAGTCCAAAGTGACTTAGCAGCAGCAGCAGCCATACATATTGTGCATATATATCCTTGTTTAAGGTATGCTTTTCAAATAGCATGCCTTGTGTTACTTTCTAAAGTATAAAAATTTTATTTAAATTGTTGATGCTTCCTATATGATTTCAATCATTTTTTTAAATTTAGATAGCCCTTACCCACACATAGAAAATTTAAATTGTTTTGAATCTTTTAATAAAAAGTGTTAATATTTTATCTCTGGAAATAGGGACCCATCAGGTTAAAATACTTATCTTTCCATTTTACTATAATAAATAGTCGTGTCGTGCCTTTACTTATTCTATTAAGTTGCTCTCACTCTTCCTTCCCGTGGCAGGCACAACATAAACCAGGGCCTGGGCGAGGGTGAGTGGAGTGAGATGTCTGGAGCAGAAAGTTTAAGGAAGCTCTGCTCTCAGGCAAGCAAGGGTGAGAAGATTAAATAGTACTAATCAGCATGTTTAAAAACACACGTGTGGCACTAAAAACCTGAAGAACGGCAGAGGGGACTGTTGTTGATAATGAGAAAGGAAGGAAGAGAATAAACAAACTTTCAAAAACTAAATCAGAAATAAAATTAACGGGAGGCTGCAAGACGGTGGGGTTGTGAGGATGGATGGGAAATGACTGCTTCCTCACTGTTTCTGCTGTTTAGTGCAACTCTCTACAACCCCATGGACTGGGACTGTAGCCTGCCCGGCTCCTCCGTCCATGGACTCTTCCAGGCAAGAGTGCTGGAGTGGATTGCCATTTCCTTCTCCAGGGCATCTTCCTGACCCAGAGATCAAACCCTCATCTCCTGCATTGGTGGGCGAATTCTTTACCACTGAGCCACAAAAGCCCGTTTCTTTGTTGATGAATGCGATAAATACTGGAAAATCACACTAAGTATCACTTGCTGATCATTTTGTACATATAGAACTAACTTTTTAAGGATGCATTTCACTACATGCCATAAATCACTTTCTCGGTAAGTGATATCTTTGACTAGAAGAGAGAAAAAGCATTGTGACTCGAATTACCAAAAGTTAAGATTCATAACAGGCCACAGTCCATACTTTATCCTTTCCTTATTAACTGAAGAATAATGAGGAAGCAACAAAAACTCAGGCCTCCTGTGGACTGCAATTGCTCTCTGTCCTTCTGCATCTAGTCTCCCAAACACCAGTGTGGACATAAGAGAGCTGGCTGTGGGTTTCCAGTTCACTTTCCCCTCTCTACCTGCGTAAGTAACCTCCTCATTCTGGGAGTTTCTTTGCATGATTTCTGCCTTTAAAGTTAGAGCTTAAGGGCTCCTGTTGAGAGGGTAATAGACAGGAAGGCCAGGGGTCTCCAAATGATGGAAATAGGCTGCAAGTGTCACATTTTTTTCTCTCTCTCAAGCAGCAGGGGAGGAGGCAATGGCACCCCACTCCAGTCCTCTTGCCTGGAAAATCCCATGGACAGAGGAACCTGGTAGGCTGCAGTCCATGGGGTTGCTAAGAGTCGGACACAACTGAGCAACTTCACTTTCACTTTTCACTTTTATGCAATGGAGAAGGAAATGGCAACCCACTCCAGTGTTCTTGCCTGGAGAATCCCAGGGACGGGGGAGCCTGGTGGGCTGCTATGGGGTCGCAGAGTTGGACACGACTGAAGCGACTTAGCAGCAACAGCAGCAAGCAGCAGGAGGAAAAAATTAGTGTTATATTTTTTCCCTTTCTCTATTCAAATTTAAAAAGAGGTTTCTCTTAAAATTCTGTGTTGCCATAATGACACCTGGTTCCACCTGAACTTGACTTTTCTGAAACCTTGAGCTAACCAATGCATTTTTCTTACGGAAATGTTTGTGTTAAGCTTGTTAATGTACTGTGTATTTACCCTAGACTCTGTCTTCAAGTTGGTTCTGCCTAAAGGCTCAGCACTGACTTGACAAACCAGTAGGTTATACATTGTTCTCCTAATCTATGCTAATAAAACTATACCTTGCTTTGGAAATCCGCCTTTCTTCAAGATTCATGTCAATCATTTTATGGCCCGGGATGACTCACCTGGTGCCAATGTTATCTCAATGCATGTTGTGGGTAAGGGGCCTGGTGCCACGCTCTGAGTTTTGAGACATTCCCTTTCTCTGATTAAGAGCCAGCTGATAGGCATATAACTTACTGCTAAACACTAGCAGGGGGGCACTCTTTCTGCCCCCTTCTGATGTCTATGTCAGAAGCTTTCTCTATCTTTTTTATACTTTAATAAAACTTTATCACACAAAAGCTCTGAGTGATCAAGCCTCATCTCTGGCCCCGGATTGACTTCCTCTCCTCCAGAGGCCAAGAATCCCAGCATCTTTCACGGCTCAGCAACAACCTTTCACTATCATCTTCCATATTCAGAAGTCCAGAATTTACCTTTTTAACGAAAGACGACTGTATAACATTTGAAGATCCCCTGGAAAAGGAAATGGCAACCCACTCCAGTATTCTTGCTTGAAAAGCCCCATGGACAGAAGAGCCTGGGGGCTACAGTTCATGGCATCGCAAAGACTTTGGACACAACTTAGCGACTGAGAAACAGCAACAACAAAAATTTGTATTATTATCTATATAATTTATCTGATTATCAGTTAACATGTATAGGGCAGTATTCACAGATTTGATGTACTGTATGTTAACAATCTGGGATTATGGCTCATATTTTTTTCATTTTTCATTAAATTTCCCTGAAAATAATTCTCACATTTTCGTATGTACCGTCAGCCCCTCAGCCTCTATCAAGAACTAAATAATTCCGATTGTTTGTTTTCTTTCCTATAAGCAGCATTTTATTGGCCTGTAACTTTGTCATATAGGAGAGACCAAGTCACTCCCTGCATGCTTTTCTAGAATATAACGTTGGCATATATTGAAATCTTCTATCTTTACAGAGTACTCTGGACCATTACTATACTAGCTACTGAGAATCTGGGCTCACAAGATAAACAGAAGACATGATCTTTACTATCAGAAAGAGTTCCAAGCTAGGAGTTTAGAATATGTCTTAGTGAATACCTTCCTTTCCTGGACTAGCAGGGCTGCCTACAAGCACCACGGCACTTCTTTTAGAGACAAGAATAGTCCACAGGCTCCTAGCAAGTTTGGTGTGGTGCAGTCTTATCTCTATTGTTTCCTTGCAGGAAGGAGTGGTGTAAAACAACTCTACAATTGTAAGCAACAATTTCCAAGAAAGACGCAAGTCACTGCTGATATTGTCAACACCTTGTTGATTAACTTTCTTTGGAAGGGCGTCTATAGCAACTAATCAATAACAGGACCAAATCTTCACTTCTACTACTGATTCTTTGGTTGACTGAAGTTAAAAAAAAAAACTTATGTTTATGTAATTTTTAACAACTACCAGAACAAATCCTGAGTTAGTGTTTGACAATTCAAATCCCTTTAAAGGCCTCCTAGGGACTGCATGTTGTTTATTGATCAAATCCTTGTGTTTGGCAAATGATTTTCTCTACAAAATTGGGGGAAGAAAGTCCAACAGTTTGAAAGAGTTAGTCTTTTATTTCAAGGCCAATAAAAAATAATTTATACAGAAGAATTATATGTGAATCAGGAGGTAAGACAGTGAGACATTGTCACAGGAGAAAATCTAAATACGTGTCCAATTGAAAACAGTTACACTTGCCTCCTGTCTGTTAAAGAAAAAAGTAAACAAGAGACTTAGTACATTAACCCTAAAAAGAACGGCTTGAAAATAAGGATTTAAAATTCTTCCTAAGAAAAAGAGTAAAGTATGAAGATTTTCAACTATTTTTTTTTCTTTAAAGTGATAACATACTTTAAATTGCACACTTATAGACATTTACAACTTGAACAACTGGACAATTCTTCATTGTATTTTGTTCATTAATTATTACTTTTAGGCTAAGAAGTAACACCAAAATAATCAATAACCTATACAGTACAAGCACCAACCAATGGGAACAGTCACTCTTCATGCAGGCAATAACCCTTTAGCTGCTTGACTATTAGAAAGTCTTAGGATAGGGGCTTAGGTGGTGAGATGAGGTGGGGACATCCAGAGGGGCTAAGGAAAGAACCTGTACACAAACTCATGCGGCAACAGCAAGCATCCTTCTTGAATGTCAACTCTACTTGAAGTTCAAGTTCCAACCTCATTACAAAGGATGTGAGAGAGCCATCCCAATTCTTTCACTGCGATATTTTGTCTTAAGTGATCCTGTATCACCGTTATCCTAATTCCACACTTGGCTTAAAGGTGAAGGGAAGGCAGCAACCCAGGTGCAGTCCCTTTAAATGTCAATAACCCAGGTGCAGTCCCTTTAAATGTCAATGGGAAGATGCAAAGTTCTCAGCAACCTGGAGACAACGTTTAATATCATGTACTTGTCAGCACTACTACTTCATTTTTCAAATTTACGTCTTCCAATGGGCTGCACTTGGTTTGGATGGCATGTTCAGCAGGGTTCTTCAGAGAAACAGAGCCAATGGGATATAAAGAATGATAAAGAACCAGATTCATTTTAAGAAGTTTACTCACAAGATTGTCAGGGGTGGGAAGTCCCAAAAAACGTGTAGGGCAGGCTGGCGAGAAAATCAGATAAGGGTTGGTGTGCCGTCTGCAGTCTAAACCTGCAGGGCATGCCGGCAGGTGGAAAACTCAGGCAGGGTTTCGATGTTTCAGTCTGAGACAGAACAACTTCTTCCCCTGGAAACCTCAAACTTTCCTCGTAAGGACTCTGACTGACTGAATGAGGACCACTCACACTATGGAGAGTACTCTGCTTTATTTAGAGTCATCTGATTATAAATTATAATCACATCCACAAATATGGATGCTAGGAATTCACAGCAATGTCTAGACTAGTATTTGACCAAAAACTGGGCACCAGAGCCTAGCCAAGCTGACACATAAAATTCATATACAGTTGAGTATACTGGAAGTTTAATAGTAGACAGGATGCTGGGCATGTTACTACATAGTGAAACCAAAAGCCCATGACTAATTCTGTATCTTTAAGCACGAATGGTACTCCAGGCTCAGTGCGAGCATGGCTCTCATGTATACCTCACAATAGCCCACTGGGACAGTTATCATTCAGCTTTGTACATGACTAAGATGGAACAACAGACTGGTTCCAAATAGGAAAAGGAGTACGTCAAGGCTGTATATTGTCACCCTGCTTATTTAACTTCTATGCAGAGAACATCATGAGAAACGCTGGACTGGAAGAAACACAAGCTGGAATCAAGATTGCCAGGAGAAATATCAATAACCTCAGATATGTAGATGACACCACCCTTATGGCAGAAAGTGAAGAGGAACTAAAAAGCCTCTTGAGGAAAGCGAAAGAGGAGAGCGAAAAAGTTGGCTTAAAGCTCAACATTCAGAAAACGAAGATCATGGCATCTGGTCCTATCACTTCATGGGAAATACATGGGGAAACATTGGAAACAGTGTCAGACTTTATTTTTTGGGCTCCAAAATCACTGCAGATGGTGACTGCAGCCCTGAAATTAAAAGACGCTTACTCCTTGGAAGGAAGGTTATGACCAACCTAGATAGCATGTTGAAAAGCAGAGATATTACTTTGCCAACAAAGGTCCATCTAGTCAAGGCTATGGTTTTTCCTGTGGTCGTGTATGGATGTGAGAGTTGGACTGTGAAGAAGGCTGAGCACCGAAAAATTGATGCTTTTGAACTGTGGTGTTGGAGAAGACTCTTGAGAGTCCCTTGGACTGCAAGGAGATCCAACCAGTCCATTCTGAAGGAGATCAACCCTGGGATTTCTTTGGAAGGAATGAGGCTAAAGCTGAAACTCCAGTACTTTGGCCACCTCATGAGAAGAGTTGACTCATTGGAAAAACTCTGATGCTGGGAGGGATTGGGGGCAAGAGGAGAAGGGGATGACCGAGGATGAGATGGCTGGATGGCATCACTGACTCGATGGACCTGGGTCTGAGTGAACTCCGGGAGTTGGTGATGGACAGGGAGGCCTGGCGTGCTGTGATTCATGGGGTCACAAAGAGTTGGACACGACTGAGCAACTGAACTGAACTGAAGCAATGGTTTAGAGAGATTATGCTACTCACTATGCGTGCATGCTAAGTCATTTCAGTCGTGTCCAACTCTTCACTACCCCAAGGACTGTAACCCACCTGGCTCCTCTGTCCATGGGATTCTTCAGGCAAGAATACTGGAATGAGTGGCCATTCCCTCCTCCAGGGGATCTTCCTGACCCAGGGATCAAACTCTTAAGTCTCCTGCATTGGCAGGCAGATTCTTTACCACTAGCGCCACGTGGGAAGCCCCTACTTGCTGTACTAGCTTCCTATTATTCCTGTAACAACAACAACAAAAAACCTAGTGGCTTAAAACAACACAAATTCATTATCTTATAGTTTTGGAAGTCAGAAGTCCAAACTGGGTCCTACTGGTCTAGAATCAAGGTGTTAGCAGAGTTGCATCCCTTTGGGAGGCTCTGGGGAAGAACAGCTTTTTTACCTTTCCCAACTTCTAAAGACGGACTGCATTCCTTGGCTTGTGGCCTCTTTCTACACGTTCAAAGTAAATGGCATAGCATCTTCCTATCTCTCTCTCTGACTCTGATCCCCTTCTTGTGATGACACTGAGCCTGCCCAGATAATCCAGGATATTCTACCACAAGAATCTGAACTTAATCATATCTTCAAAGACCCCTTTGCCAGATAACATTAACACATTCACTGGTTTCAGGCATCAGGACACCAGAATCTCTGAGGGATCTATTATCCTGCCTGTTGGGCACAGAGCTACTGGTGAGGAAGCCTGGATTCAAATCCAGTTCTATCTCACCCCAGAGCCTACACTCTGGACCGTGGTGGCATTTCACCTCTCACAAACAGTTCACTTGAATTAAGTCATCAAGGTGATTATATCATGCTTTTATTTCATTAAAGGCATCAGTCATACAGAGCTGCAAGCAGATTTAAAAAGTACTGTGCAATAAGCTACCCAGAGGCACAGGGGAATGCTTTAAAAGGCACAAGGAAATGTTCTGTTGTAAAGAATGCTTCAACATCATGGGATTATACTTTTACAACCAGTTGAAAAAGTGAGTTTTTCAGGCTTCCAACAGTAAAATGAAGCTTCTCTGATCACATAGATTGAGCTATAAAGCCAAATTTGGACGACACTGTGAGTGTTGGTTTTTTTGTTTTGTTTTGCCAGAGGAAAGAAGAGAGACGAATAAGGACATGTTAATGCCAAGGTTACAACTATTGTCCTTGCACAAAGCGCTCCAAAACCTCAAGGATCAGTTTTCAAACTTGACCGGCTCTGAGAAGTCAGATGGATAAAATTCAGTTTGAAGGACTTGAAAAATAAAGCTTGGAATCTCCTGGCTTGTGGACAGAAAGAAAAAGGATTTATTTACTTGGGTGAGGACGGTTCAAAGCAGAACTCTTAAAAAGGCATGAGTAAATAGCCCGAGGAGAAAAATGGAAAATAATAAAACAAACAGCTCCATAGGAACTCACCATCCATTCTCATCTAATGGTCTTTTCACTAATTTCTCAGTTAATCCAGTTGCCAGACATCATTTAAACTAAATGACCACGGAAACAACCTGTTCAAAGGGCATGAAACAGAGTGCCGTGAGCAAGACTGTCCCACGCGCCACTCAGAGGCCAGGAGCCCTCACTGCTGAAGAGCTCCATGCCCACTGCCATTTCCTGTGCACTGAGAGAGATTTTGCTATTGATTTACAGATTCAATGAGTTTCAAACTCCTACTTCTTATTTGGTAAGGAAGATTAAACAATAGAGAAGAGAGAACTTTCATCTTCCTTCTGGGAAGACTTCCTGAGAAACACTAATTGCTGAATAATAGACAGCAGTGGTTCTCAGCTGGGGCTACTTGCACCTCAGTGGACATCTGACAATGTCTGGAGACTCTTTCGGTTGTCATTACTCAGAAGGAGGGGACAGGAATGGAGGGTGATGCTGGCTTCTGGCAGGTGGAGGCCAGGGATCTTGCTAAATATCCTACCATGAACAGGACAACTCCAGGTCGCAGAATTATCCAGCTCAGATGGTCAATCTTGACGAAGTTGAGAAACCCTGATATATATAGGGTCGCAGATAAGGATGAAGTTCTAGAACCAGAGTCTGTGCTCCCATTTTGGATTTTCCCCAGTCTGAATGAAAACCTTGAGATTTGTTCCCTCATCTCTAAAATATATAATAAAAGCACCCCCCTGCAGAGGTCCTGTGGGGACCAAGTAAATTAACCTAAATAAGTGCTTAGTGCGCAGTGTGGGACAAATGACACACATACTGTTAAGTGTGTCACTACTTAAGTGTAACGATACATGTATTGTTAAGAAGCATCACGATGAACAAAGCTAGTGGAGGTGATGGAATTCCAGTTGAGCTACTTCAAATCCTAAAAGGTGATGCTGTGAAAGTGCTGCACTGAATATGCCAGCAAATTTGAAAACCTCAGCAGCGGCCACAGGACTGGAGAAGATCTTTATTCCAATCCCAAAGGAAAGCAATGCCAAGGAATGCTCATACTACCACACAACTGCACTCTTCTCACAGGCTATCAAAGTAATACCCCAAATTCTCCAAAACAGGCTTCAACTGTATGTGACCCGTGAACTTCCAGATGTTCAAGCTGGATTTAGAAAAGGCAGAGGAATCAGAGATCAAATTGCCAACATCCCCTGGATCATCAAAAAAGCAAGAGAGTTGCAGAAAAACATCTATTTCTGCTTTATTGACTATGCCAAAGTCTTTGACTGTGTGGATGAAAACAAACTGTGGAAAATTCTTCAACAGATGGGAATACCAGACCACATGACCTGCCTCCTGAGAAATCTCTATGCAGGTCAAGAAGCAACAGTTAGAACTAGACATGGAATAACAGACTGATTCCAAATTGGAAAAGGAGCACATCAAAGCTGTATATTGTCAGCCCGCTTATTTAACTTCTATGCAGAGTACATCATGAGAAATGCTGGCCTGGATGAAGCACAAGCTGGAATCAAGATTGCCGGGAGAAATATCAATAACCTCAGATATGCAGATGACACCACCTTATGGCAGAAAGCGAAGAATAACTAAAGAGCCTCTTGATGAAAGTGAAAGAGGAGAGTGAAGAAGTTGGCTTAAAACTCAACATTCAAAAAACTAAGTTCATGGCATCTGATACCATTACTTCATGGCAAATAGATGGAGCAACAATGGCAACAGTGAAAGACTTTATTTTCTTGAGCTCCAAAATCACTGCAGATGGTGACTTCAGCCATGAAATTAAAAGACGCTTACTCCTTGGAAGAAAAGCTATGACCAACTTAGACAGCATATTAAAAAGCAGAGACATTACTTTGTCAACAAAGTTCTGTCTAGTCAAAGCTACGGTTTTTCCAGTAGTCATGTATGGATGTGAGAGTTGGACTATAAAGAAAGCTGAGCACCAAAGAATTGATGCTTTTGAACTGTGGTATTGGAGAAGACTCTTGAGAGTCCCTTGGACAGCAAGGAGATCCAACCGGTCCATCCTAAAGGAAATCAGTCCTGAATGTTCATTGGAAGGACTGATGCTGAAGCTGAAACTCCAATACTTTGGCCACATGACGTGAAGAGCTGACTCATTGGAAAAGACCCTGATGCTGGGAAAGATTGAAGGTGGGAAGAGCAGGGGATGACAGAAGATGAGATGGTTGGATGACATCACCGACTTGATGGACATGAGTTTCAGTAAACTCAGGGAGTTGGTGATGGACAGGGAGGCCTGGGGTGCTGCAGTCCATGGGGTCACAAAGAGTCAGATGCAACTGAACTGAACTGAATGTTAAGTGTTGCTGTTGTTTAGCCACTATGTCATGTCCGACTTTTTGTGACCCCATGGACTGTAGCCTGCCAGGCTCCTCTTTCCATGGGATTTTCCAGGCAAGAACACCGGAGTGGGTTGCCATTCCCTTATCCAGGAGATCTTCTCGACCGAGATGCATTGACAGGTGGATTGTTTACCACTGAGTCACCAGGAAAGCCCCATATTATTAAGTACCATATACCATAATAGTAATCTCACTGGCTCACAATTGCTTGTTACTTGCCTGTCTCCCTCAGTTCCCTCAGTAAACTGTGAGCATCCTAAGGGCAGGGCTTGATCTTAAGCATCTGTGCCACCTCAGCACCAAACACAGGGCTGAAACAGACTTGAAACAAGTTGGAAGGCAAGGACTCAACCCACTCGTAGCACTCACAGCCACCATCTGATGGTGTGCCAACCCCATCTGTTCAGCCCCTGCCGCTTCAGGACACACCAGACTGATGTCTTCTCTAACTGAGGACTTTCTCTGCTCTCCAAAGTCAACCGTGTGTGCAGCATGGCAGACCAGAGATGCCAGAGAATCAGTGCC
Organism: Oryx dammah; assembly: GCF_014754425.2. Taxonomy (NCBI): domain Eukaryota; kingdom Metazoa; phylum Chordata; class Mammalia; order Artiodactyla; family Bovidae; genus Oryx; species Oryx dammah. The sequence goes on from NW_024070194.1 coordinate 3,184,023, forward strand.
CCCTGAGGCAGCCTTCAAACAACGAGTGATCAAAACTGGCATAGAGACCCCCCAGCTCCCTCTCTCCTGGCGTGGATAACTCAGAAGTGTGTGCTCTCCTGTCTCTGGTGGGTCCCCAGCAGGAGTACGCTGCAGTTGTGCAGAGTGGTAACTCTCTTGGTAACACACTTTCCCATCCTTGTCTCCCCTTTTTACTCCCCTATCAATGTTTTTTGGCTTCACTGCTGCATAAACTACTAAACTCCGATCCTCATCTCAGACTTGGTTCCTGGGGGAACTACAATGACTGCTTGTTGTTGTGTTTCAGTCTCTCAGTCACGTCCAGTTCTTTGCGACCGCATGGACGGCAGCACGCCAGGCTTCCCTGTCCACCATCTCCTGGAGTTTGCTCAAACTCAATGTCCACTGAGACGGTGATGCCATCCAACCATCTCATCCTCTGTCACCCACTTCTCCTCCTGCCCTCAATCGTTCCCACCATCAGAATCTTTTCCAATGAGTCAGCTCTTCACATCAGGTGGCCAAAGTATTGGAGCTTCAGCTTCAGCATCAGTCCTTCCAATAAATAAAGTAGGGTGGATCAAGTCGCCAAGGGAAGGTGATGTCCTGACTTAAATATTTTTACATATCAAAGGGCTCTGGCTTTACTCCTGCTCATTTTTTGTCTTTAGAGGTGTGTGTCCCCACCCACAAGACAGCAGGGACTGACGGGAAAAGTGAAAAAAGGATAATCCCTTCCCCAGGTGAGGAAATAAATAATTCGCCTCCAGGTCTGAGGCTGGTGTTAAGTGAAACTTGAGGTAATCTTCTGAGCAGAGCTTGGGCGCACCCATGACTTCTAAACAGAGCTGCTCTGTTTCCAGGGAAATACTGAATACATACTTTTAAAATTAAGCTTGAGGCTAAAAGCTTCGAACAATCAATCTCCCTGAGGCACCCTCCTCTAGGGACAAATATCTGGGGAAATTTTCAAAGAGAGTACTTGGTTTATCACTTGGTGTCTCTTTTCCACAAAGGAAAGCAGTCCTTTTATTTCTGCTAAGAAATGGAGTCCATCTGGACCATTTTAAAGGTTCAAGAGCCCTTCAGCCATCCCCGACCCCCACCTTAGAAGCCCCAGATCGTTCCCCTTTGAAAATAACACTATCCACTCCAACTCCTAAAAGCTGTTAGTAAACACTGCTGTTCCTTATACACTTTTCCTCATGAGCTGAAGAAAAAAAGGGCCAAATAAAAAACACAAAACCCATCTTAATTAAAATACAACCTCAAATCTGTTCTCTTATCCTTCATGCTGCTGCTGCTAAGTCGCTTTAGTCGTCTCCGACTCTGTGCGACCCCATAAATGGCAGCCCACCAGGCTCCCCTGTCCCTGGGATTCTCCAGGCAAGAACACTGGAGTGGGTTGCCATTTCCTTCTCCAGTGCACGAAAGTGAAAAGTGAAAGTGAAGTCGCTCAGTCGTGTCCGACTCTTTTTGACCCCGTGGACTGCAGCCCACCATAGAAAACTGTAATAAGAACCTGAACCAGACATTTAAATCTGTTACCTCACTGAGCAACTCCATAAGTAACATTTTGCCCATTTTACAGATGAGAAGCTTGAGAAGCGAAACTGAAAAAAATGGGTCAGGTCACATAGAGAGTAGGGCTAGGATTTTTAAGCTAAGAGGATCTCACTATAGAATTCTACACTCAGCGATTATCTTTCATGAGGTTTAAGTACAATTCAACTGATATACATCAAAGAAGTAACACTGATAATAATTCCACATGATATCAGGCATGGAGGCAGAGAACATTTAAAAACTGACAGTTATCAGAGGGAAGAGTCCAATGAACAGGGAAGACTTGTGACAGATTGCCAGGGAAACCCTCCATCTAGGATTCTGCATGTTATTTCATACACGTCAAACATGCAAGCACCTACAACAGGATCTTGGAAGAGTCTAAACTGCAGGGAGATAAAATTCAAGCCGGGACAAATAGGATGAACAGGAAAAGGAAACCTTGACTGCAGCAAAGGACCTGCAGCCCACCGCAGCGAGACCAGCACAGGGCCCCCAGGGCTCAGAGCCTCCGCCGATGGGAGCTGGCCAACTCTCCTCCCCTTTCCCAGTCTTCTCTCAGTTTGAGCCTGGTGTCAGACTGCCCTCGTTCAACTCTGAGCACCAGCATTTGCTAGCTATAGGGACTAAAGACATTTCCTCATCTTTTGCAGCCCTCTTCAGTTTACCCATTAAAATGTGGCCAGGGATAATACCTTTTTCAAATTGCTGCTGTGAAGACTGAATGAAAAATTCACATAAAAGGCATGACTTTTTGGCCAGCACATAATAAGCACTCAAAAAACATTCAGGAGTATTCTCCTGCCCTCATCTGAATCCTGAGCATGCCAAGAAGTGCACAGCCACCTCTGGCCTCAAGCTCTACCCAGCTGTCCTGGTGCTTGGCCTCCCCTGAGTTCAGTTCAGTTCAGTCACTCAGTTGCATCCGACTCTTTGCAACCCCATGAATTGCAGCAAGCCAGGCCTCCCTGTCCATCACCAACTCCCAGAGTTCACTCACACTCACGTCCATTGAGTCAGTGATCCCATCCAGCCATCTCATTCTCTATCGTCCCCTTCTCCTCCTGCCCCCAATCCCTCCCAGCATCAGAGTCTTTCCCAATGAGTCAACTCTTCGCATGAGGTGGCCAAAGTACTGGAGTTTCAGCTTTAGCCTCATTCCTTCCAAAGAAATCCCAGGGTTGATCTCCTTCAGAATGGACTGGTTGGATCTCCTTGCAGTCCAAGGGACTCTCAAGAGTCTTCTCCAACACCACAGTTCAAAAGCATCAATTCTTCGGTGCTCAGCCTTCTTTACAGTCCAACTCTCACATCCATACATGACCACTGGAAAAACCATAGCCTTGGCTAGACGGACCTTAGTCGCCTCCCCTGAAGCTCAGAGCAAAGGAGAGAAACTCTTGTCTGGGGACTGGTGGCTGCACTGAGTTCCAAGGAAGGACTAACATGTTAGTGATACGACCATTTATAGGACTCCAAAGTCTGCGAGGCCCCTCTTTCATTCCCAGCCTCCCTGGGATGGGGATTCACAATGAAGGACCTAGAGGGTAATTCAGCAATGGGGCAAAGTGTTCTCATGGTGCTTTGAGACAACCCAGAGCAGAAAGACAGCGCTAGCAACCAGGAGGCAGAGTGATCAGATCTGCATTTGGGAGCCTGATGGGTGGCCCAGATTCTGGGCCTTTTCTCCAGAGGTTCTGATCAGAGATACTTTATAGAAATTACTCTTAGTCCTCATCATAACTCAATCAAATGCTGCCAGTATGCCGGGTATAATTTCAATTGATCTCAAGTTTCAAGTAGCTCACCAACATGCCCTAGCCAGGAAGAGGTGGATTTGGGGATATGAATCAAGGCATCCTGATGCAGAAGCCTCCAGTTCTTCTACCTCCTCCTCTGTCTCTCTCGGGTGATTAGGGTTTCTGTGGATACACCTGAAACTGTGCTTTGACAGAGAGGCGCCTCTGGGATCTTCCTGCAGGGAAGGCTCGCTGCCCAGCTGTCCCTCTGTGAATTCAGGAGCTGCTCCAGCTGTGAATGCCAACCACCAGGAGTTCGCACCCTCTGAGCAGCAGGTGGAGTGACACAGTGAGCTGGGAGCCAAAGGTCTGACCACTTCTGCCCGACACAGAACACCATGACAGCCTACGTCAGCCCCAGAGCTCGGCCTACAGGGCCGGACTTCAGTGCAATCTCTGCGTCCGCCCAGCGGTGCTTCTTTCCCGTCCTTCTGCAGGCACTGACCCCAGTCAACGTCTTAAACCTCCAATTCTGTTTTAGGGTCTGCTTCCAAAGAGCTCAACTTGCATGGCAGAGGAAGGCCTTTTAAGCTATAGAAAGGTGGTTTTTGAGTCAGAAGATTTCAGTGGGACTCCTAGCTCATCCACTTTCTGTATCAGGCAAGCCAAGAAGCCTCACTGAGCTTATGTGAAAATCAAAACCGATATTACTTCACAGGCTCAATCAAGAGAATGTGAATAAAAACCACAGCACATCTCATTATGGTCATCTCTGTTACCCTCACTCCATGATGGATGAGTGGGAAAAAAAGTTATTTTGTGGCATGGAAAAATATTCCCCTCTTCCCCAGTGACTCAACTGGCCTCTCTCTAAGAAGAGCAAATGTCACTCTTTTCCAAAATTCTCTAAAATCAGCATCCCCACCCCAGGCAGGAAACTTAAGAAACATTGTTATTCGTGTAGAGCAGAGCTGTAGCATATAATTAAATCATTAGGAGGCAAATTAACTCCTCTAGCAATCCTCTTCAAAGTATGTGTGGGCAAACCCATTAGCATCCTGCCAGTAAATCCTGAAATGTCTTTGCAGACAGACTGGGGAGCTGCCAGGGTGGAGTAGGGTGTGTCCTTCACAGGTGGTTTGACCTCCTATGGAGATATGTGGGAGGGCAGGGTGGGGAGCGGATGGGATGTGACTGGCATGCTGGGACTTTTTCATAAAGACTCTGAAAATACAGCTGCCAACCTTCCCCTTTAGAAAGACAATAAATCTATTCTTTTCCCAGGAAAACCATTCAAGAGCTTTTGGTTTCCCATTCACTCTGTCTTCAGCAAACTCTCCTGAACTCTGCTGAATTCACTCGGTTTGGATTTTTTGTTCTTGTTGTTTTATTTGGATTTTTTTTAAGAGGAAGTAACTGGGAGCCTGACTCTATAAGAAGAAAAGGTGTCTTCCAATAGTATCCTTTGCAGCTCTTTATTCAGCGGAGATTTCAGAATAATGAATATGAAGTTGGCTTTGATTCTGTACCCAAATACGTATTTATGTTATTGACTTTAATTCAAGCTGGCCAATCGGGCTGGCTGTCTCTGGCCTTCAATCCATCTAGGCTTGAGCGTTTCAGTCAATACGTTGATCACTTACATGATGACCCTGCTTAAACCATTTAATAAAATGTAAACAACATGAAAGTGTATTGGAAGTCAACATAACTCATCATTGCTGCTTATACCCTCATCAAAACCCTGAGGGGGGTGCCTGACCCGATCGGAGTTTCCTCCAGAGTCATACAATAATTTTAGCTGTGAAAGGAAATTTTATGGCATGTAAGATTAGCCCACACTCATGCAAGGTCAAAAATAATAGAATCAATAGGCAAACTCAATACTGTTAACATTTTGAGAAAATTACTCCCCGAAAACAATGTCAACAACAGATTGAAATGAGTCTCCAAAGTCGTGTCATTGATTTCCTTTCACGTTGGTGGCAACCTAACTCTTTCTTTTATGCAATATGGAATTTTTTTAGTCCTTTTTTTTTCAGCTCTTCTTTAAATATGGAATATTTCTGTTGTGTCTTTCTTCTGACTGATGTCAAACATTATATGTGTCAGAAAACTTTATGTGGTTGTTCACATCAAAGAGAACAGAATACAGAGACTTATTCCATCATGTGAAGCCTTTCTTTGTTCTTCTGGGCTCAAGTGATAAATTCAGGAGTTATTTTAATTACAGCAACACATCCAAGGGCAAATGTAAACAGTGCCGTTAATAAATTACCAACTAACTGAAAACGTCGCATGAAGATCCAGGCCTCGGAAACGGCTCTACATTAGATCTATTGCGTGCACTGTCGCCGTCCTCGATGTTGGTTACGAAGACCACGGTGTGACATGCTCTTCAGGAGGAAGCCAGGCGTCAGCAGCGAACAGTGCCGGGGCCGCTCTGCTCCAGTCTTCTCATTTCAGTCACCAGCTCCGTCTGCTCCTCCACCAGTGACTCATTCAAACTGAAGGCTTGAGAATTATCGGTAATCCCACTTTTCCTCTTTTCCCGCAGCCGATCCATCAGCCATTCGGGGGGGTTTACCTCCAAATTCTATCTTGAATCCACCCACACTTCACTCCATGTCTTATTAGTCATTGTAACCGCCTCTTTCCTATTCTCTGAGCTTCCATTTCTACCCAGTGGGCCATAATGATCGCTTTAAGACACAGACTTCTTTTTTAAATTATTTTTATTTCTTGTTAATTGGCTCTTCAATGTCGTGTTAGTTTCTGCGCACATCACCAAGCGTCAGGCACAGGTGTACACACGCCCCTCGCCCTCGCGCCTCCCTCCCCCTCCCACCGCTCGCCGGCCCTCTAGGCGGTCAGAGCCCCGGGTGGGAGCTCCCGGGCGTCCTGCCGCGATCCCCACTGTTCACCCACCTCGCCAACGCCGACGTGTGTTCAGTGTCATTCTCTCAGCCTGGCTCTGCCTCTCCTCTGCCCACCGAGTCCACAAGTCTGGTCTCTGGGTCTGTGTCTCCACTGCGCCCCTGAAAGGAGCTCCATCCGCGCCGTCTGTGCGGACTCCATCCATGGCATTAGCTGCCCTGCGTGCATCGTGCATCGTTAAGCTTCTTCCCGCGCCGCGCGCCTCCTATAAGCCCCGCCCTCCTCGCTGCCCGCCGGGCCCTCCTGGCCTCGTCGCCCCGCCCTCCTCGCTGCCCGCCAGGCCCTCCGCGCCGGGCCCTGCTGCCTCTCCCTCCTCGCCGCCTCCGTCGCCCCGCCACTGGCTCTTTTCTTTCTGGCGCATGCTTAGTTACTGTCGGGGGCATCAGGTCTTCCTGTGGCGCGCTGGCTCTCCACGGCGGCATTCCGTGACTTCCACGGTGGCGTGCGGGCTCCGAGTGCGCGGCGCTGTAGCTTTTTTGCAGCACACAGGCTTTCCAGTCGAGGTGCTCAGGCTCAGCACTCATGACATGCAGGCTTAGTTGCCCCGTGGCCTGTGGGAGCTTAGTTCCTCAACCAAGGATGGAAGCCATGAACCCTGCCCTGGGAGGCGGATTCTCACCCACGGACCCACCAGAGAAGTCCCTCCACCATTAATTTTCCAAGCTCCAGCCTCATTGCCTCCTTTTGTGACTGCAGCCATTTGTGTTGCTGTTGTTCAGTCACTAACCATGTCTGCCTCTTCTGTGATTCCATGGACAGTAGCCCACCAGGCCCGTCTGTCCATGGGATTTCCCAGGCAGGAATACTGGAGTGGGCTGCCATTTCCTCCTCCGGGGGCTCGCCACCATGTCAAGCTTAACAACATTTCAAGGCCTTTGCCTGGGCTATTTCTTCCTCCTAGCACAGTTTTCTCCCAACTGTTCCATCACTGGTTTCTTCTCTTTATCCAAGGCTCAGTTCTAGAAGACATCTCTCTGAGCATATCATCAAAAGATGCTTTCCACCTCACCCTCATACCTCCTAATTACTTTCATCACCTTCATTGTTTCTATAAAGAAGTTGACATTTGTAACTATCTCTCTGGTGAGTTAAAAATGGGGGAAGAGGAATCAGAGTATATAAACCATTTTTGCTATCATATCTTTTTGTTCTCAAGTGTCATTACTACTGATAGCATTTATCAATTGAAGGCATCACTATTTTTATTAAATTATTTTTTAGGGTATTTTCCAAACTTTCAGAGTTCCGCTTCAGTCTCGGTTCTTGCCCGCTTCCCCAGATACTTTGGGTGCCATGGAGAGACTCTTAGTTCTGCGGAGGCATGTCTGGCCCACAATCCCCCCTTCACACGGGCTCCTTCTGTTCATGGTCTTTGGGTATCTTCCTCCATCCTTACTGCAATGACTGTCATGATCAGTGGCATTCTGGGCTGATATCTACCAAGATGGGACTGAACCCACCTACATCTTGGGCTCTGTGTTGGCACTTGGTATTAATGATCATGGATCTCACCATTCCCTTTCAGCATGGCATGAAGTCCCAGTCATCTAGAGTTTCATTCCCTGAAACCAGTCTTCTTCTAGGTGAATGGAACACACAACATTTCCACATGCTCCTTGGTATAGGGATTGATTGCATCCTTTTTGTTGTTCTTGGGGAAGGCAAACATGAGGTTGCCCAGGCTGGGCACTCTCATGCCCAATACAGAACTTTCCTGGAGGGTTGACATTCTCCCAAAACTTCAAACTCAAGAATTGTGTTCTAGACCCAAAGTCCTAGATGACCTCAAAGCTACAGCTAGGATACTCCTAGACTTCCTGCTGGCCTCTATCCTGGCCACATCTCTGGGTTCCTCCTTCTGTTTTATGGGGGCTTTACCAGGCTTGCGAGATCTGAAATTTCTCTGAATTCATCACCTCGCCTTTCCCACTCTTTTACTTTGTGATCTGCCCACAAGCCTTGGTTCCCGGGGTGTAAAAGCTCAGATTGGGAAATAGAATAACAGTGCTTTCCTGTAAAAGCCTGGCTTTTAAGACTAAGTTCTTACTAAATATCTATTTTGAAATTCAAAGCTAAGCATTGTAATTAAGATAATTATTCAATAAGTGTTGCTTGAGGATTTTAAGGGGTTTTTTTTGTTTTTGTTTTTGTTTTCATTTTGAAGCCATCTCAAAAGTGCAATAAAGTTACAAGTAAGGAAAAAAGAACCTTTTTTCCATGAACTTGACCTGAGGCCCCAAACACTTTAGTGTCTATTTTCTACAAACATAAAATTCTCTTACTTAACCACAATCAACCATCAAAGTCTGGAAACCAGCATTCTATATCCTACCAATGAACATTCAGAAATATACCACTCATATTTCTCCAGGTGTCCTAAGAATGGCTTTTGTAGTAGAAAGACCGAGTTCAGAATCACCCATTGCACTTATGTCTCAAGTCTCTATCCTCTTAGTTCTGGAAAGCCGTTGGGCAGTAATTTTGTAGATCTTCCCACCCTCCTTGTCTGTGAGAGGTTATAGCATCATCTGAAGCTGTGCGTAAGAAGACAGACACTAAGACCTCCAGGGTCAGGGTCTGTCTCCACCACTCCTGAGGGTGTGGATGTGGGCAATTTATGCAAACACCTTGTACTTTAGTTTCTGTGCAGGTACAGTGAAACTAACAGATGGCTCAGTTGATAAAGAATCAGCCTGCAGGGCAGGAGGACCAGTTTCCATCCCTGGATCAGGAAGATCCCCTGAAGAAGGAAACGGCAACCCACCCCAGTATTCTTGACTGGGAAATCCCAAGGACAGCAGAGTCTGGCGGGCTACAGTTCATGGGGTCACAAAGAGTTGGACCCGACTTACAAACTAAACCACCAGCACCAGCTTATTTCCTGGGGCACCGTAAGGACACTCTCCTTCCTGCGTACCCCGAGCCCGAGCTGTCGGGGAAAGTAGGGCTCCTGGCTGCAGCCCTGACCAGTGACTGACAGCGACACGCGGCATCGGTGCCCCAGCCCCCTTGCTCCCGGCTGAGGCGGTCTGAAGCGAGGTCTGTGCTCCAGGGCCCTGCTGTGGGCTGCCGCTTCCCCAGGACTCTGAGTTTGCACGCTGGCTCTGCCTCCTTTCCTCCCGGGGCCCATTCCCCACTCCCATTCTGCTCTTTCCTGGGAATAGTCCTGAACAAATTATTTCACACACATCCTCATCTTAGGGTTTGCTGCCAGGGAACACAGCTTAAGACAGTTTCCATGTTTTAAGAGAGCAGTTTACTTGCCGCGTCAAGAACAGAGAGCACATAGACCAGCCTGGGAGCTGTCAGAGGCGTCTGAACGGGAACCACGAGGGTAGAGAAGTGGACACACACAGATTACATTTGAAGGTGCATGCAGTCTACTGGACGGGGCTCTAAGTAGGATACAGGGAATAAGGGAGCAACAAATCAAGGGCAAATCAGATGTATGCAAATTGTTTCACATGAGCAGAACGGCACTTTGCTAAGGAGAGCTGATATTCTTAGAATCTCAGTTAATAATATGAAACATCGTCGGTAACAAGGACTGCAGACACACAATAGAATTTAATTGCTGCTACCACAGTCTCACACTGGAAAATTACAATGCCTCGAATTTAATAGGTTTTCTTTTTCAGAGTGAAGTTTGCTTTTACAATCTTCCACTGCCAGTGATGCTTTTGGATTAGAACCCATCAGAATCATCCAGAAACAAAGCCCTTAGCTATTTACATAAATCAGTCAAGTTAGTCCAACTGAAACCAAAAAAACCTTGCAGTCCTCTTCTTCCTTTATAGTCTAATATCTTTGATGACCTCAGAAGGGATTTCAATTTCTTTTTATTTTGGCAAGACATTGATAACATAGGGAGAAAAAACTTTGGTGTGGGTATTGGAAGACCTGAGTTCCAGTCCACCAATCCCAGAACTTGAGTAGGTCACCTAAAATCTGATCCCAGTCTGCTCAACTGACTTCACTGCATTCTGCAAATATTTATTGAATTTATCAGGCTCAGTTATTGATTAAGAATACAGTGGTGAAAACCATCACTACGGTCCCTGACCTCACAGAGTTTACAGGAGGATAAAATTCACCCTCCTTATCCACAGACAAAATTGACATTTATAATATAAAATGTTTTGTAAACTTAGTGGGGTGGACAAATGCAAGTATTACTGTTAGTATCTGTGCTATTTTTCTACCTGTAATTTCTTAAATGTTTCTGCCAACTTTCAAATATTATCAATTGCAATTCACTTGCTTTTCTGATGCATCCTGAAGAAATGGTCATGGACAGTTGTGGCATGATCCTCCATCTGGAACTCCTCAGGTCCAATATATTTTGAAATTTAGGTATCACTTGAATCTTAGATAATTCAGAGCAGATATATTAAGTAACACTCCCTAAAGGGAGTGGGGACAGATCCCTGTTATCAAACAATATTTCTGCAATGAGCCATATGAATGCTCCCATTCAGCAAGATGAATAAAACATAGATATTCGTGTCAGTTTAATTCAATATTGGTTATCAGATTAATGATTTAAAAACTTTTTAAAAACCAAGTTTGGTTCTCAGGTGTGTATTTGGGGGTTTTTTGGGGGGTGGGGGATTGTTTGCTTTTTGAGGTCTTTTTCTTTTTTGTAATTGCATTTAAGGAATTGTAGACCTAGAGGGCATATTGTTGCAAATAAGTAGGACTTGGGTTGGGGCTTAAAAACCAAATTTATCAAAGATATTCATTACAACTGCATTTGCTATAATGGTGTTTGACCTATAGATGACCCAGCCTTATAAATAAACTTAAAGCACCTCCAGGTCCATTAATATTTCATTGATCCATAAAATACTCCCAAGTACTTATATTTATCAGCTTTGTAGAAAGCTACATCTGATGTAGAAACCACAGAAAAAATAAATAAATAAAGGCAGCCTAGCTGTGTTGTCCAGGATCCTAATTCATATGAACATTGGTAGTCAGCCATAATGCCATCTTCAAGGCCCCAGGAGGGAGGGCGCTGAAAACTGGCATGACAGAGCTGGGCCATGCCGCGTGGTGGGCAGCTGACCACATGCTTGAGAGGCTCCGTCCAGAGAGATGGCCTTGAGATCCACATGGGAGCCAATGACTTCCCAAAATAAAGACCAACTTCCTTTATCTTGGTCAGGCTCTAAATGACCTTATCTTTCTCCATTTTTATTAATGGCCTGTCACAGTGGCCTTCTGATACACAAAGCTCCCACCCACCTTTGCCCGACTATTTCTCCTGCCTAAAGTACCGGAACAGGCCCTACTCTTTACACAAACGGCTCCTCTTCATCAGCCTGTTTCAGCTCAAAAGCACAAAAAGAGCCCCACCGTTATCTGATCACCCGACTGATTACACGTGGCCCACCTGGATAACCTCTCCATGCTGCTCTCCTTAACTTCATCCTATCTGTAGTATCCCCTTTGCCATAGAAGGAAACACAATCACAGATTTGGGAAATTAGGACATGGACGTCTTTGGAGGCTGATCATTCTCCACGTATATGTCCTCCAAGGTGTCAACTAGAGCTTTACGCATCAAGTCGACATTTCAGGAGGCAGAATGTCTTATTTCTTTCACTGATGAGGAAAGAAGGATGTGCCTGAAGAGCTCGAAGATGACATTATGGCTGACTACTAATGTTCATATGAATTATGATCCTGGACAACACAGCTAGGCTGCCTTTATATATTTATTTTTTCTGTGGTTTCTACGTCAGATGTAGCTTTCTACAAAGCTGATAAATATAAGTACTTGGGAGTATTTTATGGATCAATGAAATATTAATGGACCTGGAGGTGCTTTAAGTTTATTTATAAGGCTGGGTCATCTATAGGTCAAAGAAAGTAGCAGGTGCCCAGGGAGGGTCATAAAACTACCAGAAAAAAATCCCAGGTCAATTTGAGAAACTTTATTGATCATTTACTATGTGTCACTTACTGGCTGTGCTCTGTCTGGTGATTTTGTGTGTCTCATAGACTCTAACAAGTTTATGTTTTACATCCTAAGGACTCGACTTTACATCTGAAGGACTTGATTTCTGTCAGTCTCTAAACTCTGATTTCTACTTTGCTTAGCTCTATTTTCAGGCATGCTTTCTCTATGCGGAAACCCCCAGAAATTACATAATTACATTACCTAGAAATCCTACAGGGGGCAAGTAGAGCAGATAAGAACATGTCTTCCTCTGGTTCTGCGATTCTAGATTGACTATTATTGAAACACGTTGGGACAGAGGGCCAGACAAACCTATGTATGTTGTGCTAATTGGCTCAGCGTGGTCACATGCCCACACCTGGAGTTGGGAGCAGTAATGAGATCAGCTTCTACCACTCATGGGCTGAGAATGGAGAAGAATGATACCGTGGAAAATCAGAAGAACGGACAGTTGTTGCAACGGAATAGTCAGCAAATATTTACTGCAAATAATTTTGTTTCCCCTTTTCTGGGAGAAGCTAGGCAGACTGATGTAAAACATGACATCATTCTTGTTACAAGTCTCTGAGAAGCACAAAATCCCCAGACAGAGCACACACAGTAAATGACCAAACAGAACTGGGTTTTTCCCAATACTTTTATGACCCTCTGTAGGCACCTCTTCCTTTGTTTTGATCTGAGCATTCTCATTTATGCTCTCCAACTACATCCCTCTTTTCTTATTGGTGAAAGTAGTAAGACATTCTAAATATAAACTATTTGCTCTTCTCTTTTGGTTGAAATATGACCCTACCATTGGTGGGCCTAGAATTATGAGGTTAAGCAACAAGGCCGTTACTATTGTGACGACAATGTCTAATGCCCACCTTCCTCTCAGGGCCCCTACCAACATCTTCAGAAGATACGTGATTTACCAGCAAGAAGATGATGCTCCAAAAAATCCCAGCCATTCCTGTTCTGCCTTTCTAATGTCACTGGATGAGCAGATGTTGCTCAAAGAATATGTCAAGAGCCACTAGGGTCACCAGCTTTCAACCACAGACCACAAAAGAGTTTGTGACTTTAATCAAAGTTTGTCATCCACCCAGAACTTAAGAAATGAATTTCGATAAAAGGAAATTTAAGCTTCTGAAAGTTACCTAGCCCTAGAGCCACAAGGGTGAATTCTGGGTCCAAAAAGAAAAGAAAAAATCAATCATGACAATTATTTTACTAAATTATTTTAAACTGCAGCGTATGGAGAAGGCTCAGGTAAATGTCGGCTGTCACACCGACAAGCAGTGCTGTCCCCGCCACTGACCTTTTTCTTGTTAAAATGCATGTCAATATGCAAAATAGAAGTGTTCCCTATCAGAGCCAAATGTGCTCTCCATTTCTAGGGGTTTCCAAAACAATCTGGAGAAAATGGAATTCAAGGGACAATTCTGTTTTCCTAGAGACATGAACAAACAACCTTTAAAAATTGTCTTATTTGAGGATTGGCTCTTTCATCATGCCAGCTCTTGTTTCAGTGGATTCAGACCTGAACTTGCTTCAAAATAGGACGAGATGTGTGGGATGCCCTGATAACAAAACATTCCACGATAACTCAGTCATTCAGAGCTCACATCTCTGCCAACCTCCACATCTAGAATAAACCAAAAGTCAGCAGAGGCATAAGAAATAAACCTCAGAGTAGTCAAAACAGAGGCTGCCAAACCCAATGGCTTTGCTAACAAGAGAGAGATAATTAGAATATATGGGCTCCCATATAACTAGTAGTAAAAAATCTGGGTCTATCAGTCAAGGGCTCATCAGAAATCAGAAGGCACCACTCTCAAATTCGGGTGCTTTACAGACCGCTCCGGAAAGGAGCATGCAGCACAGGACAGCCGGGAGTGCCACCATCCCCAGCCTGACGGGGCTGGGCTCAGAGGAGTTTCCAGACTCAGGAAGAAGGAAAAGCTGGGTGGAGAACAATGCCTTGACTACAGCCGCATTGAGGAGACACGAGCCGAGAGAAACCCAGAGGAAGGGAACCTAGGAAGTAACACCCAGCCCCACTCTCTCCTCTCCCAACTTGCTGAATGGAAAGCTGGAGGGCCAGGGGGCAGGTGGGCACCGTCTCTCAACATCGGAGGAGGAGGTGGATCTGCCCAGGCAAACAGAGTCAGGAAGGCCTGATGGATTGTGTGGATTTCTCATCTCACGGCATTTGGGGAAACCCGAGGTGACTGTTAGAAAAGCGCACGGCCACAGTCAGAGGAATTTCTGATAAGACCGAAGAAAAGACAGTTTTTACAGCAGATGCCAGGATATTCCAACGTGTGCATGGTTCACTCAAAGTGCACAAATTCTCTCCCCAGAGAAATTCGGCTACACATCATATGAATCAAGACCATTTAAGGCAGGGCCCCACTTCTCCGTGGCGCCAGAAGATGCCTCTTCAGTCTCGATACATCTATGATTTAATAACAAGTAGCCCAGAAAAGTTTACAAAGACTTCCATAAGCTCGTCTTCAACAGGTACAGACGTGTTTGGGAGATTCTTAGAAGGTTTCTCTCTAAAGTGGTTAAAATTCATTGGTTCATGCACGAAACACACAAAAATCATAACTGACATTTTATTGAGTTCTTACTATGCATTGGGAACTTTACATGCAAATACCATTTTATCCTCACCTTCACCTCATGAGCTAGTATGATTACTCCATTCTCATTTCACACTAGACAGTTGAGTAATCTGTCCAAGTTTCCACAGCCAGAAAGATCCAGTGCCTGGCATAAATGTGGGCACTCTGGCACCAGAGCCTGCATTCCTAACCAGACACGCAGTCGCTCTTTTCCACGTTCACAACACCTGCTCTGTGTAAAGCAGAATGCAAAGATGATTTTTAAAAACCAAAAGAAAGAATCACTTTGTGGTTAATCTAAGTACAGAAAAGGCATCCGTGGTCCAATACTTTGCTACTGCTGTGTGACACATTACAATCAATTTAACAGCTTAATGACACTCATTAATCAGCTCTTGGTCTATAATAGGCCAGAAGTCCAGGTGGGGCATGGCTGAGTTTTCTGCTCTCGGTCAGACAAGGTTGAAGCCCAGGGCCTGACTGAGCAGCATTTGTATCTGCTGCCAGAGGCAGATCTATTTTCTACCTCCTTCAGATTGCTGGAATAATCCAGTTCCTTAAGGCTTCAGGGACTGAAGTCTGTTTTATCTGTGGCTGTTGGCGAGGACCACTCACAGCTCATAGAGGCCCCCAGACTCCTTGCCATGTAGCCTCTTTCATCCTCAGAGCTGGCAACAGACACCCCCACTCATGCCAAATCCCTTCCATGCTTTAAACCTTTCTTCATGAACAGCTCCATTTCTCCTTCAAAAGGGTCACCTGATAAGGCCGGGCCCACCCATGACAATCTCCCTCTTGTGAGGTCAATTCATTATGCATCTCAATTTATATAGGCAAAATCCTTTTTTCCATAGGAGTGAAAAAAATCCAAAATCCTTTTTTCATCATATTTACAGGTTCCTCCCACACTCAAGGGGGTGGGATAGGGAGGTTATCCAAGGCAACTGACACCAAGGATCACACTAGAATTCTGCCTACAACCTCTGGTATTAGCATAGCATGAATACAGAGCTAATAATATAGACAAGAAGCGATTAACCACGCAGCTTTGCCTTCCCACGACACAGGCGGTCCCCGCACTCGGCCACTGTTACTCCCACGACACAGGCGGTCCCCGCACTCGGCCACTGTTACTCCCACGACACAGGCGGTCCCCGCACTCGGCCACT
>NW_024070194.1:3200020-3293743 GCF_014754425.2 Oryx dammah
GGCCACTGTTACTCCCACGACACAGGCGGTCCCCGCACTCGGCCACTATTATTCAAGTTGCCTGATTTCTCTGAACCTCAGGGCATTCTCTGAGGTATATAGTATATACCCCAAAGGGTTGCTGGGAGGAGTAAGGAGTAACTCTGTGTGACTACCTAGCACAGTACTTGGCAAAGAAGAGGCAATGAGTAACTCTCAGCTGTTGGAATTAACGTTAGCATTGCTGTTCACATCTTTGTTGCTATTCATATTTGAATTATTTAACCAGAATTGAGATAAGCTCAGAATGAGTTCATAACACAGCCGAGAAAACCTCTGGCTTATGTGTTTTAACATGGATTCTGGGAGCAATAAGCCTGGTCACTGATGCATCAACTCAGAAATAAAAGCAAGTGGCCCCTGGCAAGAAAGGAACAAGAATATCTCACATTCCATCTCCATTTACAAGAGATGTATCACTCTTTATAGATTCCTGCAACAAGAGCACAAAGGCTTCCAGAGAGAGAAGCCTGAGATATTCTAATATATGGACAAAAACATTTGTATGATTCTTCAAAGCATAGTCTCCGCCCAAAGCAGACAAGCAACTGAAAAAATAAAACTGTCCCCCTCTATTTATTTAAACTATTACAAGCCCCTCATTTGCATATGGTTTCATTTGAACAACACTGTGTGTCAGGCAACTTCCTACAAGACAGAACTTATTTTAGCTCCTTTTGCTTCATCAGTCAAAGGAAAGCACACAAGGAGATGAGGTGGGCGCTGCTTCCTCAAGGGGGACTATGTCCTTCCTGGAAGCATCACCCTCTTTAACTAAGAAGAACCAGGAAGCATTTTCTGTTTTTGTTTAGAGCAGTGGCCTCGAAAGTTGAAAATAGACAGGAAAAAAAGGCAACATTAGATCTTCTATTTATACTTATTTTCATACTAAAAATAAGAAATAAATTAAGCTTTGTTATACTTTTAATAAGCAGCTTGGCACTTGCCTCACTTGATCTGAGTCAGTTGCATACGGTGTTGCAGGAATCCTGAAAAAAGATGGGAATCCTGCAACGCAGCAGAATTCTTATTCCTTCCAGCCTACAGCATCTTCAGGTTTTTCCAGTTCACACGTGCCCAGTAATGAGGATCCGAAGGTTTCACTACCTGCTTACCACTATGGGGGGGCTTCTCAGGTGGCACAGCGGTAAGGAATCCACCTGCCCATGCAGGAGACCCAAGAGACAGGGGTTCGATCCCTGGGTGGGGAAGATCCCTTGGAGTTGCAGATGGCAAGTCGCTCCAGTGGTCTTGCTTGGGAAACTATGGACAGAGGAGCCTGGCAAGCTAACAGTCCATGGGAGTCACAAAGAGTTGGACGCGACTAAGCACACACAGACGCTCTTAACTATAGCAACTCTCACAAAACAGAGGAGTGGCTTAACAACTCCTGCAAGGAAATCTGAGCTGAAGGAAATGTCAACAATGCAAAGACTCTGCATTCAATAAGAAACCAGCGAAACTTCCACTCCTATGAGCTCGTCAGTTACATGGTGAGATTAAAAAAAAAAGTAATGACCACCTAGATCTGCCAAGAAATCAAGACCCACAGAGTCAAGAAGATTGTTGTACATGCAGATGTACAGTTATATCAACTGCCCTTTCTTTGGTATTAGAATATAAGCTGCAGAAGGGCAGGGACTTAATTTTTAAAACACTACTTCCCCATAGTCTTTGCTTGACACACAGTAGGTGTTCCACAAATATCTATTAATAAGACACTGAATTTGTAATGGTGAATGGGGCAGATTATATTTTCCAAGGATGTATCCAACAAATATCTCCCATCCCACATGTGGCTTACAGTGTGATCTCGTTATTTGCTTATTAACAGGCATAGTCTAAGTCCCCACTTCTTAAATCTGGACAGGCGTATGACTGCTTGGATGGACAGCTTAGGAAGGAAGGAACAGTCTCCTGAGATTAAGTCAGGAAAGGCCAGGCAGACTCTCCATCTGGTCTTCTTCTGATGTTTGTTCTGAGGGAAGTAGGCTGACAGGTTAGAGGTTTAGCTGTACTGAGACCATCATCATGGAGACACCACAGGACTGTGCCCTGGTCAATAGCCCCAGGTGAGTCCCAGGGCTCCAGTAACGTGAATGCAACCCCCTGAACATCCAGCCCATCAAATTTTCATATGACTGCAGCTCTGGCCAGCACTGTGCTGGGCTTAGTCACTCAGTCATGTCCGATTCTTTGTGACCCCGTGGGTTGGACTGTAGCCCACCAGGCCCCTCTGTCCATAGGATTCTCCAGGCAAGAATACTGGAGTGGGTTGCCATGCCCTCCTCCAGGGGATCGTCCCAACCCAGGGATCAAACCATGTCTCCCGCATTGCAGGTGGATTTTTTACCATCTGAGCCACCAGGGAAGCCCCCTGGCTTCCACCAATGAGGGACTCCACACAAAGACCACCCAGCTGAGCCCTTTCCGAATTCTGACCCGGAAAATGTGAGCAAAACCAAAGTGTTGGTTGAAATTACTAAATGTGGGGATGACTGGATGCTCAGCACAAAGAAACTGGAATAATGTCCTCATCCCAAGTACATGTGAGGCCTCGGTATGTTTTAAAATAATAACATGAAGCCATTAAAAGTCAAGAAACATGTAAAGTTTTGCTTGCAGATCACATTTAACACTAATTTTGTTTAGTGAGAGCAGAGATTTCTTTTACCATGAACTAATAAAATAATTAGATTACAAGCTGTTTATTTCAGTTTAATTTTGCTCACTTAAACTTCTAACTTACTTTTATTTATGCTTTACAGTAGACATATTAGTATTTCAGTGCAAATATATGATCTGTATATGGGGGGAGGGTCTTAGTGGTAAAGAATCCACCTGCCAAGGCAAGAGACACAGGTTCGATCCCTGGGTTGGGAAGATCCCCTGGGGAAAAATGACAGCCCACTCCAGTATTCTTGCCTGGGAAATCCCATGGGCAGAGGAGCTACAGTGCACGGGGTCACAAAAGGTCAGACATGACTGAATGCCTGAACAGCACAGCAACTTCATTTCCTCATCAGGAAAAGAGGGCTGATTACAGCATCAACTGCACGGACTTCTGGCCAGAATTAAACGAGATTATATTTCCTCTGAGGTGGGAGTGGAGGCCACCGCCTGAGAGGAGTCTCTGCTCTCCTGCTCACGGCCCAGTTTGCTTGGGGGATGCATCAAATTGCTCTGCAACTGGTCCTCACCAAGAAGCAGCAAAGTGAACAGTAGTGCTTGCCGCCCACGAGTCTATAACTGGCGTCCAGGTGTTCTACACTGCTTCTAGCAGATGGTAAGCGCTCAGCACACGGTGGCTGCTGGTCACGGAGGTTCTTCTCTCACTAGGTTGCAAGTCCCATAAGGACAGCATTCTTGCCTGTTTTAGTTGCTGCTATAGAACATGGCCTGACACATAATAGATGTTCAATAAATTTGCTTATTTAATGACCAGTTTACTTAATGACCAGTTAAACACTTGTCATCAATAGGAAATACACTATCCCTTATGGGCTTCCCAGGCGGCGCCAGTGGTAAATAATCCACCTGCCAATGCAAGAGAGGCAAGAGATGTGGGTTTGATCCCTGCGTGGGGAAGATCCCCTGGAGGAGGAAATGGCAACCCACTCCAGTATTCTTGCCTGGAGAATCCCACGGACAGAGGAGTGTGGCAGGGTACTGTCCATAGCGCCACAGAGTCTGCCATGACTGAGCACACCCACTGTCCACCCAGACTGTCTCAGCCCTTAGCCTTCCCATCTAAGCACTCTATGTTTCCCAGATTTTCTGATTGGGATTTTTTATTCAGTGAAGAGTTATAAAGTGCATATTTTATTCTGAATACCAACCTACACTCTAGGATATCTTCCCCTAGGAGTTTATCTTCCCACGGAGAGGGAGGGAGGGAGACTACATTTCAGGTGGTTGATAAGGTCAATGAAAGAAATAAAGTCCAGTGATGTCAGGGAGCTGGGCAGCTCATTGCTGAGAGGGAACGGTCAGGGAAGGATCCCGAGAAAGTGGCTTTCGAGCAGATCCCCCGAAGATGGGGAGAAGTCAGCCATGGAAAGCAAGAGTTGACAGAAGGGAACTCAGGGTGGTAGTCATGAGGTGGATTATAGATTACGCTGCTGTTGTTCAGTTGATCAGTCGTGCCCAACTCTTTTGTGACCCCAAGGACTGTAGCCCACCAGGCTCCTCTGTCCATGGGATTCTCCAGGCAAGAACACTGGAGTGTTTTGCCATTTCCTTCTCCAGAGGATCTTCCCGACCCAGGGATCGAACCCACAGCTCCTGCATTGGTAGGCAGGCTTTTTGTTTTTTTTTTTTTTAATCATTTTTTAACACCATGGCAAGCAGCATTGTCTAAATGAGGAAAAAAGGGACCATCAGCTGCATTCAGTGAGCCCAGAATCACCCTGCGGAACCAGGAGATGCTCAGAAAGCACGTCAGATGCTAAATGTGTCCTTGTGCTTCTCACCTTTCCATCTCAAACCACCATTTGGCAATTGTTCCCCCATACTAAATTCACTATACTGTTCTGGAAGTGATGTGTGTATTTTTTATGAATCTGAATACACACATACGTGTAAACATATGCATTTTGCAAATGACCCTGAAACAGTGAAGCACACTTAAGAAGCAGGTACCAGCTCCTGCTGTCTACGGTCATCCTAGGTTTGGGGATTTTTTTCCTCCCCTCTTTCTGTCTCGAAGCACAGAAGTGCTGCATTTCGTGTGTTTTTCCCCACTGTGATCATTCCGGGTTTGTGACTGTGTATTAGTTGCCCTGGCAACATGATAGGCTTGGATCTGATTGGCCGGGCTGGCAGGTTCACTGTCAGAGTGTGGGCCCAGTTTCGAGGGGTAGATGCATGCGTGTTAGCCAGAGCTACATAGACAAGCTTGGCCAAGGAAGCCAGGTCTAGCAGAACCTCTGTATCCCTTCTGCCGGCTAAAAAGACCTTTCTTCCACCTGCTGTGAATATCCCTTGCACTGCTTTTGGGAAGATGCAAACTCGTCTGTACCTTTGAAATATCTGTTAGAAAATGTGCTCTGTATCGGTATTTCAGCCCACGGTGCTGAACACATTTATCTATAATGAGAAATTAATTCTCGAGGAAGTTAAGGGAGAATGATCCAATTGCTGGACCATGGGATTAGAACCTGCTACACAGCCTTAATTACGACATGCTGTGCAATCTGGAATGAGTCACAAACTCAGGCAAATGCTTCATTTTCTGTAAATAAATTTCATTCATAAAGAAAGAGCCTTCCCTTAAGAATGAGGTCCTAAGAGCGTAGTGTGCTAAAGATTTTAAATGGGACAAAATTCCAGGACATTTTATGCCAGTAATATGGAATCATTTATTTATTCAATTTTCAAGGTGCATTGTTTACTTATTAGAGTCTGGCTCTATTCATTTGCCAATTACCTAGGAAAAATACAAACTCCTACCTTTAGGTGAAAATCTTTATTGGCCAGTGAATAAAGAATTCCAGCACAAAGTACAGACGAATGACTAACAAAGTAACAGCTATATTTTTCTTATTTGCACAAATTTCTATATAGCCATTCTTGGCTTACTTTTCACAACCTTTGCATTTTCAAAAGCATGTCACTGACGCCTAGATCTACCGTCCTCTCTACATTGGAACATATTATGTTTAACTGCACTATATAACCAGCATAGTCTTAATATAGACGTAAAAGTCATTGGCAAGCAGTCATTTTTCACCTGGGTTAAGCGTTACAGTATGTTCAGCTCCAGTAAAGCTAACATTTAGGCTGTCCAATTTCAAAGAAAAAAAAAAAATCTGAAGGGAAAAGAGACAAGAACCACCTTCCAAACAGTCTTCCAAAAAAGATGACTGCATAGTAATAATTAATTCCTCTGCTAAACTTACTGGAGGGAAAACATGCCTTATGAAATTCCTATTTTTGCCCCCATTGAGAATAAATGCCTTGTTAATTGTGCACAGAGCAAGGATAGAATCAGAGTATGATCAGGGAACCAACCAATCTTTCAGGATTTAACCAATGAAACAACTGATATTA
This sequence comes from Oryx dammah, assembly GCF_014754425.2. Lineage (NCBI taxonomy): Eukaryota > Metazoa > Chordata > Mammalia > Artiodactyla > Bovidae > Oryx > Oryx dammah. The sequence goes on from NW_024070194.1 coordinate 3,206,111, forward strand.
GCTCTCAAATATCACATGCTTTCTACAATATCACCTCATGTTTTTGGGTTTTGTTACAGAGTCTTGTTTGCAAGACCATCAGCACTTCATACAGAATAAATATGGTTAACAAATTCACTATTTTTTTTTTTACTCATAGCACAATTATGTAGCCTGAGATTTGTATGAAGGGCATTAATTTAAATGTAAATCCCAGAAGTAGGAAATGACAACCCACTCCAGTATTCTTGCCTGGAAAATTCCATGGACAGAGGAGGCTGATGGACTATAGTCCATGGGGTGGGTCACAAAGTCAGACATGACTGAGCAACTGAGCAGATGTGCAAATATTGAAAATAGGGGCTTTCCTGGGCTCAGAGGTTTAAAAGAAAAATCCGTCTGCCAATGCAGAAGATACAGGTCCTATCCCTGGATGGGGAAGGTCCTCTGGAGAAAGGAATGGCAGCCCACTCCAGGATTCTTGTCTGGGAAATCCCATGGACGGGGGAGCCAGGCAGGTTGCAGTCCCTGGGGTCGCAGAGAGTCAGACACGACTGAGCAACTAAACAACTTAAATGTATCAGAGTTGTGATGACCCTCCTTTGGTGTGTTTTCACTGTGGGTCTAACACTGGGAACCGCCAGGCGAAGTGGCCTGGGCCTCTCTGGGGTCAAGAGGCCTGCCTGCTCCAGAATTTGTGCACAAGGGAAGTTCTTCAGGGAACACGCTTCTCTTGGGAAGGGGCTGGGGGCCTTTGGCAAGAAGAGCCTCCACCATTGAGCCCGAGCTTTGGCCTCTCCTGACGCTCTTGTTCTCAGAAGCCACCCTCCCTGACCTCTCACTCCCTACAACTCCGGGCCACAGACAAGGGCCCAGAATATCAGCTTTCGATCTTTCGGGAAGATACAGCAGAACCACCAAATGAAAGCCGCAATGTGGGTCTGCGAGGATAGCACTCATTGAAAGGGAAAAAAATAATAAAGGCAGGGCCAGGAAGGAGGGGCTGGTTAGAAACAACAACAAAAGCTCACTTGGAGCCGACGGAGATAATCTGAGCAAAGAATGGAGCCCACAGCAGAGTCCGCGTGGATCCAGGGAGAGGACGCGGTGCCGCTAAAGGAGACAAAAGGACGCGGGCGTCGGCGGCACAGGGACCACGGCGGCGCCGCACAAAGCCTCGCGGTCCTACACACACGCCGAGGTCCACACGCGCCAGTGGGGAACAAAGGCTGTCATAGCAACCTGCTCCTGCTCATCCGTCAAGGAGCGCCCGGATCCAGACCCGGCATTCTCCCGGGGGAGGCTTGGGCTGCCCGTCGGAGGGGTCCAGGCCCCGGCAGTGCTCTCCTGTCTCCTGTCTCCCTTTCCTCCTTCCGTCCCCCATAAAATCTGAGCTCGGTCTGTGCCAAGCCTCCCCCTCCCTCCTCCCAACAGCTGCTTCTCTGAAAGTCAGGGAAACAATCCAGACGCAGCATCCCGACACACTCACGTCCCCACTTATGCCCCCAGTTGTTTCAGATCTGGGTAGAGCAGCCTTCCCCTGCGCTCTCGAAAACTCCCCTGTTCCTTTGAAAACAAAGGCAAGATAATAGCAGAAGAGCAGGGGGGAAGCACATGCCCGCGTTTCGCTTGATCTTGCGAAATCAAGCACGCTACTGCTGGAACTCACTTGGGATTGCGGGTTTCCGATGGGATATAAAGCTGATTTACCTGTGCCTAATTCAGAAGAGGAAAGCTCATTTCCTTCAATCTTTATCTTCTACTTAAATTATAGGTCTCTTCTTTATTAATAGACCATCGTGTCTTTTCTACTTTCTTCTGGTTTGAGTGGGGGAAATACTGTGACACCGGGAAAAAAGAGAAGATGAGTGTTTCGCCAGCAAGACTTGGAAGCCTGTACAAAATAAAAGAGAACTTTTACAAGAACCTAATGGAGATATTGACATGTGTGTCTGGAAATCTAAACTTAGCAAAGTGTAAGGGAAGAACAGGCTTTCTCACTTTATTTCTGTATCTGGAAAGTTTCAGCGGCTGGTACCATATGAATATTTATTAATGCATTGTGAATCAGAACCGGTGATTATTACTCAAACTATCTTTTTACCTTACAAGCTTCAACTCGAAAGAATAAAAACACATCTGCTTTTGCTCTTCCCATATTTTATTCAATGTTTTAACAGCTTTGCTGTAAATATCTCATCCATTACGATTCAGTTGTGACTGTATCGACTTCACATCTCCAGCTTTATTACTGTCACTGCAGTGAAACAATACACTGTTAATTCTGTTAACTAACAAGTTCATTGTTCAAGCTAGTCAGCGATCTCCTGTTTGTTGGGTCCTCATGTTAAGAGAGAATTGGTTATAAATCAAAGAAGGGCTTGAGTGAGGCATGCTCCCTTTGTTCAGACGAGTGGGTCTTTATTTGAGATCGTCGCTTAATATGCTGTCGTGGAAGAGATGAGTAAATCTGAAGATAGGGCCAAATGCAACCATATTAGATAAAGAGGCTGCACAACCCTCAAAGAATTCAGCTCTGGGATATGCAGGCGCCCTTACAGCTTCCGATTCTCTGCATGAAACCTGCACTTCCTTTACAGCTTCCATCCAATGGAGACCTTGCAAGCCTGTCTCCTTCTAGATTCTTTCCAGCAGAAAGAATGTGCCCCTATTTCTTTTCCCCAGGGGTGACTTAGTCTGTCCGACAGCTAAGAAGGTGGGCTCTGCATTCCCAGAGGCCTGGCCTGCGTCCCGGCTCCAGCACCTCCCAGAAGAACGGACTCGATGATGCAGTTGCCATCCCTGAACCGCATGCGCAAAAGGGGCCCTGCCATCATCCCTCTCCACCAGGTCGCTGTGATAATGAAAGGAGCCAATCTTTGTAAAGTTCTGGGCCAGTCAAGATTCAGTGCAGAAAACAGAAACCACTCCGGTTATTCCAAGCCTTAACTGAGTTAATTTGAGTGACGGGTATACCAGTTAGGGCTTCCCAGGTGGTGCTAGTGGTAAAGAACCTGCCTGCCAATGCAGGAGACTCGGGTTGGATTCCTGGGTCGGGAAGATGCCCTGGAGGAGGGCATGGCGGCCACTCCAGTATTTTTGCCTGGAGAATCGCTTGGACAGAGGAGTCTGGCGGGCTATCCTGGAGTCCACAGTGTTGCAATGAGTCAGGCACGACTGAAGCGACTTAGCACGCATGCATATACCAGTTGTCTATTACCATGATAATGTTGAAACACACACACACCAGCTGAAAACAAAGACAATCTGTCTAAATCACGGGTCTGCAGATCAGAAACAGAAACTTGGGTTTGGCTGGACAGTACTGGGCAGTTCTTCCGGTCATGCTGGTCTCACCCCATGTCTTGCTGTTGGCTGGTGCATCTGGGCCAAATGTGTGAATCTCCAGCTGGATATCCTAGGCATTTTCCAGGCAGAGGCAGAGGAGAAAATGAGATCTTTCTTGGGTAATGTTTGCGAGTATCCCACTGACCAGAGGGCTTCATGTTAAGCCCACAGACAGGGTTGATGTTAGACAGAAGGTCCCACCCAGAGTGGCTGCATCCTAAGGGGACCAATCACGCCAGGTTTCCAGGGTCTGAGGAGGTTCCCTGAATGCAGGACTTTCAGTGTTAAAACTGGGGCAGTCCTGGACAAACTGGGATGCACTGGTAACTGCTGGCACCTTTCTGGGGAAAGAACATGGATGCAAGGAGGGTCTTACACAAGGGGGTAATAAAAGTCTTATACAAGGGACTTAGACGTTGCCTATCAAGGCATTGGAAGAACTGGAAGGAAGACTATCAGTTTGCAGGTCATGGTAATGTTTTTGCTGCTGTGACCATTTCTGCAGCTGTCTCAACCCGGGTGATAATCAGACACGGGAACCTGGCGTCTGACTGACATGCAGTCACACTGTGAGCCCTTGCTTGTTAACTGTCACGGTTGCAGGAGGCAGCTCTGTCTCACTCCCACCTTCCAGATCTTGCACAGGACAACTGACGAAGAGAGTCTAACTCTACCCTGGAACTCTGACCACCTGGGGACCCTGGGAATCATTCTGCAGAGCTTCCCAACCTCCCAGAAGAGGAGGAAGAAATGGGTGTGGAGGCTCCAAGCATCCACCACAAAGGCCTCCACGGGCACGTCGCTCATGGGGAGCACTGTCAGCTGCGGTGGGGGCATCGCTTACATTGATTCACTGACACGACCCACCCCTAATCCCCAGGCTGCTAACCCTCGCTCTAGGTTAGCTAAAATTAGAAGCAAACTCCTAAGGTAACTGATTCCTAGAATGCTACTCTCAAAAGGGTAGAATCATTTTAAAGAAAACAGCTTTTGTAGCATTTCAGCTCCCAGGGACCATTGGGGAATTTTAAGACATAAGCCTTTTTCCACTTTGTTTTGTTTTAGGTATTATTGGGTTTTCTTTTTTTCTCCTAATTCCACTTCTGAAAATTATCTGGGTATCCTCAACCTCTGAAAGGTTTTCTTCAAACTCTGGGTGAAGATTGACATCAGTACTCATCACTTCAGCCCGGCTGACTTCTCTGTAATCACATAGTTACAAAGTCAATAAGAAAAGACGATGAATTCTGAGGGCATCTGAAGTGAGCATCACAGAGCCTGGCCTATATCTGACCTATTCTATATATTAATAAAAAAACAAAAAAAACCTTATTTTAAGAAGGTCATTTGTGTCTACTGATTTTAAAACACAAATGAGCTGAATTTATTAGGAAAAACTCTGTTTCATTAGAGACAATTTTTCTAAGATACAGGTCCTTAAGGAAAACATACCTTGGTTGTGATTCTAAATCTGTCTCCTGAGAAATCCTGGATGCCTGCTGATCATTTTGAATTCTTTGCCACCCTTAACTTTCTGGCTGCATGTTAGAAATCATTTTAAATGAATTGAATAAAATTCACAAGTGTTATATGCCAGCAAATGATGAACTCACAGGAAATATGACTCAAATCCACTTTTTTTCATTTTGTTTTTTTCTAATAATAAATAGAAATGAACAAATGTGGCTTTAATGACATCTTGGCGTGAGAGCTTTTATATATAGTACCAGTTGGAAGCATGGAATGCTTTGGTGAAATAAATTCCACTCTGCATATTTATAACCAGATTGAAAAAGGTATGTTTGTTATTTTGTGTGACACACCCTAATGACAGTGAAGTTTTTATATATGAAGATTTACATGCTCCATCATAAAAACGAACAATACTTCAGCTTACAAAATCTTTGATTGAAGATGCTTTTGTACTTACTTAGTTTCCAATTACTTTTTTAACCTGCACTCACAAACTTACAAATACCTATTCCTCACTCCTGTAAAGCCGTGAACAGATACTCCAAATTGCGTCAGCTGAAAGAAAATATGGGGCATCCGTTAAGAGCAACAAGTCCTTCTTTAGACAGCTGAGGCTCTGGCCATTAGCTAATTACAGTTTATGTCAGGCCAACCTCTTTGGGGTGCAAAAAAAAGAAAAACTGGCTTGAGAAAAAAGGGAATCCACTGGCATATAAGTATAGAGGGCTGGTTTCAGACACAGTGGGATGAAGGTACTCAAATGATGCCAGCAAAACCTGGTATACCTTCATCTCTCAGCATTGCTTTCTGACTGGTGTTAACTTTCTTTTAAAACAGGATCTGTCCACAAAAGTCACAAGATGATAATAGCTCCAACTATTTCTCTCCCCCACTCTCTCCCTCCCACCTCCTACCAGTTGAAGAAAATCAAGAAAATTCCTCAGTTCAGTTCAATTCAGTCACTCAGTCATGTCCAACTCTTTGAAACCCCATGAACCACAGCATGCCAGGCCTCCCTGTCCATCACCAACTCTCAGAATCTACCCAAACTCATGTCCATTGAGTCGGTGATGCCATCCAGCCATCTCATCCTCTGTCGTCCCCTTCTCCTCCCACCCTCAATCTTTCCCAGCATCAGCGTCTTTTTAAAAGAAGCAGCTCTTCACATCAGGTGGCCAAAGTATTGGAGTTTCAGCTTCAGCATCAGTCCTTCCAATAAATACCCAGGACGGATCTCCTTTAGGATGGACTGGTTGGATCCCCTTGCAGTCCAAGGGACTCTCAAGAGTCTTCTCCAACACCACAGTTCAAAAGCATCAATTCTTCGGCGCTCAGCTTTCTTTATAGTCCAACTCTCACATCCATACATGACCACTGGAAAAACCATAGCCTTGACTAGACGGACCTTTGTTAATAAAGTAATGTCTCTGCTTTTCAATATGTTGTCTAGGTTGGTCGTAACTTTCCTTCCAAGGAGCAAGTCTTTTAATTTCATGGCTGCAGTCACCATCTGCAGGGATTTTAGAGCCCCCCCAAAATAAAGTCAGCCACTGCTTTCACTGTTTCCCCATCTATTTGCCATGAAGTGATGGGATCAGATGCCATGATCTTCGTTTTCTGAATGTTGAGCTTTAAGCCAACTTTTTCACTTTCCTATTTCACTTTCATCAAGAGGCTTTTTAGTTCCTCTTCGCGTTCTGCCATAAGCATGGTGTCATCTGCATATCTGAGGTTACTGATATTTCTCCTGGCAGTCTTGATTCCAGCTTGTGCTTCCTCCAGCCCAGTGTTTCTCATGATGTACTCAGCATATAAGTTAAATAAACAGGGTGACAATATACAGCCTTGACGTCCTCCTTTTCCTACTTTGACCCAGTCTGTTGTTCCATGTCCAGTTCTAACTGTTGCTTCCTGACCTGCATATAGGTTTTTCAAGAGGCAGGTCAGGTGGTCTGGTGTTCCCATCTCTTCTGTTGGCTCAAATTGCTCACACACAACAATGGTATATAAGCCATCTACTGCTGTGTAACAAATTAAACCTCAAAAACTTAGCAGCTTAAAACAACATGCACTAATTATCTCCAAGTTTCAGTGGGTCAAGGATCCAAGCAGGTCTTGAACAGACAGAGCCTGCAGTTCAGGTTCGCTCACTAACTGCACTCAAGTGTTGGCCATGGCTCCAGTCATCTCGAGCTTCAGCTGGGGCAGGATCCACCCCCAGAGGCCCTTGGTGGTGCGGGCAGGATTCAGTTCCATGGGGGCTGGTGGGCTGAGGGCCTCCTCTCTTCACTGACTCTCTGCAGAGGGCACACTCTGTTCTCTGTTATATGGGATTCTCCTAACAGCAGCTCACAATAGGGCAGGTGGCTTCATCAGAACAAGCAAGTGAGAAAGAGACACAGAGAGGGAATTCACCATCTTTGATCCTAATCTTGGAAGTAACATCCCTTTTACCATATTTTAATTATTAGTAGCAAGCCACAGGCCAGTCCACATTCAAGGGGAAGGAATTACACAAAGCGGTGAATATCAGGAGATGGGGACCAGGGTAGCCAATCCAGGAGCTCCTACCCAAAGAGTAATGAGATTTGCTCATCGATTTAAATATAATAATAATAATTTATATAATAAATATAAAGCAATCAGCAAATTTCACTACTTTTTGTGGTACGAGATCCCAGGTTAAAACACAAAGCTTCCCTGCTGGCTCAGATGGTAAAGAATTCACCTGCAGTGCAGGAGACCCAGGTTCAATCCCCAGGTCAGGAAGATCCCTGGAGAAGGGAATAGCAGCCCACTCCAGGATTCTTGCCTGGAGAATTTCATGGACAAACAAGCCTGGCCAGCTACAGTCCATGGGTCACAAAAATGTTGGACATGACTGAGCAACTAACACTTTCATGTTACAATATAGGCTTTATTAACAGTTGTTTTATTCTGTATAATAATTCATTGAGTAAATGCATCAAAGCTTATTTAACTTTAGATTTATTAAACGGAATTGTTCACAGATTTTAAAATTTTCTCTGCAGTTGCAGATAAAACTGTGGTTCATACTTTAAAAACTCTTTTGATTATCATATCCAGGAAAAAAAACAAACTCAGATGCTCACAGGGGCGTAGCAATGCTAGCCTCTAAAGCAACAGTGGCCACTCACGTCCAGCTTCCTATCAACGTGTGGGAACATGAAAACGGTATTCATAGAGTTCCTGATTTTTCAAGAAAAATAGGCAATTTATACTTTTATGTGAAGTGTCCTATTGATTCCATTAAAAAGAAAATAAACAAGAGTATGGGCCAAACAAAACTGATCTGTAGGCTGGATTCATCACACTGACTACCAGTTTGAGGCTTATGCTCCGGTAGTTATGTCTGAAATCAACCCTAACGGGGGGGAAATAAGAAGACTATGGAGACAATAAAAGATTAGTGGTTGCCAGGGATTAGAAGGAGGGGAGTAATGAGTCGGCAGAACCCTAAGGAGTTTTAGGGCAGTGATAATATTCTGTATGATACTATAATGGTGGAATCATGTCATCATACATTTATCAAAACCCATAGAACAGACACCACCATGAGTGACCTCTGATGCAAATTATGGGCTTTGTGTGATGATGAAGTGTGTAAGCTCATGCATTGTGGCAACTGTGATTGACAGTGGGGAAGGTTTTGGGTTTGTGGGGACAAGGTGTTTATGAGAACTTTTTCTACCTTCATTCAATTTTGCTATGAACCTTAAACAGCTCTAAAAATACTAAGTCTATTAAAAAAAAAAAGGAAAGAAAATTCTTTAAGAATCACAGTTATGCAAAACAAGTAAGAATGAAGTTATACGATTCAATGTCAATCAGAAAAAAACACATTTATAGACCAACAAGTACCTTTGAGGGGTGGGGTTATGTATGTGTTTTTTTCTCTTGTCTATCTCCCACATCTTTTTGAATGAGCAAATGGTACAGAGAGTCCTCACTTTGCACAGAAATGTGGGACTATAAAAATGACTATGCAAGCTGAAACTATGCCAACTGATATTACTGATCAGTGGTAAAAATTCCAGTCCTACCATAACCTTTAAAAATGTTGATCAAAACATTAAAACTGTCTAACCCTCGGTTCTAAACGCACAGGGAAATGAAAAAATAGTACAACCAAAATTTATTTGGTACACCATATTTTCATCATTAGAAACACTGAGAATTTCAGTATTTATTTCTTTGTGAAAGCTTATCAGGTAGTTTGAATACTGCTGGTCTTCTTTGCATGCGAAACGTGTGGTACCAAGAGAATGTCTCTTCCATGCCTTGGTGAATTTTCACTCTAAATTCTAAGTTTGAATTCGCTTCCAATATTTTGTCATGAGCACTTTCAGCATCATGAGCTGCCTCTGAGAGTTCCTAAAGGTGACCGTTTGCCAGAATCACGTCCTCTGACACGCCTTTATCCTTTCTGTCGCGACCATTTTCCTCATTTATTGATAAGTTTGTGTCCACTATGTTCCTCCAGCTGCATATCTAGAGTTTCAAAGAGCAGCAACATCAACATTCCCACGGTCAGCTCGTTCTCTAATGATTGCATTTATATTCATGGAGAATCTCAGCATCACTTTTTCTTCCTCTGCTGCACTTTTCTCTTTGTTGACCAATTCCTTCTTTGGCTGCTCGTGTCATGGGAGCGTATCACCGGGAGACAAGGAGGCAATACAAGCACACACTTTGCTGTCTGTGTGTGGACTCAACACAGACCCATGGGGACAAGGCACAGACAGACTGGGAAGGGGCCTGAGGGACGTGTCGGGGAGCAGGGCACACTTGCAACTCATGCTGCAGTCTGTGGGCTGCAGAGCTAGCGGTGTAGTTTGTATTGTATGCAACTACTCAGTTAATATACATCAGACTCAAAGTTGTACCATGTTTCAGAGTGGGAAGAGACTGGTGTTATTTAACAAAAACTTAGTAACTGATTCAGTTCAGTTCAGTCGGTCAGTCGTGTCTGACTCTTTGCGACCCCATGAACTACAGCACACCAGGCCTCCCTGTCCATCACCAACTCCCGGAGTTCACCCAAACTCATGCCCATCGAGTTGGTGATGCCATCCAGCCATCTCATCCTCGGTCGGCCCCTTCTCCTCCTGCCCCCAATCCCTCCCAGCATCAGTCTTTTCCAATGAGTCAACTCATCGCATGAGGTGGCCAGAGTACTGGAGCTTCAGCTTCAGCTAGTGCATAGCAGAGCTATGCAAAGCAAGGACTGCTGGTACTTGAATATTGGAAAACTACCTTTATTATAAAATAAAGCGATTCTGTGCTCCCTTTTTTGGTCACAGGCAGGCTCAAGGACTAAAGATCGACTACTGAAAAAGACACACTGCTGGCTGGGTTCTGCTGATTTACGACCCTGGAGACCTCAGGACACGTCGTAACGCTATTCTGTCCAGACTCCCTGTGAACAGGGGCATCTGGAGACGTATGTATTTACGGAAAATGATAAATAATCTTCCTCCCCCACCTTATGTCTAAGTAGGTCAAGTTGGCGATATTTTGAGTACTTATTACATTTCATCCAGTGTATCTCCAAGAGCGTGTTCAACGCAGCAACAGATGCCCTGGGCTGGTGGCAGTGAACGTCTCCCACCTCAAAACCCTGCAATGTGACTGCTCTCTGAGCATCAGACTGGGAAACTAGAACATCAGCGGTCAGAGCAGACAAATGCAAAGTCATCTCAGAAATATAATTTTAAAAACAATCTGATGTCCTTAATAGATGCAAAATGGATAAAATTCAACAATTCTTCATGGTTTTCAAACACAAGGAACTTGGCAAAATAGCAGGATGAAAGAAGTTCTTTAATAAGGTAAACACCAATAGCCATCGTCATTCTTAGTGTTGAAAATCTAGAAGCATTGTTATCACAGCTAGCAATGCAATCAAAGTATGCCCCACACTGCTGTAAACACCATTCTAAAGGTCCCTGCTGACGCACTCAGAAAAGGCAAGTGAAGAGGAGAAAGGATTAGAAAGGAAATGTTACCATCTTCATTTGAATCCAACAAGATCATCAATAAATAAAATCAAGATTCAACAAATGATTGCAACTAAGAAAAAAAGCCTATCAATATTTCTAGGCATCAGATGGACATTTAAAATGTCCTTGACAATAGCAGGGCTTCCCTGGTAGCTCAGCTGGTAAAGAATCTGCCTGTAATACGGGAGACCTGGATTTGATCCCTGGGTTGGGAAGATGCCCTGGAGAAGGGAAAGCCTACCCACTCCAGTATTCTGGCCTGGAGAATTCCATGGACTGTATAAATCCATGGGGTCGCAAAGAGTCAGACACAACTGAGTGACTTTCATTGACACCAGAAATAATCAATTAGAAAATTTAAGGATGCGTCAATGTGACGCCTAAGCTAGCAAAGCTGGAGGTGACCAGATTGAAGGTATTAACACAGATATATAACCATGTGGATACATAGAGGGCTAGGTAAGCCATGATCAGGGACGATGAGAATCACAGAGAACAATGTAAGTGAATGCTAGGCAAATTCTGTCTTGTGACACATATCTGACATAGCTTCAAATATGCCATTGCTGTGAAACCAGTTTGTACAGGAAGCCATTACATTCCATAATCATATAACTAAATTACCTGAGGTCACACCTTACCTAAAGATCTCAATGCCCTTTGCTAACCCGTCTTTCGAAGTCCAAAGCTGCTCGACAGTTTAAGTTCAACCAATACTAATCCACTGGCTGAGTCAGAGTTTTTGAGTCTATTATCAAAGAATCATACCTTTCCAGGAAGGTAACCTTATGCAAAGTCCAAACTCTCTTCTTTCCCACAAAGTCAAGAACAAGATGTTCACAGATTTCTCATGACTTGCTTGCCACAAATTTCTTTGAGAGAATTTGACCATTTGAGCCATATTCCCTTACCCCAGAAAAAAATGCACTTTCATGAATATATTATACATATTCAGTTCAGTTCACTCGTTCAGTTGTGTCCGACTCTTTGCAACCCCATGAACGCCAGGCCTCCCTGTCCATCACAAACTCCTGGAGTCTACCCAAACCAATGTCCATCGAGTCGGTGATGCCATCCAACAATCTCATCCTCTGTTGTCCCCTTCTTCTCCCACCCTCAATCCCTCCCAGCATCAGGGTCTTTTCAAATGAGTCAGCTCTCCGCATCAGGTGGCCCAAGTACTGGAATTTCAGCTTCAGCATCAGTCCTTCCAAAAATCACCCAGGACTGATCTCCTTTAGGATGGACTGGTTGGATCTCTTTGCAGTCCAAGGGACTCTCAAGAGCCTTCTCCAACACCACAGTTCAAAAGCATCAATTCTTTGGCACTCAGTCTTCTTTATAGTCCAACTCTCACATCCATACATGGCAACTGGAAAAACCATAGCCTTGACTAGATGGACGTTTGTTGGCAAAGTAATGTCTCTGCTTTTCAATATGCTATCTAGGTTGGTCATAACTTTCCTTCCAAGGAGCAAGCATCGTTTAATTTCATGGCTGCAGTCACCATCTGCAGTGATTTTGGAGCCCAGAAAAATAAAGTCTGACACTGTTTCCACTGATTCCCCATCTATTTCCCATGAAGTGATGGGAACAGATGCCATGATCTTCATTTTCTGAATGTTGAGCTTTAAGTCAACTTTTTCACTCCCCTTTTCCACTTTCATCAAGAGGCTCTTTAGTTCTTCTTCACTTTCCACCATAAAGGTGGTGTCATCTGCATATCTGAGGTTATTGATATTTCTCCCGGCAATCTTGATTCCAGCTTGTGCTTCCTCCAGCCCAGCATTTCTCATGACACACTCTGCATATAAGTCACATAAGCAGGGTGACAATATACAGCCTTGACGTACTCCTTTTCCTATTTGGGACCAGTCTGTTGTTCCATGTCCAGTTCTAACTGTTGCTTCTTGACCTGCATACAGGTTTCTCAAGAGGCACGTCAGGTGGTCTGGTATATTCCCATCTCTTTCAGAATTTTCCAGTTCATTGTGATCCACACAGTCAAAGGCTTTGGCATAGTCAATAAAGCAGAAATAGATGTTTTTCTGGAACTCTCTTGCTTTTTCCATGATCCAGTGGATGTTGGCAATTTGATCTCTGGTTCCTCTGCCTTTTCTGAAACCAGCGTGAACATCTGGAAGTTCACGGTTCACGTACTACTGAAGCCTGGCTTGGAGAATTTTGAGCATTACTTTACTAGCATGTGAGATGAGTGCAATTGTGCGGTAGTTTGAGCATTCTTTGGCATTGCCTTTCTTTGGGATTGGAATGAAAACTGACCTTTTCCAGTCCTGTGGCCACTGCTGAGTTTTCCAAATTTGCTGGCATATTGAGTGCAGTGCTTTCACAGCATCCTCTTTCAGGATTTGAAACAGCTCAACTGGAATTCCATCACCTCCACTAGCTTTGTTCATAGTGATGCTTTCTAAGGCCCACTTGACTTCACATTCCAAGATGTCTGGCTCTAGGTGAGTGATCACACCATTGTGATTATCTGGGTCATGAAGCTCTTTTTTGTAGTTCTGTGTATTCTTGCCACCTCTTCTTAATATCTTCTGCTTCTGTTAGGTCCATACCATTTCTGTCCTTTATTGAGCCCGTCTTTGCATGAAATGTTCCCTTGGTATCTCTAATTTTCTTGAAGAGATCTCTAGTCTTTCCCATTCTATTGTTTTCCTCTATTTCTTTGCATTGATCGCTGAGGAAGGCTTTCTTATCTCTCCTTGCTATTCTTCGGAACTCTGCATTCAAATGGGTATACCTTTCCTTTTCTCCTTGGCTTTTCGCTTCCCTTCTTTTCACAGCTATTTGTAAGGCCTCCTCAGACAGCCATTTTGCTTTTTTGCATTTCTTTTTATTTTGGATGGTCTTGATTCCTGTCTCCTGTACAACATCACATACCTCCATCCATAGTTCATCAGGCACTCTGTCTATCAGATCTAGTCCCTTAAATCTATTTCTCACTTCCACTGTATAATCATTAGGGATTTGATTTAGATCATGCCTGAATGATCTAGTGGTTTTCTCCACTTTCTTAAATTTCAGTCTGAATTTGGTAATAAGGAGTTCATGATCTGAGCCACAGTCAGCTCCATGTCTTGTTTTTGCTGACTGTATAGAGCTTCTCCATCTTTGGCTGCAGAGAATATAATCAATCTGATTTTGGTGTCGACCATCTGGTGATGTCCATGTGCAGTCTTCTCTTGTGTTGTTGGAAAAGGGTATTTGCTGTGACCAGTGCGTTCTCTTGGCAGAACTCAATTAGCCTTTGCCCTGCTTCATTCCGTATTCCAAGGCCAAATTTGCCTGTTACTCCAGGTGTTTCTTAACTTCCTACTTTTGCATTCCAGTCCCCTATAATGAAAAGGACATCTTTTTTGGGTGTTAGTTCTAGAGGGTCTTGTAGGTCTTCATAGAACTGTTCAACTTCAGCTTCTTCAGCGTTACTATTTGGGGCACAGACTTGGGTTACCCTGATATTGAATGGTTTGCCTTGGAAATGAACAGAGATCATTCTGTCATCTTTGAGACTGCATCCAAGTGCTGCATTTCAGACTCTTGTTGACTATTGGCCAAAAAGTTCACTTGGGGTTTTTCAAAAGATCTTACTTCCTGGAGGTTCACAGATACCCTGAATCCTTTCCAAGAGACCCTAGATTAACCGTCCTCACTGTGCCTTAATCACACACACTCTGTGTGCGATGCATCAGTGCTCATCACAGCGGTTCAGGATAAGGTGCTCTTCCCATTGACTGCCCGGGTTTGTTCCTCAGCTTGATCCTTAGCCACCTGTGTGAGCTTGATTATGTTGCTTAGCTTCTCTGGGCCCTGATGTCACCATTTGTAATGGGAACCATAACAGTTCTTACCTAACTAGGTAATTATGACAATCAAATGAGACAAGGCAGGAAAGCTGTTGGCACAGTGCTTGCCACGTGATAAATGACCCAGAAATGTTAGTTATTATTTGATTGTGAGCTATCTTATAACTGCCTTACCTTTTATTTTGTTTCAGCTCTTGATGATAAATACACTTTATAATCTATACCAGAGTTTTTTAACCTCAGCACTATCGATGATTGGAGCCAGACAAGTCTTTGTTGTGGGGGCTATCCCACACACTGAAGGGTGTGTAGGAAAGTCTCAGGACTCCACCCACTAGATGTGAGAAACATCCCTACACAGTTATGATGACCCCAAATATGTCCAAACATGTACACACTTCCCTTGATGGACAGAATCACCCTGACTGTTCATCACTGCTCTGTGTTGATTAGACGGATATAGCAAGGTTGGTTTTTTTTTCCTTTTTTATGGCAGAAGCAACAACAATCATACTATTTAAAATGTCACCATTGCTGATGAAAATACAATGAGGCCAAGAAGTCTATACTCAAAATGGAGAAGGGCGTGGAGTAAGGAAAAGGAAGTGATTGTGTGAATGAGGATGAGGGAATCACAAGGCTCAATACACATATTCGGGCAAAGGTGATTAATGAGAAACTTAGGGGTTGGGCTGCAGTCCATGGGGCCACTAAGAGTCGGACACGACTGAGTGACTTCACTTTCACTTTTCACTTTGATGCATTGGAGAAGGAAGTGGCAACCTACTCCAGTGTTCTTGCCTGGAGAATCCCAGGGACGGGGGAGCCTGGTGGGCTGCCGTCTATGGGGTCGCACAGAGTCGATCACGACTGAAGCGACTTAGCAGCAGCAGCAGGGGTTGTGAAAGAGACAAAGGAAAATACATTTTGGCAGCGGAATAAATTAACTGGAGACTCTTAAGGGGGAAAAATAGCTTAGTCTGGAGAATACACAACCTGTGTAACACCTGGAAGGAGTCCACAGAGACTGAATATGAAAAAGCAGAGAAAGGAAAGGAGGAAAATGGTTCTGTGGATTCCATGAGAGGTCAGCATTCCTGATTCAGGATAGGACAGAACATGTGATGTGAAACCAAAGAGCAGCGCGCAGAGTAAAGGAATCCTCGGAACAGGGGCAAGGCTGGTGTTGGACTTAGACCTCGAGAACCAGCCTTTTAAGAGACTAAGAAGATATGTTCATGTCTGAAACAAAATTATCTTGTGTATATGAAGGCTACATATACACAAGACATTAATAGCTAAGTCATGTCCAACTTTTTGCAGCCCTATGGACTGCAGCCCACCAGGCTCCTCCGTCCACGGGATTTTCCAGGCAAGAACACTGGAGGGGGTTGCCACTTCCTTCTCCAGAGGATCTTCCTGACTCAGGGATCGAACTCGCATCTCCTGCATTGCAGGCAGATTCTTTACCACCTGAGCCACTAGGGAAGCCCTATGTGGTGTTCATACTGTCATAAAGTCATCTTACATTCTGAGAAAATAAGTTTACAGGGGCTCAAAGTCTCTCTCTCAGAGAAGAGAGAAAAGTTAAACATAAGCCCTAATCAAAAGGTGCGTAGTCTGTGAATGAGCTCTGTCCCTTGGGTGGTGGCAGTGGAAACTCAGCTGTCCTTTCAGCACTGATGCTGATGATCTGAACGTCCTGAGCTCTTCTGAGCACTTCCCATATGTCACGTTACATGTTTCACTTATGCCGCTTTATCCCAACAACAACCTTTCGAGACAGCAGCAATTATGATCCCGGTTTACAGACGAGGAAGCCCAGGTTTGGAAAGGTTCACTGCTCCAAGGCCACACAGCACATGGACAGGACTTCCCGCCCAGGGCCCATCTCTAACACTGGTTCTTGGGGCTCCTGAACTGTTCTCTTAAGCACACCAAGGGAAAGCTGAGATGTGAGTTCATGTTCACCCAGTGTGCTCAACACTAAGGGCTTAGCTGACTCAGAATGCTTGAATAATGTGGCTCTGCTCAGTCAAGCATTTATTTTTATCACATTAATATTTCGCATTGCAATTGAGCAGTTCCCTTAACATGTTAGCTGTGTCTCTGAAGAGAAAAACCCAGCTAAAGGGAAAAGTGCAGTATGGTTATCTACATCATCCACTCGCCCAACAATGATGGAAACCAACCTGCGGAATGTTCATTGACTGTGCACTGCCCTCTATGCCAGGCATTCCCATGTAAATTATTTTACTTACACTGACATTAATTTTTTTCCCCAAGTTGGCATTGTTACCTGCTTCGTTCAGACAGCAAACCAAAGTAACCCCTGCTGTCAAGAGAGGGAGCTAAGACCAGTCTCCACCGCCTCCACAGTCTCCAGTTTTCTCCATTAGATCAAACCAAACCTGTTGAATTTAAGAATCCTATGCCCTGACATCATTTCCACGTCTCCAAGTTTTCTGCCATGTGTGACCAATTAGTACACTTGGCTAGAACACGGTGCTAATGAGGCCAAGGTCAGGGGTTCAATTCCCTCCCGGGCTAGAACTCGATGCTTCCTTCCCAGAGTCACGGGCTGAGGCCTGCGCCGCAGCTGGCCCTCCCTGGAGTGTCATTCTGGTCGTACACACAGCTAGAAAAAGTCTTGCTGAATCACGGTACCGCCATCCACACCGCTGGATGAACTCAGAATACAAACTGCAGTGGCAGCGGGATGAGAGACATAAGTGAAAACCAACATTGTGATTAGTTGAATAAACTGACAATTTTTGCCTACATTCTGTATGTTTTAACGGCATGCTTTACGGATCGATGGAGCTGCGATTTTATTTTTTAAAACTCATATATATTCAGAGAGATGCTAAAATCTCGATATGTTGAATGGCAAGTGTAGTAAAACCTCAATTATTTAAACTCATAAGGAAACGAGTTATTTTGTATATGTAAATTATGTTCAGATAATAAAAGTGCCTCCTTAGTACCAAGAGATTTTCATATTAGAAATTTTGATGGAAATCCTTGTAAATGGAATTCACATTTTCCTGCCTTCCTAAATAGGGAGATGGGACATAATTGATCCAACATATCTCCTATTTACCAAAAAAAAAAAAAAACCCACAATTTCAACAAACGATTTTTTTAATTGAAAATGAAAGGGGTGGGAAGGCAGATCAACCAGGAAAGTCAATATTAATACCAGAAAGGCAGAATTTAAGCTTAAAAGTCACAAGAAAGATAAAAAGGAATATAATAATATAAAATTCATTTTCCAAAGAAAATGCAATAATTACAAGCCTACGTGTACCAGATAATATAACAGCTTTGCTAAGTCCCAGCTTTTCTAACCTTCTTGCTCTTCCTTAAATAATACAAAGTAATTTCTAATTCAGAGCTTAGGTGGCTACAGTTCCATCTGCCTAGAACTTCCTCTGGGCTTTGCATCCCACTCTATTCAGTTCTCTTTCCAAATATCACCCACCTAAGGACGGCTACGGAGAAGGCAACGGCAACCCACTCCAGTGTTCTTGCATGGAGAATCCCAGGGATGGGGGAACCTGGTGGGCTGCCCTCTGTGGGGTCACACAGAGTCGGACACGACTGAAGCGACTTAGCAGCAGCAGAGGATGCTTAAGCACACTATCTGATTTATCACCTAAGATTACAAGCTGTTTGATGTGTGTGTGTGTGTGTGTGTGTGTGTGTGTGTGTGTGTATGTGTGTGTATGTGTCTGTGTGTGTGAGGTCTCCTTGCTGTGGGAAAAACATAGAATCCTGAATCTATCTATCCTAAATTGCATTAGGTTCCTAAGATGTGACCACTAACATCACACTCCTCTAAGTAACTGCAATCTTTATTACCAGCCAGGACTTTAGATCTAAAACCTCATAGGAGGAATAAGCCCACAGGCTCTCCCTTGGCCCCTTTTCTCAACAGTAATCCTAAATATGCCCATTTGCCTATTAAGTTCTTACCACTCTAAACATGAGAAAAGCCACAGGAAAATGAACGCAATGGAAAAAATCCTAATTCTGCGTTACTTTCCTGTGACAGTTATAGCAAACTACCACAAACTTGCCGGCTTCGGACAGCAGATATTCGCTCTCTCCCAGTTCCAGAGGCCAAGTAGGGGGGTGTGACCCACTCAAGAAGCCAAGAAAGAACTCTGAGCGAAGGAGAGAGTGGGATGAATCGAGAAAGGAGCATAGCCCTGTGCTGCTAAACCACTTCAGTCGTGTCTGACTCTTGTGGCCCCATGGACTGTAGCCTGCCAGGCTCCTCTGTCCATGGAATTCTCCAGGCAAGAACATTGGAGTGGGTAGCCACTCCCTTCTCCAGGCGATCTTCCTGACCCAGAGACAGAACCTAGATCTCCTGCACTGCAGGCAGATTCTTTAGCAGCTGAGCCACCAGGGAAGCCCCATATAGACACTGTCACGTGTGAAACAGATAGCGGGTGAGGAGCTGCTGTGTAACACAGGGGCCCGGCCAGGCCCTCTGTGCTGACCTGGAGGGCTGGGGCTGGGGGACAGGAAGCAGGCTCAAGAGAGAGGGGCCGGCTATATGTTTAGTGATGGCTGATCTGATCCACCGTACGGCAGGAACCATCACAACACTGCAAGGCAATTCTCCTCCAATTAAAAAATAAATTTAAAAAGAAAGATTAAAGAGAAAGAGTCCCTATCGGAAGTGATATCTGTGCGCAAACCTGCAGCAGCACAGGAGTGCAGCGAGTAGAGGCAGCGAAATATGCAAGGATCTTACACCAGGAGACAGCAGAGACAGAGGAGGGAAGAGTGCCGCCGGAGGGGAAGACAAAGCTGCACACAGGAGTGTTTGCAAAAGTCTCTGCGCCATTGTTTGCTTTATAATCTTAAGGACACTGAGGAGTCATTCAAGGTTTTGCACTTGGGAGCTGCAAAATAGATCTATGTTTTGCAAAAGCTCTGGACTATCTCCGGAGAATAGTTTGAAAGGCAAACCAGGAGTGTAAGCAATAGATCCTAGAGTCTCCCAGAGCCCAAGAGAACAAAGATAGTGACTTGGATTAGAGAAGTGGCGTGGCAGCCCACTCCAGTATCCTTGCCTGGAGAATCCCATGGACACAGAAGGCTGGCGGGCGGCAGTCCAGAGAGAAGCAGAGTCAACACCACTGAAGCGACTTAGCAGGCAGTCATGGTGGAGATGAAAAGAATAAATGGATTTAGGAAACACTGAAGACAAAACACTGGCAGCACACCATGGGGGTCAGGGAGAGACAGGTGTCAAATATGAGCCCTAAACTTCCAGGTTGTCCAATAGGTAATTTCCCGTTCACTGCAAGAGAACACTGAGAGAATGCTAGGTTGGAGGCGTTCAGGGGAGGGGCAGGGGGAGTTGTGTTATGAGATCAAACACCGAGTTTGAAGATGATTCTGAAACCCTGGGTGTCCCAAAGCTGATCTGAGTCTAGCACACAAAAGAGGTCATTGGAAAGGTCTAGCTTAGATACATACATCTGTGAGCAGTCTTGGTTTCAGTTCCGTTCATTTCAGTCACTCAGTCATGTCCGTCTCTTTGCGACCCCATGGACTGCAGCACCCCAGTCTTCCCTGTCCATCACCAAGTCCTGGAATTCACTCAAACTCATCTCCATCAAGTTGGTGATGCCATCCAACCATATCATTCTCTGTCATCTCCTTCTCCTCCCACCTTCAATCTTTCCCAGCATCAGTGTCTTTTCCAATGAGTCAGCTCTTCACATCAGGTGGCCAAAGTACTGGAGTTTCAGCTTCAGCATCAGTCCTTCCAATGAACATTCAGGACTGATTTCCTTTGGGATGGACTGGTTGGATCTCCTTGCAGTCCAAGGGACTCTCAAGAGTCTTCTCTAATACCACAGTTCAAAAGCATCAATTCTTTGGCGCTCAGCTTTCTATATAGCCAAACTCTCACATCCATACATGACTACAGAAAAAAACCATAGCCTTGACTAGATGAACCTTTGTTGGCAAACTAATGTCTTTGCTTTTTAATATGCTGTCTAAGTTGGTCATAGCTTTTCTTTCAAGGAGCAAGCGTTTTTTAATTTCATGGCTGTAGTCACCATCTGCAGTGATTTTGGAGCCCAGAAAAATAAAGTCTGCCACTGTTTCCACTGATTCCCCATCTATTTGCCATGAATCTTGGTTTAGGGGGTGATGAACTGTAGGCAGAGGAACTCCTGGCTATGCAGGGCCTGGAATTTATATAATTGGGGGACTTTAATTAAGAGCAACAACACCGACTATAAAATCAGGTACAGAAGTAAATAATTACAAAACAAGAAGCCACTACAAATTGAGGCACACTGAGGGGGCAGCACTGGAACCTGCGCACTGTTGCTGCTTTGTTCATTCGCTGAGGAGCGCCCTCCTTTTTGCAACCCCATGGATGGCAGCACACCAGGCTTCCCTGTCCTTCACGGCCTCCCAGAGTTTGCTCACATCCATGGCTGCTGAGTCGGTGGTACCATCCCACCGTCTCATCCTCTGTCGCCCCCTTCTCCTCCTGCCCTCAGTCTTTCCCAGCATCAGGGTCTCCAGTGATCAGCTCTCTGCATCAGGTGCCAAAGTGTTGGAGCTTCAGCTTCAGCATCAGTCCTTCCAATGAATATTCAGGACTGATTTTCTTTAGGATTGACTGGTTTGATCTCCATGCAGTCCAAGGGACTGTCAAGAGTCTTCTTCAACACCACAGTGAAATCCATTATCATGTGTAAAACAGATAGCTAGTGAGCAGCTGCAGTGTAACACAGGGAGCTCGGCCCCCTGCTCTGTGACAGCCCAGAGGGGTGGGCTGGGGGGTAGAGGCGGGAGGCAGGTTCAGAGGGCAGGGGACACGTGTATACTTATGGTCAATTCATGTCGTTGTATAGCAGAAACCAACACGTTGTAAAGCAATGATCCTCCAATTAGAAGTAAATTTTAAAAAAGAATAAATTCTGGAGAACTAATGTATAGCCTGGGGACTACAGTTGATAACGCTATACTGTATAATTGAAATTTGCCAAGAAGAGTATTTCTTAAGCATCTTCATTAAAAAAGGATAACAGTGTGGGGTGATATATATGTTAACTTGATTGTGGCAAGCATTTCAAGAAGTATGTGTACATCAAATCATTCTGTGTACACTTTAATTATAATACAATTTTATTTCTAAATCATAAATTTGTAAATTTATCTCAATACGACTGCAAAAAATAAAAACTAAATAATTTGTAAAAACTTAAAAAGCTGAAAATAGAACAAGATCCTGAAAAATAACATAATAGCTTTACTAATTAACTGCCAGATGCCGCAGTTTTTAAAAAATTTCTTTTCCACCTTTTAGTCTCTATGCAACTTGATAGCCTCTTCTTATAATATAGTTTTTCATTAAAAAGTAATGTAACTTCTCAAACATATTTAATTGAAATTAGTTTCACATATTGATAACTGGGATCATAAAATGTGACCCATATACCGATATATATGCCTTCATACTACTGCTACAGGTTCATGCTCTACAATTCAAGAATTCTGATATATTTTATTAGACATTATTACTTTTTCTGTTTGGGGTTTTGTTTTCATTTTTTGACATCACTTTAAAAAATGACAAAAATGTATAATACTTTTATAACTGTGTATTCTGTACTATCAAATTACAGTATACATTTACGTATAAGTAGGGGGCGGCAGCCGGGAGAGCTACCCGCATCCGAGGCCAGTGGCGGCCGGGAGGAGACACCCCACGTCTGAGGTTAGGGACAGCCAGGAGAAGCCACCTCCTGCCCGAGGCCAGGGGCAGTGACACTGAGGAGCCACCCACGCCCGAGGCCAGGGCCGGCGGCCGGGAGGAGCAACCCGAGGAGCAGTGGCACAGAAGGCCTAGAGGAGCCATCCCACGCTGAAGGTCAGGAAGGGCGGCGGTAAGGAGATACCCCTCGTCTATGTAAGAGAAACCCAAGTAAGATGGTAGGTGTTGCAAGAGGGCATCAGAGGGCAGACACACTGAAACCATACTCACAGAAAACTAGTCAATCTAATCACACTAGGACCACAGCCTTGTCTAACCCAATGAAGCCAAGCCATGCCTGGGGGGCAACCCAAGACGGGCAGGTCATGGTGGAGAGGTCTGACAGAATGTGGTCCACTGGAGAAGGGAATGGCAAGCCACTTCAGTATTCTTGCCTTGAGAACCCCATGAACAGTATGAAAAGGCAAAATGATAGGATACCAAATCCGGGAGATGGTGATGGACAGGGAGGCCTGGCGTGCTGCAATTCATGGGGTCGCAAAGAGTCGGACACGACTGAGCGCCTGACTGAACTGAACGGATGGCTTCCCTGGTGGCTCAGACGATAAAGCGTCTGCTTGCAATGTGGGAGACCCGGGTTCGATCCCTTGGTTGGGAAGATCCCCTGGAGAAGGAAATGGCAATCCACTCCAGCACTCTTGCCTGGAAAATCCCATAGACGGAGGAACCTGATAGGCTACAGTCCACGGGGTTGCAAAGAGTCGGACACAACTGAGTGGCTCCACTCACTTAATTTCACCATCAAATGTGTTTCAGACAGGAAAGAAACCCAGTTCTGTCATGGCATCAGTGAGAAATTAATCCTCTGCTTCAACTTACACATTTGACGACTGGAAAAAATCATCCACAGGCTAGCTTCTGGCTCAGTTTTTAAATCTTGTATCTCCTCCACTACCCACATCAAGTGCTGGGTGCTAAGGAAATATTCATTTCCCTATGGAGCCTCTAGACTACCCCTTTGCATAATCATGCAGGCAGATGATAAAATGGACGTTAGGAATATTCTGAAAGCCATTTCTATACCAATATGACGAACAGCAACTGAACTATTATACATGGTGACCTACAACATGTGTATTTCGGCACATCTAAATTTAATCAATTCCCTGGGCTCTCCCTTAGCCGTATCCAAAACCTGCCAATAGCCATCTACATCTGGACAAAAATACATGGTTATGTGACTATATTGCCACAGTGCCACCCAGGTCCTTGGAAGGTCTGGCACAAGTGAATGAGAGTCTGAATTTTACCAGCTTCCCAGAAAATTTATCTCCCATTCTGGGTTTGTATGAGATTTCTCTACTTTGGCGCTATTGGTATTTGGGGCTGGATAATCTTCTGTTGTTGGGGGCTGTCCTGTGCACTGTAGGATTTTATAGCAGCATCCCAGACCTCTACTCACACAATGTTAGTAATACCCAACTGGCACCCTAACTGGGATACCCAAAATGTTTCCAGATATTGCCAGATATCCTCGAGGGGCATCATTGCCCTCTGTTGAAAATCACTGCTCTAGAGAAAAAGTTTAGATAGAGAACAATATGTTTACTCAGTGAATTCTGATTGGCTACCTACTATGTTTCAAGCCCTCTGGAACATCACTTTGCACAAGGCCACGGCGCAGTTGGGAAGGAAGATGATGACTAATAAACTTCAGTAGAATGCAGCAAGTGCCACAAGGAAGATCACAAAGACACTGGGAGGATCCAAGACAAACCTCTTTCCTACTTCACAAAGCTGCTGCGGGAACGAGTGTGATGAGGGCCGTGAAGACGAGACTGCTGCGCTGTTGTTGTTCAGTTGTTAAGTCACGTCTGACCCTTTGCAACCCCCCATGGACTGTAGCACGCCAGGTTTTCCTGTCCTTCACTATCTCCCTGACTTTGCTCAAATCCATCTCCATTGAGTCAGTGATGCCACCCAACCATCTCATCCTCTGTCACCTCCTTCTCCTCCTGCCCAGCATCAGAGTCTTTTCCAATGAGTAGGCTTTTCCCTTCTCCAGTGGACCACATTCTGTCAGACCTCTCCACCATGACCTGCCCGTCTTGGGTTGCCCCATGGGCATGGCTTAGTTTCATTGAGATAGACAAGGCTGTGGTCCTAGTGTGATTAGACTGATTAGATTTCTGTGAGTATGGTTTCAGTGTGTCTGCCTTTTGATGCCCTCTTGCAACACCTATCATTTTACTTGGGTTTCTCTTACCTTGGGCGTGTATTCTTGCCTTGAGAACCCCATGAACAGTATGTTAAGGCAAAATGATAGGATACTGAAAGAGGAACTCCCCAGGTCAGTAGGTGCCCAATATGTTACTGGAGGTCAGTGGAGAAATAAATCCAGAAAGAACGAAGGGATGGAGCCAAAGCAAAAACAACACCCAGCTGTGGATGTGACTGGTGATAGAAGCAAGGTCCGTGGCCATAAAGAGCAATATTGCATAGGAACCTGGAATGTCAGGTCTATGAATCAAGGCAAATTGGAAGTGGTCAAACAAGAGATGGCTAGAGTGAATGTCGACATTCTAGGAATCAGAGAACTAAAATGGACTGGAATGGGTGAATTTAACTCAGATGACCATTATTATATCTACTACTGCGGGCAGGAATCCCTCAGAAGAAATGGAGTAGCCATCATGGTCAACAAAAAAGTCCGAAATGCAGTACTTGGATGCAGTCTCAAAAATGAAAGAATGATCTCTGTTCATCTCCAAGGCAAACCATTCAATATTACAGTAATCCAAGTCTATGCCCCAACCAGTAACACTGAAGAAGCTGAAGTTGAACGGTTCTATGAAGACCTACAAGACCTTTTAGAACTAACACCCAAAAAAGATGTCCTTTGCATTATAGGGGGCTGGAATGCAAAAGTAGGAAGCCAAGAAACACCTGGAGTAACAGGCAAATTTGGCCTTGGAATACGGAATGAAGCAGGGCAAAGACTAATAGAGTTTTGCCAAGATAATGTACTGGTCATAGCAAACATCCTCTTCCAACAACACAAGAGAAGACTCTACACATGGACATCACCAGATGGTCAACACTGAAATCAGACTGATTATATTCTCTGCAGCAAAAGATGGAGAAGCTCTATACAGTCAACAAAAACAAGACCGGGAGCTGACTGTGGCTCAGATTATGAACTCCTTATTACCAAATTCAGACTGAAATTGAACAAAGTAGGGAAAACTGCTAGACCATTCAGGTATGACCTAAATCAAATCCCTTATGATTATACAGTGGAAGTGAGAAATAGATTTAAGGGCCTAGATCTGATAGATAGAGTGCCTGATGAACTATGGACTGAGGTTCATGACGTTGTACAGGAGACAGGGATCAAGACCATCCCCATGGAAAAGAAAGGCAAAAAAGCAAAATGGCTGTCTGGAGAAGCCTTACAAATAGCTGTGAAAAGAAGAGAAGTGAAAAGCCAAGGAGAAAAGGAAACATATAAGCATCTGAATGCAGAGTTCCAGAGAATAGCAAGGAGAGATAAGAAAGCCTTCTTCAGCGATCAATGCAAAGAAATAGAGGAAAACAACAGAATGGGAAAGACTAGAGATCTCTTCAAGAAAATTAGATATCAAGAGAACATTTCATGCAAAGATGGGCTTGATAAAGGACAGAAATGGTATGGACCTAACAGAAGCAGAAGATATTAAGAAGAGGTGGCAAGAATACACAGAAGAACTGTACAAAAAGGATCTTCATGACCCGGATAATCACGATGGTGTGATCACTAAGCCAGAACCAGACATCTTGGAATGTGAAGTCAAGTGGGCCTTAGAAAGCGTCACTACGAACAAAGCTAGTGGAGGTGATGGAATTCCAGTTGAGCTGTTTCAAATCCTGAAAGATGATGCTGCCAAAGTGTTGCACTCAATATGCCAGCAAATTTGGAAAACCCAGCAGTGGCCACAGGACTGGAAAAGGTCAGTTTTCATTCCAATCCCAAAGAAAGGCAATGCCAAAGAATGCTCAAACTACTGCACAATTGCACTCATCTCACATGCTAGTAAAGTAATGCTCAAAATTCTCCAAGCCAAGGTTCAGCAATACGTGAACCATGAACTTCCTGAGGTTCAAGCTGGTTTTAGAAAAGGCAGAGGAACCAGAGATCAAATTGCCAACATCCGCTGGATCATGGAAGAAGCGAGAGAGTTCCAGAAAAACATCTATTTCTGCTTTATTGACTATGCCAAAACCTTTGACTGTGTGGATCACAAGAAACTGTGGCAAATTCTGAAAGAGATGGGAATACCAGACCACCTAACCTGCCTCTTGAGAAACCTATATGCAGGCCAGGAAGCAACAGTTAGAACTGGACATGGAACAACAGACTGGTCCCAAATAGGAAAAGGAGTACATCAAGGCTGTATATTGTCACCTTGCTTATTTAACTTATATGCAGAATACATCATGAGAAACACTGGGCTGGAAGAAGCACAGGTTGGAATCAAGATTGCCAGGAGAAATATCAATAACCTCAGATATGCAGATGACACCACCCTTATGGCAGAAAGTGAAGAGGAACTAAAAAGCCTCTTGATCAAAGTGAAAGAGGAGAGTGAAAAAGTTGGCCTGAAGCTCAACATTCAGAAAACGAAGATCATGGCATCCGGTCCCATCACTTCATGGGAAATAGATGGAGAAACAGTGGAAACAGTGTCAGACTTTATTTTGGGGGGCTCCAAAATCACTGCAGATGGTGACTGCAGCCATGAAATTAAAAGACGCTTACTCCTTGGAAGAAAAGTTATGACCAACCTAGATAGCATATTCAAAAGCAGAGACATTACTTTGCCGACTAAGGTCCATCTAGTCAAGGCTATGGTTTTTCCTGTGGTCATGTATGGATGTGAGAGTTGGACTGTGAAGAAGGCTGAGCACTGAAGAATTGATGCTTTTGAACTGTGGTATTGGAGAAGACTCTTGAGAGTCCCTTGGACTGCAAGGAGTTCCAACCAGTCCATTCTGAAGGAGATCAACCCTGGGGTTTCTTTGGAGGGAATGATGCTAAAGCTGAAACTCCAGTACTTTGGCCACCTCATGCGAAGAGTTGACTCATTGGAAAAGACTTTGATGCTCGGAGGGATTGGGGGCAGGAGGAGAAAGGGACGACTGAGGATGAGATGGCTGGATGGCATCACTGACTCGATGGACGCGAGTCTGAGTGAACTCCGGGAGTTGGTGATGGACAGGGAGGTCTGGCATGCTGCCATTCATGGGGTCGCAAAGAGTCAGACGCGACTGAGCGACTGAACTAACTAACTAACTAGGCTTTTCCCATCAGGTGGCCAAAGTATTGGAGCTTCAGCTTCAGCATCAGTCCTTCCAATGAATATTCAGGGTTGATTTTCTTTAGGATTGACTGATTTGATCTCCTTGCATTCCAAGGAACTCTCAAGAGTCTTTTCCAATACCACAATTCGAAAGCAACAATTCAGAGATCAGCCTTCTTTATGGTCCAACTCTCACATCCATACATGACTACTGGAAAAACCATAGCTTTGACTAGATGGACCTTTGTCAGCAAGGTGATGTCTCTGCTTTTTAATATGCTGTCTAGGTTTGTCATAGCTTTCCTTCCAAGGAGCAAGTGTTCTGCATCTATTCTCCCAAAGCATTTCTTCACGTTGGCACGATATAAGCTGAACATATAGAAGGATTATAGGAAATACTTCAATTAGCCATAATAGTCACTATTTACTAATCCTGGCCAAGAAACATTGCAAAAGTGTATTAATCCACCTCCCTCTCTTTTATTTTGGCAGTTATGATGCTTACACCATGCCAGCCACACTCAGATCTGAAGTCTACAAACACATAGATTGAGTCATTCCTAGGAATGGTTGACAAACTTATTCACAGAAGATTTGCCACAAGGGTTTATCCCATTTTGATGAAGGGGGAAGGAGAGAGCCTAAATCAATGAGAATTTAGCTTGTGAACAGCACTGTATATAAATTTTAAAAACTCACCAGATTTGACACAAATCATTCTTCTAGAGCTCTTAAGATAACCCTGGTATTGGGCTTACCCCATTGTGTTTTCCCCTTCAATCAATTATTGACAACAAAGTAACAAAACTCCAGGGTACACTGAAAGTCAGGGTCTATTTCACTCAGGGCGGCATCTCAACTATCCAATGTATTTGTTCACAGAAAGCCTTGAGACAGACGATACACCGCTTTGCTGAGCTGTTTGCACTTCTGTAAAATTAGTAATTGGAGAGGGAATGTCACTTATTCCCATTTCTCCGCTTGAACGTTACTGCAGGGTCCTTTATCAAATTGAACACTGTATAACTGTGCTCAGCAGAAATGAGTTAACCCATTAGCTCTCCTTTGATTGCACTTAATCATGGGAGCCCCTTAAAAGCATGTTCCTTTCATCTTTTTCTTTAATGTCACTCTTTATTTCACTGATCTTACCTTAATTTGGTCACTCAGCCCGTTTCTAGCGGGTATGTGGCCCACACGTGGATTAATTCATCAATTATTACAATAATTTCTACCTATATAGTGCTCAATCATTAAAAATTCATTTTGATATTACCACAAGGTAGCATCACATTGTGGTTTAAAAGCAGCGATTCCTCAAAATTTATTGGAAAAATAACATACACGAGTGCACTGAACCCATGTTCCCAGGACAGCACTGTGAGGGGTAAGGTTACTTTTTTTTTTTTTTGCTCAGGAAAATAATAATGCAGCTGTCCCATGGATAGAGCCAAAGTCACTGAAGAGGGGGTGACTGACACTCAGAGGTCCTGACGGAGAGCCAGGGCTTTGGGCTGAAACAGCCTGTGCAGAAATCTGCTCCCAGCGCACACCAGGGCTCAGGGAATCTTGGATAAGTCACAGTTTTTCATCTCTGAGTGAAGTTCATCAGGTTCGTAGCATTGTAGTGAGGATCAAACCAGATAATCCACGCCTGACACATAACCACACAGGAAGTTCTAGGTCAAGCAAAGGTTACCACTCAGCCACGTAGTATCACTGTACACACACAAACACATATGAACACACAAGCACACACACTGTCGCCATCTTAACCAAAGAGGTTCATAAAAGCACCAAATCCACAAGCTTTTCCCATCCACAAATTGGCCAGTTAATTAACGGAGGGGGACAAAGTCAGAGACAATTTAGTCAAGAGATCCACAGTGGTAATCAGTTGGTTAGTTAACTGATTAGTTATTTAGGCAACTGGCTAATTAGTTACTTTCTATAAGATTTGCTTCTCTACATCCTCTGGTTCAAGGGCTAAAAATGTCAGCATAACTGAGACACTGGGGCTGGATGACTCTCTGCTGTGAGGTGTCCTGTGCATTGCAGGGTGTTCAGCGGTCTCCTATGCTTCAACCCACGATGCCAACAGCACTCCACCCACCTCTAGTGTGACAACCACAAACGTCTCCAGATATCGTCATGTGCTTCCTGAGTGAAGAATCACTGCTCTAGTCCCTGCTTCCAAATGGTTTAATTTAACATTAACATAGCTTTCTTCCATATAACACTTATTACTAAATCGTATTTATCTGTAACCCCTACCTTCATTAATTCTGGAGTCTTCACCTGAACTAAAAAATTTTATGGAACTAAACCACATGTGGAATTTTAAACCTTGCTAATAAGTGTTTAAAAATACAATTACCAATTGTTCTTCATTATACTTGTTATTTTAAAATTACGACCTCAATTTCTAAATTGGTGGTAGAGGGAGAGGGCCAGGTGGGAACGGAGGTGGGTCTTAATTGTGCCAGAATTTGTGAAAGTATAAATTAGTAGCTTATGCTCTAGTCTGGGAAATGAATACTCAAAGTGTGGACTTTTGAATAGCAGCAGCTAAGTGGAGAGCTGAATTCCCCAGAAGTATGCGTGTCTGTGAGGTGAGTTCTAGCCTTTTCTCCCATGGAAGTGCCCAGAGTAGAAAACAGCCTATATTGTGTGTGCTGGTCAGGGAGGCGTTTCCAGTCTGGAGGGTGCCAGGCAGGGAGGGAGAGGCACGAGGGGAGAGGGAGTCTCAGAGCAAGAGACAAGGGCTTATTTACCAACTGGGACCCTGGGGGAAAGGACTTTCGGGAACCTTTTATGGCACATTTAGTACATTTAGCTATTATGTCAGCCTCACCCAGGGAAGCTGCAGGAAGGACTTCCCCAACCCCGCAGAGTCTGCAGTCATAGTTGTGTTCTGCTTTATTTGGATTTGATCCACTGATGCTGACTAAGATCTTAAGACCTTCCTGTTATATCTGTATTTCACCAAAATCTAAAA
The DNA here is from genome assembly GCF_014754425.2 of Oryx dammah. NCBI lineage: Eukaryota > Metazoa > Chordata > Mammalia > Artiodactyla > Bovidae > Oryx > Oryx dammah. The sequence continues at coordinate 3,236,860 of NW_024070194.1, forward strand.
TTCTCAAATCCACCATAAAAGACATCAGTGGCTTACCACTAAGCTAATGAGTTTAAGTTTCAAAACCCACTGCCTGCACAGGTCTGTTCTGAGGTGTGTAATTTATTGCTATGTAATTTTATATTCTTTAAAAAAAAAAAAAAGAGGGCCCTCCAGATGAAGATTTTGGTCCCTGTGAAATCTGGCTCTCCCCTTCATAGACACCATGTCCTTCTGTTCTCTGTGCCTTCAGCACCTCCCACAGTGCCTGGAATATGTTAAACACACAGTGATGTTTGCTGAGTGACTGAAGGACCAACTCAATGGATGAACAAAGGCAATAATGGTGTACACAATCCAGAAAAGACCATACTCAAGAGTATGACGTGTTGCTTGCTAATCAGACAGACAGTAAAGGCCATGTGTGCATGCTGCTAAGTTGCTTCAGCCATTTCCAACTCTCTGCAACCCAATGGACTGCAACCTGCCAGGCTCCTCTGTCCATGGGATTCTCCAGGCAAGAATACTGGAGTGAATCGCCGTGCCCTCCTCCAGGGATCTTCCCAACCCAGGAATTGAAACCTAAGTCTCTTACATCTCCTGCACTGGCAGGGGGGTTCTTTACCACTAGCATCTCCTGGGAAGTCATAAGGCCACCAGCATTCAAAAGGAAGAGAGGTCACTGCACATGTGATGAAAAGGAGACATTACAAGCAAATCAAAGACTCAGAGACTTTAAAAATATTATTATAATTGACTATAGTAGCTGACACAATAGTAGACAGACCCAGAGCTCAGACTATGAACCTCAATCCTAGATCCATTTACAAGGTGAAAACTACCCAGTGAATCCCTCTAAACTGGGGACAAAATCAGTATCTATAAGAGAAGACTGATGTGAAGAGTAGAGAGATGTCCTGCAAAGTGGGGAGCGTGGAGCCCAGCATACTGCAGGTGCTCAATAAATGTCAGCTCGTAGTACTGTTAACTGGTTTCAATGGGCAAGGCATCATGCTAAACACTTTCCAGAACTTAGGGAGAATATGCCCGTAAGTCATGGGGAAAGTGAGCATTTATTGAATATCCCTGTCATTCATCAGTGTTCAAGGTACTTCACTATGTTCTCCACTAAATATCCACTGCAACTCAGTTAGACCCTATTCCTATTTTGTGCACGTAAACTTAACTGAGAGAAGTTAGTTTTATGCAAGAAATTAAATGACAGAGCTAAGCCAAACTGATATTTTTGCCCATTGGAACTTTTTGATTCTGCTCACTGGTTAAGAGTTCGGGAATCAGATATAAGAGTTGAATTTTGGCAACTCATTTAACCTCTTAAATCTCAGTTTCCTTATCTGCAAAACAAGAACGACAATTGTACCTACATCATAAGATTATAGTAAAAACTAAGTGATATAATACATGCGAATGACCCACTCAGCGCCTGGTATGTGGCAAAGGTTCAAAATTTCTTTGTGTTACTATTGTCCAAAATTTTGAAAAATTAGAAAGTTCTATATTTACTCACTTTCAAATGCCAACTGTATATGTGGGATGCCCTGAGGAAATTTTAAATCTGAGGCAGATTATGGTCATGCAGTTAATTGGAAAAGTCTGGCTCCCTTAACCATAACTGTTGATGATGGCTGATTCACCAAGACAAACACACTGGTGGGCAAATTGGGGGGAAAAAAAAATCCATGAGGCTCAAGATCAGAACAGCAGTATATCCCATGAAGTTCGGAAGTAGATGCTCTGATTCCTATTCCACAGGGTGATAAAATGCAAAGTTTTTGAGGACTGAATTATGGTCTTGACATAGTGGCCTGTGGTCATGTTGAGGGCATACAGCTTCCTGGAATAGCAAAAGTGACCTCTAGAAAGATGGCAGCCCAAGTTTTAGTTTTGAAAGTTATTAATCTTTACATGAAATTCCAAGTCAGTGGCAGGGGGAATATTAGTATTATTTAATCTCATTCAAATTACACTACAAAAAACAATTAAGGTGAATAATTATGAAAGTAAGGTCAACTCAATTTTCTATAATAATGTTTTTTTGTTACCAGGCTCATTATCGCTAATTCCTTTTATAATCTTTGCCATCTAACCTCATTTGTTTCATTTATAAGTGGCAAGAAAAGCACAGCATCAAACAGGAATGAAATCAAGACAGCGGCATGTCACTTGGGTGACCTCTGGAGAAAGTAATTATTGTCTCCAGTTAACCTTTTAGGGAGAAACTCGTCTGCATATTCCCAATGCAGGTGCTATGCTTATCAAAGTGAAGTTTTCCTCTTTCCATTTTTTTTAGTCATACATCCTTGTTGAGAGGGTAGAGGCTTGCCAAAAGTTGAGATTTTATCCTGCTGTTCAGAATACTTATAAGCCAAATGAAAAAGCACTCAAGTAGGTTTTAAATGGGCTTTTAGTGGAACCTAACACGCACACACCACACACACACACACACACACACACACACACACACACCACATACACACACACACTCATTTTTTTTTAAATATTCAAAAGCATCTTGCTTATACTGCTTTTTTAAAAAAAGATCTTTCATCTTCATCACCAAGACACTTATATTTGAGGTCCTCAGGACTGAATTTTTCCTGATTATATACTTGAAACCTGTACTGGTTTACAAAGAATCTCAAAATTTTACTAACAATTGCCTGATCTCCTTTAGACACCTCATGTCTTAGACAAAGCTATTCCACTGCTAGAAGTTTACTCGAGTGGAGTGGGTGAACTTCTAAGTGATCACCATCCCTGCCACGCGTGTGTGTGTGCTAAGTTGCGTCAGTCGTGTCCAACTCTTGGTGACCCCACGGACCCTCTGTCTATAGCATTCTCCAGGCAAGAATACTACAGTGGGTTGCCGGGCCCTCTTCCAGGGGATCTTCCCAACCCAGGGATCCAACCCACATCTCTTATGTCTCCTGCACTGGCAGACATGTTCTTTACTACTAGCTCCACCTGGGAAGCCTCTGGCATTCTAGTGTTTAAATACCCTGAATATCACCCTCTTTTGCTGATCACTAAACAAACATCCAAGAACAAATATACACCTTACGTTCTTGGGCTCTGCTGCTGCTGCTGCTGCTAAGTTGCGTCTGTCGTGTCTAACTCTGTGCGACCCCATAGACGGCAGCCCACCAGGCTCCCCCGTCCCTAGGATTCTCCAGGCAAGAACACTGGAGCGGGTTGCCATTTCCTTCTCCAATGCATGAAAGTGAAAAGTAAAAGGGAAGTCGCTCAGTTGTGTCCGACTCTTCGCGACCCCATTGACTGCAGCCCACCAGGCTCCTCCGTCCCTGGGACTGTCCAGGCGAGAGGACTGGAGTGGGGGGCCGTTGCCTTGTTCGTCTTGGGCTCTACAACATATTAATTTAATAAACATACAAAGAAGTAAGGGTATGACTACCAAACAGGATAAGTGCATTCAAAGCAATAGCTGGTGCCTTAGTCTGCGTGGGTTGCTATAACAAAATACCGCAGAGGGTGGCTTAAACAGCAATGCATTTATTTCTCAGAGTGCTGGAGACCAGAAGTCCAAGATCAGGGCGCCAACATGGCCAGACCCATGAAAGCCTTCTTCACAGACTGCAGACATCACCTTCTGTGATTCCAAGCATGGTGGATCAGGAGAGGTCTAGGACCACTTCCTCTTCTTTGTGGTTATTGTGGTTGCTGTTGTTCAGTCACCAAGTCACATACAACCCTCTGCGACCCCACGGACTGCAGCGGCCAGGCTCCCCTGTCCTTCACCAGCTCCCAGAGTTTGCTCAAGCTCAAGTCCATTGAGTCCAGCAACGCCACCCAACTGTCTCATCCTGTCACCCCCTTCTCCTCCCGCCTTCAATCTTTCCCAGCATCAGGGTCTTTTCCAATAAGTCAGCTCTTTGCATCACATGGCCACATTATTGGAACTTCAGCTTCAGCATCAGTCCTTCCAGTGAATATTCAGGGCTGATTTCCTTTAGGACTGACTGGTTTGGTCTTCTTGAAATCCAAGGGACTCTCAAGAGTCTTCCTCTTCTTATAAAGGCACTAATCCTATCATAAAGGCTCAATCCTCATGATATCATCCGAACTTAATCATCCCCAAAGGCCTCATCTTCAAAGATCATCACTTTGGATATTAAGGCTTCAGCACACGCATTTCCAGGGCAGACAAGCACTCAGTTCACAGCATAAAGGATGGAGAAACAAGGAAAAGTGGAGGACTGTAGGGGCCAGTCAGAACCCGACCCACATCCCCTTGACCTACCTGTGATGCAGCCTGGTGGGCAGTTCCCTCACACACTGAGGGCTTCCTACCTTAACAACTGCCCTTCTCTATTGCACGGATCTCTTTGATGCAGAACCGTTCTCAGTCCACGAAAGCAAAGGCAGAAGTGCCAGACAATTAACACTACCAGGGGTGACCCTCAACCAAAGAGGCGTAAGAACTGGTGAGTAACAATCTCCTTTCCAATCACTGAAACAACTCTGAAGAGGGCCTTACACAGTCTCTTAGAGATTCCCCAGCAGGACTGATTTCCAGGAGTAAATTTCTCATTACTGTGTGTGCTCAGTTGCTTAGCCGTGTCCGGCTCTTTTGCAACCCCATGGACTATAGCCTGCCAGGGCGCCTCTGTCCATAGAATTTTCCAGGCAAGAATACTGAACTGGGTTGCCATTTCCCACTCCAGTGGATTGTCCTGATCCAGGGATTGAACCTTTGTCTCTTGAGTCTCTTAAGTCTCCTGCACCACCTGAGAAGCCCTTCTCATTACTATCACCTTTAATTAACTCTCCCGTTTCCCTACTTGGGGGCTTCCCAGGTGGCTCAGTGGTAAAACATCCACCTGCCAATGCAGGAGACACAGGACATGCAGGTTCAATCCCTGGATTGTGTGGAGGAGGAACTGGCAGCCCAGGCCAGTATTCCCGCCTGGAAAATCTCATAGACAGAGGAGCCTGGCGGGCTACAGTCCATGGGGTCACGGAGGTGGGCACAGCTGAGCACAGGACACAGCACAGACGCACACGCGCACACCTGCCAGCTTCCCTACTCACGTGACTCCTGGCATCACCTCCTAGGAACCACTCAGGCCTGCCTCTGGGGAACCTCGGTTAAGATCAGGACCTACTGTGAGAAGGCAAAAATTTAACCTGGTCCATGAAAGAAGATATACAGCCCTCCCTATGAGCCTCTAGGGGAGAAAGTATTTCATGGAAGAGGAAGCGACAGGTTGGCCAAAGACCCTGGAGGGAAAAGCAGCTTTTACATCGGAGCATCTAAGAGGAGGCAATGAGCCCAAATCACAGCGAGCAGAGTGAGATGCGGCTGAGACCCAGGGAGGAACCGGACTCAGCAGAGGTTGGTAAGCGTAGGAAGAAGTTAGGCTTGCATTCTAAAGGGGCATCCATTGTACAGGTGAAGAAACCGAAGATTACAGTGCAAAATTAAATGGCTAGAAAAGGCTTGAGAAGCATCTAAAAAGAGAGCAACTTGGATACAGACGCCATGTTTTTAACCTCTACACAACCAAACTGGATGCTAAAACGCTCAGACCTGTGTTTCCCACCTGATTTACAGCAGGCGGCCTGCATGCTCTCTTTGCACAGCCCCTTGACAATGGTCTCTGCTCGGTCCCGCTGCCCACGGCAGATGATGAGCCCTGCTTCTCACGTCGGCTGAAAGCACAGTGCACCTGCATTCCTAGCCAGTTTCCGGCACAGCCTTTTGCAACATCAAGACATATGGGCTCCGTAAATTTTCAGAGACATATTAACGTTCACCTCCATAATGCCTTAATTGTACAGAAACCATTAGACAAGAGTGTTAAGGTGACAAAGAGACCCATGCAAATGGTTAAGGAAGAGAGTGAGATGCCTAAATTAAGAGGGGTGAAGGGTCCAGGACAGTCTTTCATGGAGGAAAAGATTCATGGAGATTCGCTGTCTTAACCAGAATGGACTGCCTCATAAATTATCTCTATATGATGCCAGTAAGTCAAGGGGAACTTTCTTAAAGCAGGAATTTGCAAAAGGTTAAGTTAAAATGAAGGCTGAACAATTATTTTTGTCCTCCCGCCTAGCAGGACTTCTGCTAATGTTTGTGTACAGAAGCAAGAACGGCGGGATACTTCAAAGCTTTTCAGAGAAAATCCTATCATTGGTGAGAAAGGATTTGATTTTGTAAAAAGCTTACGTTGTGAGTGATATGGAAAATAAAGAGACAAGATTGCATGAGCTAAGTGGTTTATTTTTGTTGGAGCTGGTGGGGTTCCACAGATCCTCATTGTGCCCGTAATTGGGGTTTTAAAAGTGGAAACAGGGAAGTATGTGTTTTCTTTGGTCTGTGAAGATGGCAGTCCTGACCCACCAGTGGAGGGCCATGCACTTTAAATTTGTTTCCAGAAAAGAAGAGAGATTTTCTCCAAGGACGCCTGATTATCCTGGCAGAGCCATAGCATTTGGTGAGGGTCAGACCACCTTGAGTGCAACGTGTTGAGTCTGCCCTCATGCTGCTCTTGGTCCTTTCCCCTTAGGTATCCAGACTAAATTTATAGAGAGGAAGAAGTGGAGCAAACTGACAAATGTAACAACTTCTCCCCCAGTAGAGCAGCAGGATCACACGAGCAGAGGGCACAAGCCCTAATCATTTCTCATCCTGAACGCCTGGCCCAGGACACACCACACACAGGAGCTGCGTTCACTGCAAGCACAACACTAACCCACTGTGACTTGAAATCAGGGAAGTGATGTTTTCATATAACTCGAAATCGAGAGGCAGGGTCACTTCAGGATTTATTAAGTTCCTCAACAACATCGTCCAAGAACCCATGCCATTTCAACATTTCTTTCATGTGGGCTAGCTTCCTTTGAGGTCTGAAGGTCTACAGGTTAGCTTCCTTACAGGTCTGAAGATGTCTCCTAATTGTATTTCTTTTTAAGAGCAAGAACAGCTTTTCTGGAAGTTTCCCAGAGACTTCATATTTCATTGACCAAAATGCTACTTATGCTCATGCCTGAAATAAACGCATCGCTTAAGGAAAGGGATGGACACAACTGGCTTAGACAATCAAGACCTGCCCCTGGGTTTGGAGATGGAGCAGCCTCTTCTCAAACACGTGGCCACTTAAAGGGGTTGGATAGTTGGACAAAGTCATCGGTTCCATTAGGAACAAGGAATGAAAGTACAGAGTGGATACTGGCCATTGACACCCTCTGCTAAAATGAAACATTTCAATAACTATTAAAACAAACACTGGGACTTCCCTGGCGGCACAGTGGATAAGAATCTGCCTGCCAATGCATGGGCCATGGGTTCAGTTCCTTGTGCAGGAAGATTTCACAGGCCAAGGAGGAACTAAGCCCGGGCACCACCACTACTGAGTCCACAAGCCCCAACTGCGGGGCCTGCGTGCTGAGAGCCCGTGCTGCATAGCAAGAGAAGCCACACAAAGAGAAGCCCACAGATCACATCCAAGGGCAGCCCCCCTGGCTACAACTGGGGAAGCGCTGCACATAGCAACGAAGACCCAGAGCAGCCTGACTCGGACCCAGGAGGTTTGACTTTGACCACTGGCTGTACTTTGCTGCCCCTGGCTTAAACAAAAAGGGGATTTATTGACTCACACAGTTGAAATAATGTAGAAGCAGTGCAATACCCTCTATTTTGCCTCTTGGACCATGAAACCTTAGATACTTATTCTCCGCCCCTTTACAGAAACAGTGTGCTAAGTGGGTTAAGGTATTACATTTTGGTTTTCTACAATGTGCAAATAAAGTCATGTTAAGTGGTACACTAACTGTTTTAAGGTCAGAAATGAAATATGACTACATTAGTTTCTAAACCTTTCTATGAAAACTCAAAGAAACCACCAAATCAACTGGCTGAAAAGGCCTCTAAGCTCCACCCACCCCTCAACAAGTAAATGCTGTACTCTTAGGTTTTATTTTCTATGCTTTGAGTCTTTGATCATGTGCTTTCCTGTCATTTCCCATAATCCTATGGGAAAAAAAGAATCAAAAACTTAATATGGAATGATTCGTGGCTTAGTGTCCTTATTCCTTTTCTGTATCTCAGCATCCCCAGGAACAGTGAGACATTCATGACATACTTTTCTTGAAATTAACGGAAACGAGATTGTATTTTCTTGGATGATAGCACTTTTTCTCAAGAGAAAAGCATTAAGACAGAAGGTAAGATGCTGACTCTGTACAGCACTGATTCCCCTTCTTCTGATTAAAGGACAGGAGTTTTCCTTGGAAAACCACCACCACCCACTCACTTCTTGTGACCAAGCGCAGCTTCCCTGGCGGTCTCCGGGTCCAAGTCTACCTGTATAGCTCTCTGGGCTCTGTGATTGGTTTAAAGACGGGCACATGATCAAGTCAGAGCCAATCAGATCTAGTCCCAGGCCTTACCTGATGTTATCGAGAGGGAGACGCTCTCTTTTCCACTGGACTTAAACTTGGAATGCTGTAAACCACTGGAAAGATCACCTGCCTGAGATGAGTCCATGCACAGGAAAGCGGAGCAGAGAGATGGAAAGAAAGAAAGAAATCAAGTGTTGGTAACGTCGTTTAAAGAAATAGATTCAGTGGTGCCTGAAGCTAGTGCTATTAGCCTCGACTGTTCAATTACATGATCCAATAAATTCTTTTTCGCTTGAGCCAGTTTAAGTTGGGATTTCTGTCACTTCCAATGGAAATATACAACCACTATCAAATGTAGTGGCTGTCCTGGGTCGGGTTCTCCCAAAAGCAAGCCCTAAGACAGAGACGTAAGTGCAAGTGACTTGTCTGGGACATGCATCCAGCAAGCACTGGTAGTCGGGTAAGGAATTCAGACCAGGATGGTGAGGCAGCTGTAACCGTGTGTTATCTAGTATAACCACCCTGGGGACTAAGAGGAACTAAGACAGAGTAGAGGAATACCTCAGAGCTCTCCTTCTCTGCTCCAGGAGTAAAGAAGCTGGGGTATGTATCCTGCAACTCACATTCACCATTGGCTGAGAAGCTGTTTTAGGGGCATTAATCCCCCTCGCCCCCGAATTTCCAGCTGGCCTCTTGCATGAGAAGGCTCTGGGCGGGGGGCGGGGGGGAGCTGCACAGGGGTGCGGGAGAACTCTGGGACAGATACCACAAGGCGGACTGCTGCGGGAAGATGAGCAAGGCACTCATCACATCTGCTTCTCTGTGCCCCACACCATTCCACAGGATTCAGAGCTATTTGGGGGACTATTAGTGTAGTGCAGGGGTTCCCCCACCACCATCATTTAACTTTGTCAATTCTGTGCAACCTCAAACTCAGTGACTTTGGAAACAAAGGTATAGTTTCTCAGGCTTCTGTAAGCTGACTGGTGGCTATAATCATACTATATGGCCGTAGAGCAACTTGGGGGGAGGTGCCGGTGTGAATTCCAAGGTGAAAGGGCAGCACCTACCCCAAGGAAGCTCTCCTCAGAGAGGAAGAGAAGACAAAAGGAAGCCCAGCTTTTCAAACTCCGGCAGGAAGCATCTGCTCATACACCACTGGCCCAGAGCAAGCCACATGACCAGCCTCATAGCCAATGACAGGGAAAGAACATTCTGTCTGGGTGGGAGGAACTGAAGAGTCACCTGGCAAAGGGCAGGGTGTGAGGACAGGAGGCAAGGACTGAAAGCAGTCAATTCCATCAACCGTATCCCTGAGGTTTCAGCTCGCTGCAACAAGGACCTCTCTGCCTTTTTCACTACTTTATCTCCAAGTCAAGCACAGGGTAGGCACGCGGTAGGCACTTCAATCAGATATGCTTATATTCACAATTCCAAAAAATAATTCAGATGAACTTTTGTTACCCAGTCCATTTCAACACCAGAAGCTGCTTATAACGCAAGAATGCATGAAATATACCCTCCAGAAAGGTGATGGCACATGGGCGAGACTCTAAATCAGCCATCAACAAGCTACTATCACAGTATCGTCAATGGGTTATAAAAACGATGGCTCTGAAGAACAGCTTTGCCCTGCCAGAATTATGATTTGTGCTTTGTCTTGTGGATTTTTAAACAGAACGTTGTACTTCGTATTCAAATTAATGACTCCAATGTATTTGCCTGGATTTAAAAAAAAAAAAGAAGAACCATTTTGCACAATGCACGTAATAGTTACATTTCTATGATAAACTTACTTGGTAAAAGCTTTCTCAGTTTTATCATTTAGACAGGTAGGTATCATTAAATCAGGCTGAAAAGCCAGAGTGGGGGAGGGAGTGAGGCCTGTGGACCCGAAAGTGAGGCAAGCCTTCAGTTCGAGGAGGACGCGGCAGGAAAAACAGAGGGAAAACTAAACCAATGTGGAGGGCGGAAGAGAGTTCCAGAAAATCGCCTCCAGCCTGCAACCTGTTATCCTGCAGTTTTCTGACTCAATTCATTAAACACTCAGTGAGCCTGGAAACAATCTGAGGAAGCACGGTGTTATCAGTGGAAACAGCAAAAACTTTTAACGTAGCTTAGGTTTAAATTCTGGATCCGTAATTTCCTAGGAAAAACTGGCTGACATTTCCTCTGCCTCAGCTTCATCAGCTGAAAAATGGGACAGAAGGCCAGGGAGCATGACAAGGGTCCTACCTCTGGAAGAACTGAACATTATGAGATAACACACACATGTCATTCATTCTAAATGCCAGTCAACAGACCCATGATTGCCTCTAAAATGTTTTCATGGGTCCATCAAAGAATGAGAAAAATACAGTGCTATTTGTGATGGGTTGAGAGGTGCTGCGCTCAGCGTGTCCAACTCTGTGTGACCCCAGGGACTGTATCCCACTAGGACCCTCTGTGGGATTTCCTGGGCAAGAACACTGAGTGGGTTGCCATTTCCTTCTCCACGTCTCTTGCCGTCTCCCGCACTGGCAGGTGAATTCTTTACCACTGTGCTGCCTGGGAAGCCCCAGGGTTGAAATATGGCTCCCCAGGACAAAAAAGTTTATGTTGAAGCTCTAACCCCTATGTAGGTCGTGACCTCAGTCAGAAATGAAGTCCCTGCGAATGTAATCAAGTTAAGATGATGTATCGGATGGGCCCTAATCTGATATAATGGTGTCACTGGAAGAGGAAAAGCCATCTGAAGACAGAGACCAGAGGAGAACCCCACGGGCGGCCAAGACGGCCTGATGGGACAGCTGTCAGTGAAGAGTCAGCGCAGGAGATGAGGAAAGCGTCTATCAGACATGCTGTTTCCCTGCTATTCACAACTTGTAACAGTGTGTTACATTTGAAGAATGGCTCTTTCCCCCTTATTCTTGCCAGAATTTTGTTTTTTTCAGAATAGCTTTTCAAATGAGATATTTTTCCTCCTTTTTTTTAACGATGGTAAACAGACTTTTAAATGAACTCGCAGTGATGCTGAACGGCAGGGATGCTGAACGGCAGGGATGCCTGCGTGTGTTTGTGTGTGTAACACATACACTGGGTTTGTTCTAACCATTTATGAAATAATTTAAAAATCAATGAATCACTGGCAAAGATAAAGTGCACAAATCTAAGCCTGACACAGAGCACATAATAAGTGCTTATGCCGGGCTCCATGGCGACCCAGACGTGGTTAGTGCAGAGCGGCCTGCATTTTCATCTGCCAAGTTTCCATGGACTTTGGGCAGACAGGAAACAGCGCGTCCTCCAGCCGCACCCCCCCACCCCGGCATGACATTCTGAGGCCGTCAACACGCGCTAGTGCTCACGCCAGACCTCCACCATCCCTCACGCTGGCCACTTTCTCCTGCACAGGACACGTGCTTGAGTCAAAGGCAACAAGGAATTTTGAGATTTCACAGCCCTAAGTCTGGTGAGCTTAAGGGAAAGTCAATCAAGGCTTATCTTACTTGTGGCGATGGAGGAAGCCCCATATTTTAAAATCTGCTGCCTCCACCTCGCCAAAATGTTTAGAAGATTTAAGAAATGGATGCCGAAAGAGAAGTGGGATGAACCCCTGGAATCTGTTTGCGCTTCTCATAGAGGGATCAAAGTGTGTAACGCTGGTGCCCGTCCATCACCACTTTCCACTGTGACTCCTGTCACCCACTTGCTCTAATCTGAATCCTTTAGGGCCGGAGGTTCATTTAGACATTTCTCCTCCTTCCTAAAGTTCAGGGATGAGAATGATAGTCCAACCAATTCTTCTTTGCTGTTCTTCAGGAAACATAAACTTTTGTATTTCAATAACTACTCCTTACACTGTAGGCTTAGCCCTTCAACAAATGAATCCCTGCATACTATTAGACAATAGAAACAGAAAAGTACATTTAAGTGACTTCTTGTGAAATTTACTTATTTATTCTCTCTTAAAAGCCCCCTCACCACAACCCAAACCATTTCCTTATTAATTTTAAATTCTGTTTATTGTTTCTCACTTGGTAAATTCCTCATGAAAACTCAGAGAGTCATTTTGAAAATAACTTTCAATCATTTGGTTTTATTTATAAAGTCTACATTTCCAAAAAGGCTGAGCTTTTTTTCCCAGGTAGAGACAGTGGAAATTTAAGAAGCTGGAAGTATGAAAACAAACTTTCTCATTTTCGTTTTATCATTCTCTCCCAAAGTTTTAATTATCTCCTACCGCATGATATTTCGGGCTAGGCTCGAATCAGCTAGGATAGGTCATTCTCACTTTGCATTTAAATGTCCTAGTTGTTAGTTCTATTTTCTCTTCTGTTGGAACATACATGCACCACTTTCAATGAACACACACACCTATGCAGAAGGAAATGGTTATTGGTGGAACCTACATGCATAGTACACAAATCAGTCCGGCTATTCTTTCTTTGGTCTGATAGTGATTTTTTGTACTACTTATTCGTGACTCTTTTTCAAATGCGCTAAACAACCTTTTAGTTACCTTGAAACCCACCAGTATGAGTGTTTAACTGAGTGCAAAAGAGAGAAAATTAAAATAATCAATGAATGCAGTTTGCTGCCCAGTCAATGTCATCAGCATTTAATTTACTCCTTCCCTCAAGCAATTGGAATTAGCTTCACTCCTTCCAGTAGCAGTTAGCCACAGTGAAATTATCTTCATACCCCTTCCTACTGGAAGCTGGGATGGCTTAGCCATAGGAAGATCTTTATTTGTTCATTTCATTCAAAAAAAAAAAAAAGAAGAAGAAAGGATACCTAAACTCTTAATTGTATTTTCTTAAACAACAGATACCAACTTTGAAAATATTTCTTTCCTTGCCTTAAACCTGGTTCCAAATCATCCAAATGGAAGAGAAGCTAAAAGGGGTCCATCTGTATCCCCAGGCAGGAAGCACGCCCCAGTGCACACACACAGCACGTTCTGACCGCGAGCACCTAGGACCCCTCGGAAGAGGGTCTGTGAAAGCAGCCAACCCCTATCAGCCTCGCACCTGGGGGTGGACTGGACCTGCTCGGGGGTTAGTTACCTCATGAGAGCAGCTATCAACCAATAACTGACAGGATTCGGTAGAAAACTAGCCCCGTTCCACTGCCCGTCCGTTGGAAGACCTGTAGAACTCTGCTCCACACTATCGCTACGTTGCCCAGCGGGGCTGACGTCCAGCTCCCCGCAGTCATGACGTGGCAGATAACTCACCCTTTATCTATGCCTGCCTTTTCCCATCGCATCTCACGACTCTCCTACCAGTGCTTCTTGAGAAAACCCCACACACGCAACTTGCACTCAAGTCTTTCTTTTAGCAGCTGCAGTTTTCAGAAGTGTCCCCAGTTTAAATATAAAGATCATTTTCAGCTTCCGGCTGAAGGAATGGTTCTGATAAAGAGAAAACCCAGTTCGTTGTCATCAGCATCTTGGAGTCACTGTCATTACACGGTTATTGTAATGATCACATCTAATAACATCACAATCGGCCCAGTTCAGTTCAGTTCGGTCGCTCAGTCGGGTCCGACTCTTTGCGACCCCATGAATCGCAGCACGCCAGGCCTCCCTGTCCATCACCAACTCCCAGAGTTCACTCAGACTCACGTCCATTGAGTCCATGATGCCATCCAGCCATCTCATCCTCGGTCGTCCCCTTCTCCTCCTGCCCCCAATCCCTCCCAGCATCAGAGTCTTTTCCAATGAGTCAACTCTTCACATGAGGTGGCCAAAGTACTGGAGTTTCAGCTTCAGCATCATTCCTTCCAAAGAAATCCCAGGGCTGATCTCCTTCAGAATGGACTGGTTGGATCTCCTTGCAGTCCAAGGGACTCTCAAGAGTCTTCTCCAACACCACAGTTCAAAAGCATCAATTCTTTGGTGCTCAGCCTTCTTCACAGTCCAACTCTCACATCCATACGTGACCACTGGAAAAACCATAGCCTTGACTAGATGGACCTTAGTCTGTAAAGTAATGTCTCTGCTTTTGAATACGCTATCTAGGTTGCTCATAACTTTTCTTCCAAGGAGTAAGCGTCTTTTAATTTCATGGCTGCAATCACCATCTGCAGTGATTTTGGAGCCCCCCAAAATAAAGTCTGACACTGTTTCCACTGTTTCTCCATCTATTTCCCATGAAGTGATGGGACTGGATGCCATGATCTTTGTTTTCTGAATGCTGAGCTTCAGGCCAACTTTTTCACTCTCCTCTTTCACTTTGATCAAGAGGCTTTTTAGTTCCTCTTCACTTTCTGCCATAAGGGTGGTGTCATCTGCATATCTGAGGTTATTGATATTTCTCCCGGCAATCTTGATTCCAGCTTGTGTTTCTTCCAGTCCAGCGTTTCTCATGATGTACTCTGCACAAAAGTTAAATAAGCAAGGTGACAATATACAGCCTTGACATACTCCTTTTCCTATTTGGAACCAGTCTGTTGTTCCATGTCCAGTTCTAATTGCTGCTTCTTGACCTGCATACAGATTTCTCAAGAGGCAGGTCAGGTGGTTTGGTATTCCCATCTCTTTCAGAATTTTCCACAGTTTATTGTGATCCACACAGTCAAAGGCTTTGGCATAGTCAATAAAGCAGAAATAGATGTTTTTCTGGAACTCTCTTGCTTTTTCCATGATCCCGCGGATGTTGGCAATTTGATCTCTGGTTCCTCTGCCTTTTCTAAAACCAGCTTGAACAGGAAGTTCACGGTTCACGTATTGCTGAAGCCTGGCTTGGAGAATTTTGAGCATTACTTTACTAGTGTGTGAGATGAGTGCAATTGTGCAGTAGTTTGAGCATTATTCTTTGGCATTGCCTTTCTTTGGGATTGGAATGAAAACTGACCTTTTCCAGTCATGTGGCCACTGCTGAGTTTTCCAAATGTGCTGGCATATTGAGTGCACCACTTTGACAGCATCATCTTTCAGGATTTGAAATAGCTCAACTGGAATTCCATCACCTCCACTAGCTTTGTTCATAGTGATGCTTTCTAAGGCCCACTTGACTCACATTCCAAGATGTCTGGCTCTAGGTGAGTGATCACACCATCGTGATTATCTTGGTTGTGAAGATCTTTTTCGTACAGTTCTTCCGTGTATTCTTGCCATCTCTTCTTAATATCTTCTGCTTCTGTTAGGTCCATACCATTTCTGTCCTTTATCGAGTCCATCTTTGCATGAAATGTTCCCTTGGTATTTCTAATTTTCTTGAAGAGATCTCTAGTCTTTCCCATTCTGTTGTTTTCCTCTATTTCTTTGCACTGATCGCTAAAGAAGGCTTTCTTATCTCTTCTTGCTATTCTGGAACCCAAATAATAGAGACATTTTAAAAAAATACATCTTAAATCCCATTCCTCTATCTTTATCCCAAGAAGAAACATTGACCATTTAACCCATTTTAAGTCAGAAGCTTGGGTAAATAAAAACAATCCTCTGTGTGATGCACAGGTATCCCTGTGTCTTGCACCCCACAATAAGTATACTTTAGATAATTTGCCCCATGTAACCCTCAAATCTCAGAGAAGGCGATGGCACCCCACTCCAGCACTCTTGCCTGGAAAATCCCATGGACGGAGGAGCCTGGTGGGCTGCACTGCATGGGGTCCAGAAGAGTCGGACACGACTGAGCGACTTCACTTTCACTTTTCACTTTCATGCATTGGAGAAGGCAATGGCAACCCGATCCAGTGTTCTTGCCTGGAGGATCCCAGGGATGGGGGTAGCCTGGTGGGCTGCCGTCTATGGGGTCACACAGAGTCGGACACGACTGAAGCGACCTAGCAGCAGCAGCAACCCTCAAATCTAACTTGTAAAGTCTTAGGTACTTTTGTCTCCCACAAATTTATAGATGAAAAAGTTGAGGCCTTTACAGGCCAAAAAAATTAAAAGATGTTCAAGGTTACCCAGAAAGCAGGTGGCACAGCTAAGATTCTAAACTAGCAAGAGTGGTGCCGTCATTTTATCCTCTCCTTAAAGAAACCTTCTGGGTACCCATTCTAGGCATATTTGTAGCCTCTTCAGATCTAAAACAAGGACTTGTATGTCAACTCACAACAAACTGGTAAACAGGAAAGAAATACAAGCACCCTCATTTAACTGACAGAATTTAATCTATATTATAAAAGTGAACATATATAATAGTTCTTACTGATTTAAGAGACAACCAAAAAGCTTCCTGTACATTGAATCTTTGTGAGTTATAAAAACAAAATCCATTTACCTATCTTTGACATTCTAATAAAAAGATAAGATTATGATTCTTGAGAATTATATAGCTGATAAACACAGGAAAGCTGAAAGACAGGGAAAATGCAATAAATAAAATACCACATTGCAAAAAACCTACACAACCAGCATGTTTAACAAGAGATAAATAAATAATGGTATATCCACAAAACCAAATATAATGTAGCCTTGAAAAATCATGTTTTCAAAGAATACTTAAATGACTAGGAAAATGTTTAAGACATAATTCAGTGAGAAAAGCAGAATATAAAGCTCCATAGAGAATATAACCTCAAGCTTGTAAAAAATAATTATAGTATATATACACACACACACACATATATATATATACATATCAATATGTATATACGCATCGTGTGTTTGTGTATGTGTGTGCTTGCCCAAGAGAAAATTGCAAAAAAAATAATATTTACAGTGATTATCTCTGTATGCTGAGATAGTTGATGAAATTTATTTTCTGCTTAAAGTTTACTACTTTGCAAATAAACACGATTTACTTCTAAAATTAGGAAAGAAAAAACTACACTGCTGTGCTCAGCCACTCGTTCGTGATTTCTTATCTGCGACCCCATGGACTGTATCCCACCGGGCTCCCGTCTCTGGGATTTCCTAGGCAAGAATCCTAAAGTGGGTTGCCTTTTCCTTCTCAAAAAAAAAAAAAAAACCTATATAAATATTTTCAAGGAAGACATATTGATTAGAAAAATGGATATTCTTTTCAACCTAAAATCTTGCTCTGAAAATAAACTCTCCCCTAACTATGATATTGACGGGTGTATTGTCAACATTTTCTGTAGAGAATTAAGGTCTAAATTAGAAAATAAATTTTTTTCTTTTCTTCATTTGAAACCAATTTGAGAGGCACTCCCAAGATGCCTTCTCTCTTTTCCCTGCAGGACCCTCACAGCCAGCCCGGGAGAACTCTGTTCAGATGAAATGGGGACCTTTTTGGTGTCCACTCCCTGACAGCTTTGAAAATTATTTCGCTTCTATCATGATGGATACTCCCTGCCTAAAATGATGGATGGGCAGCATCTGAAAAAGGATGACATGAAACTTGAAAAATGATATGAGTGCTGGTGGACAGACATTTTTTTTTTAAAGAAAAGTTGACATGAGTTTGAAATATAGCATGGAGGACTGTTCTATCATTTCTCTCTCTCGGAAGAAATCCGTAGCTATCCTTTATCAACGTGCTCTTTGGGGAAGAAAACCTATATTCAAGTTAAAATGAATTCTTTTCCCCTTCTTAAAAAGAACATGGCGGGAGCCTTAGGAGTGAATTTGTTCATTCAGTCACTCAACAACTTATTGAGCGCCTATTATAGGGAGGCTATTGGTTAGAGGCTGGGGACACAAAGATGAATTAGATGCAGGCCCTGCCTCTGGGGAACCCAGAGCCCAGCAGAGACTGACAAGTAAACGGGGCGTTATAACCCAGTGCAGTATGAGGAGGACAGAAGTGTGAAGCGGACGACCGTGGATTCTGGCAGAAGGGGACGAAAGTCAGTCTCATCCGGGAAGAAAGGATATCAGGGCAGGCTTCTGTGAGAAGATGATATCCACAATGGGTCCTTTCCAACGACCAAATGCTTCTGTTGTTGTCTGAGATGAATTCTGATTATCTGCCCAAGAAACACCCACTTATCAACATAGAAGCAAACGTTTTCCTTTGAACCATTTTCTTTTTCTCAACAATTCTAGACTGCTTCTCAGCTGCAGGCTGGCATATGCCCAGATAATTCCAGTTCTTTCAACAGATTACCTTTCAAATGTCTCACCAACCTCAACAGAACAAGGGTTTGCCCCACAGGTGAGCTAGTTTCTTCTTTCCCTTCTCCCCTCCCCCACGATTATATAACACAAACTGATGTCACCAAGGTATTTATTTTCCTAGTGGGAGGTACCAGCTTGTGCTCATGTTACGGCAAGTGGCAGGGTTAATTGGAAGATTACAAAGGGAACTAAGGGTGACAGGACTCGCCTCACACCCAGGCCCCAAGGACATAAAGCGGCATCCAGCAGAAACCCTGGGGTGCAGTGGTGGCCCTGGGGCTGGGACCTCCCAAAGCTGGCACACTCCATGCCCCACGCTAAGTGGGCAGTGTGATGCCTCAGCTACTCTCATCCCTATGGACCTTCTGTGCACTTTCTACCCTTCTAGTCGTCAACTCTGGCCTCCCTGACCTCATGGTACCTGCTCACTCCCTTCTCTCTACCCCCATTTACTCATTAATTCAAATTCTCAGTGCCTCTTGGTTTTGTAGATAAAAGAGCTTGACTAGGAAATATGCTAACACAATATAATATAATCTTTTGATTTGAAAGTATTCTTATTTTTTAAAGCATTTGATACATATGAAGGACATGTGGAGAGGGCAGGAGAGGGTGAGATGTATAGAAAGAGTAACGAGGAAACTAATTATCACCATATGAAAAATAGATAGCCACCGGGAATTCACTATATGGCTCAGGAAACTCAAACAGGGGCTCTGGATTAACCTAGAGGGGTGGGATTAGGAGGGAGCTTCAGAAAGGAGGGGATATATGTATACCTATAGCTGATTCATGTTGAATCTTCCCTGTAGCTCAGATAGTAAAGAATCTGCCTGCAATGCAGAAGACCCAGGTTCGATCCCTGGGTTGGAAAGATCCTCTGGAGAAGGGAATGGCAATCCACTCCAGTATTCTTGCCTGGAGAATTTCATGGACAGAGGAGCCTGGCAGGCCACAGTCCCTGGGGTCGCAGAGAGTCGGCCACGACTGAGTGACTGTCACTACTACTACTATACATGCAAGACACACAGGTTTCCAAACTCTAACATCCTACCAGAAAAACAGAACGCTGCTTAGGGAGGGAATTTGTTGCTGTTCTTCAGTCATTAAGTCATGGCCAACTCTCTGCAACCCCATGGACTGCAGCACGCCAGGCTTCCCTGCCCTTCTCTATTTCCCAGAGTTTGCTCAGATTCATGTCCATTGAGTCGGTGATGCTCTCTAACCATCTCAGCCTCTGCCACCTACTTCTCCTTTTGCCCTTAATCTTTCCCAGCATCAGGGTCTTTTCCAGTGAGTCTTCCCATCAGGTGGCCAAAGTATTGGAGTTTCAGCTTCAGCATCAGTCCTTCCGATGAATATTACCTTTGTTTAAGAAAATGCTTTGACTCGAGGCTGTGGTTAGCAATACTGGACCAAACAGAGCTCAGCTTTACAGCTCAGAAAGGAACAGGAAGTCCTACCATGCACAGGACAGCTCCAACTGAACACACAAGTATCTGACCCCAAGCGTCAGCAGCACTGATGCTGAGAACTCGCTCTGTTTAATGGGCATGACGCTCTTTAAGTTTCACTTTGCTCTACCAAGCTGTGAACTCCTGGAGAGCTGGGGTCATATCTTACACACTTTTCTACCCCACCCCTCAACACAGAGCAGACCTCAATACATGTTTGCACACATCATTAAATGTGAGTAAATACAGGAAGGCCTGCTGCCCTCACCTGAGGATGCCACATGGAGCTTCCCATAAAGCAGCAGCTGAACTGCAGATCAGGTCGACTCCTGGACTTCCAGGATGTGCCCTTGTGACCTTTGGCTGGAGCTCACAATGAAAACACCTGGTTTTTTGTTTGTTACTCTGATCCCCTCTTCTTGCTATGAACCATTGGCTACCCACTCTAGCATTCTTGCCTGGAGAATCCCACAGACAGAGGACCCTGGCAGGCTACAGTCTGTGGGGTCATGAAGAGTTGGACACGAAGGAGTGACTGACACTTTCTCTCCCCCAGTCACGTGGGCCCCTTGCTGAACCTATTTTGGCTACCCCAGCATCGCAGACATCGCCCTCGCCACCACACGGAGACTCTCACAACTCCACAGACACTAGAAGTCTGAAGAGCCCAAACTACACCCTGAAAATGTGGCAATAAGCCATCTAGATACTATTATTTAATGCGGTAACCAGAAGATAGAAAATTCAATTTATGTTTTATAGATTAAATGATCTGGGAAGAAAAGCAAGAAGCCACTGAAAAAGAACAAAAATTCTTAAAATATGTCAGGGAAAGAAGGATAAAGAGAAAAAGGATACAGTGTTGATAAAGCAGGTATGGCAGTGCAACACAGACTCCTCCAGCCATGACTTCAGTGGGGTCTGGTCACCAGGGTCACTAGGGGCAACCCTGAGCGGGTCGTTGGACACATTTGGGTCTTACTATGAAAAAGGTCTCATTACAAGACTGGCGCTTACTTCATGGAGGACCACATGAAGAAATGCACTCAAAATGCTTTGAAGGCCAGGAGAAATATCAACAACCTCAGATATGCAGATGGTACCACCCTTATGGCGGAAAGTGAAGAGGAACTAAAGAGCCTCTTGATGAAGGTGAAAGAGGAGAGTAAAAAAAGCTGGTTTAAAACTCAACATTCAGAAAACTAAGATCATGGCATCTGGTCCCATCACTTAATGACATATAGATGGGGAGACAATGGAAACTGACAGTTTATTTTCTTGGGCTCCAAAATTACTGCGGACAGTGACTGCAGCCATGAAATTAAAAGAGGCTTGCTACCTGGAAGAAAAGCTAAGACAAACCTAGACAGCACATTAAAAAGTAGAGACTTTGCCAACAAAGGTCCATATGATTATGGTCCAAAAAGCTATAGTTTTTCCAGTAGCCATGTACAGATGTGAGAACTGAACCACAGAGAAGGCTGAGCACCAAAAAAGTGATATTTTTGAACTGTGGTGCTGGAGAAGACTCTTGAGAGTTCCTTGGACAGCAAGGAGATCAAACCAATCAATCCTAAAGGAAAACAGTCCTGAATATTCATTGGAAGAACTGATGCTGAAGCTGAAGCTCTAATACTTTGGCCACCAGATGCAGAGAACTGACTCACTGGAAAAGACTCTGATGCTGGAAATGACTGAGGGCAGGAGGAGAAGGGGACGAAAGGATGAGACCGTTTGATGGCATCACCGACTTGATGGACGGGAGTTTAAGCAAATTCTGGGAGACGGTGAAGGACAGGGAAGCCTGGCGTGCTGCAGTCCATGGGGTCACAAAGAGGCAGACACGGGTGAACAACAACAAATGCATAAAATACTTAAAAGATAGTAATTGTTGCTGTCACTCTTAACTATCATTAAGAACATCAAAGAACTTGTTCTTGATTTTCTTCATGGTCACAAATGTGAACCTTCATCTTGAGATGGCTGGGGAAAGTTTTAAAATCCTCTTGGTTATTCTTGGCCAAAGCTGACAGGGTACCCCAAGAGTAATGCTTAAAGAAGAGGGGGTACTTTTATTTGTCCCCATGACTTGGAGACATCTATTGGCATGTAATGCTTGGGTTCCAGAGATGCTGAACACCTTGCCACGCACAGGTCAGTCCCACATAATAAAGAACTGGCCTGCTCCATGCACCAGTGGGGCCACACTCCCACCATGAGACACTCTGAGCCAAATGTCCCCCAAACCCCACCTGAAACCCTCCATCTGCTCTATGAGTTTCCAGTCTTTTAAACAGTGTCATGTCAAATGTTACCTATTGGGTGTAGCAGGCTTTTCTGTGGATGGCAGTCCAGGTATCTATGAGTGCAAGGGTGATAAGAAAGTTGCAAACAGAGGAATGGGATTATAAGTGAGCACAATTAAAATAACCCATTTTTATAGAAGCCTGATTTGATTTCTTCCTTGTAATATGGCATGCACTACAAATTAGGATTGCAAAGGCTGGCCCCACTTTGAAGGCACTCCTATTTTCCCAGTCCATTTTCAGCTTGGTGTAGTATCAGTTAGAAATAAAAGCAACAGGATTTATATCTCATTGCATTTTGCAAAGACAAAAAATAGTTCCCAGCATGAAGAGGCAAAGGGATGCCAAATTTCAGTCTCAAATGAAATCGTGTTCCTTGCTAAAATTCACTGGAAATGGCCATCTATATTGGAAACTATAATTTACACTTCACTATGGATGTGACAGAAGAAACCTAGAGAGATTTTTGGAAAAGACAGCAGATGAGAGGGCAAAAAAAGAGAGAGAGAGAGAATACACTGATTCTATTTTCCCTCCTGTTTCTATTTTTCCTCTTTCTCTTTTTCTTTTTTAATCAAATGCTCAGATACCTATTTTAGTGATCTGAATGGATCATAGAAACTATTGTCCTAATTTGTTCTATGATACATTCTCCATGTTTTATACTCCTTTCATCCCAATCCAGCACAACACACTGTCTTAATCCTGTGAGCCACGGGTGTATGAAGGTTGCTATAACTCGGCCAACCACTATGTATTAAATTAACATTCATGTTATGCCAACAATGTGAATGTCTGTGCTGTAACATGATTAACAAAAACAGAAGACGTATTTGTGTCCTTCCAGCCCTCACAAGCCAGCTGAGGAAATCAAGACATACTTATAAGTCTATGTATCCACATAACAAATATTTATTATGCTTTTGGACAAGACTCTGGACCAAATGCTGGGAACATTGTGGGCCTGTCCTCATGGAGCTTACAATCCAGTGAGGAAACACATCATCAATAAGGAAACAAACTACAAACAATATGATCTGAGAGGTGAAGGAAAATGGTTGCAGCGGGAGAGAATTAAAGAAAGGCGGTAGATGGACTTGAGGAGGAAACAAATTTACCACGTAAAGACAAAGGCAGGCAAGGATCAGGGGTTGGGAACTCAAGACAGAGAAGTAAGCTGTGTGAAGTTTCTAAGTTAGAAAAGAATTCTCCTGGTTCAAAGGGAGACCAGTGGGACAAGGAAAGGGCAGGAGGCAAGGTCCTGAGAGAGGCAGGAGTCAGACAGAGGACAAAAGGAAGCCAACGACAGCGGTGAGTGGGGCTAAGATGCCACAGTCACTGTGTTTTATGAATGTTTCTGCTTCCATGGAGAACGCAAAGCAGAGGGCACTGGGGAGAGTTTGCAGAAAATGATTCTCCACCAGTTCAGGAGAGAGGTGATAGCAGCTGGCAGTACCCAACTTGTGGGAAGAAGAAAAAAAGAAGTGCAGCTGGGTGTGAGCTGCATCTTCCAGGAGGCAAAGACAGGACTTGCAAGCTGGAAGGGAAGGAATCAATGAGATCCCGTCAGGTGTCTGGCTTCAGAAGCGCTGGCAAGGCTGAGACACTGAGGGACCAGTCCAGGAGGGAGCTGAGTGGATCTGTGCTTCTCACATGTGGGGGCTAGAACATGTGACTAGGCAGAAAGGAGACGTAATACAGCAGAGCTTCACCCCACCGTGTCAGAGGGGCTATGAGCCGGAAGTGGGAGGAGAGGGGAAGCGTTCTGAAGGCGACCAGGGCTTAAAGAGAGTGTGGAGACTACCAAATGCTAAACTCCACACTTAAGTCAACTCAACCCCAAATCTGCATCTCGGGTGAGTTGTAGCAGCTGAATGCATAATGGTCAAGAGCATGGTTTCTAGAGCAAGACTATCGAAGTGTTAAGTCACTCAGTCGTGTCTGACCCTTTGCGACCCCACGGACTGTGGCCTCTGTGCATGGGATTCTCCAGGCAAGGATGCTGGAGTGGGTAGCCATTCCCTTCTCCAGGGTATCTTCCTGACCCAGAGATCGAACTGGGGTCTCCTGCTTTGTAGGAAGACTCTTTACTATCTGAGCCACCAGGAGTAAGACTATGGATTTATTCAAATTCCACCACTTACTGGCTGTGTTGAACCTGTCCATTCCTCGGTTTCCTGTCTGCACCACAGGGGTGATAACAGTTTCTGCCACAAAGAGAATAATAATTATACAGTTGCTCCTCTGCAGCTGCAAGATCAGTATCTGGGCCCTGATCGGTTGAATCCGTGGAGGTAGAATCTGCGGCTGCAGAATCTGCGGACCCAGAGGTCCGACTACACAATTCCATTATATAAAAGGGGCTTTTCAGTATCTAGATCTTGGAATCAATCCCCTACAGGCATGGAGGGAGAATTGAATGTGCTAATGTGTGCATTAACAGGGTGACTGGGACACAGAGAGTTCAGTAAGCCTTAGCGACTGGTTTTTCGTTGTTTTTTTTTTTTACTGTTTTTACAAATGCTGCACCCTTCAAATGGCCAAATCTGTTTTCCTATGGTTGGTACCTGTCAGGGCTTATTCTGAAGAACCTTGAGTATCAGGGACTCACTAATGTTTTATGATATTTTACCTCACTTTATGGTAGTCATTTATGACAAGACCAGTATGACATAAACTGCCATAAAGTAAAGCAGAGCAATCACACAAATGACCATAAATCAAGGGGCGCAACCGAAAAGGGTCATAAACGGAAGGAAATTGAGGGAAACAGGAGTGAGGGAGAGTGGGGAGTGGAGAGCTGGCAGCACAAACTTTGAGAGAGCGGAATTTCAATCGAGAACAAAGTCAAAAAAGAAAAATTAGATGGATGTCTCCAGGGATTGTTTAAGTTTCACACACACATTTCCAGACAAATATGGTACACGTTTATGGTTTCAAAAAGAAAAACATTATTTTATGCCCTACTCTGTCATGCATTTTTCTATTTAAAAATGCTATTTCTAATCCTATCAGTGTATCTGGGATCCATATTGGACTTCAGAGGATTTTAGACTTCCTAAGACTAGGAAATAATTTTGCAGGTGAGGAACAACAGATGTCCCTGGATTCATTTGCAGTCGCACTCACTAAAAAGGAGCTTCTTAATAAGCAGACCTTTTGCTTTTCAATTCTTTTCCTTTTTTTTAATATTTATACTATTTTTTCTAAACCTTGTTATAATGAAGAGAAGAGAGAATACATAGATTCAATGTGCTTAGAAAATCTCTGCTCAAGTGTGTATGAATGAACAGAGATGCCTGCAAAGAACAAGAAACATGTTTTCAACCGTTGTAATTAGACTTAGCTCAGCTTTTAAATGGGGCTTCCCAGGTGGCGATAGTGATAAAGAATCTGCCTGCAATGCAGGAGACACAG
The DNA here is from genome assembly GCF_014754425.2 of Oryx dammah. Lineage (NCBI taxonomy): Eukaryota > Metazoa > Chordata > Mammalia > Artiodactyla > Bovidae > Oryx > Oryx dammah. Next base: position 3,262,413 of record NW_024070194.1, read on the forward strand.
GTTCAATCCCTGGGTTGGGAACATCCCCTGGAGGAGGAAATGACACCTCACTCCAGTATTATTGCCTGGGAAATCCCAAGGACAGAGAAGCCTGGCGAGCAAAGAGTTGGACATGACTGAGCACAGTGCAACTCTTAAATGAAGTCACAAAATAAAACCAGGACAATTGATTTGGATCAGTTTCTGATTACGACTTTCCTCATTGTTAAAATTCAGGCAACAGAAACTAGATGGAAAGATAAAAACACAACATTTTAACTTCTATTTTCGTCACAGAGAAAATTTTGTGACCAATTACCACTCCCACCCCAAGTGGTGCATTTGGAAGTACAGTTGTGTCTTGGTATCTACAAGGGATTGGTTACAGGACCCATCACAGAGGCCAAACTCCAGACACTCAGATCTCATAGTTGGTTTTCTGTATCTGCAGTTTCACATCCATGGATTCAACCAATCTCAGGCCATGTACACTGTAGTATCTATTGAAAAAAAAATTCCTCACATAAGTGGCCCCAGGGAGTTCAAATCCATGTTGATCGAGTCAATTGTGCGTACAATAGATTCTGTTCAAGTAATTTCACAACTAATCCTCTTTCTTGGGGGTTAAAATTTGCCTAGCTAAAAGAATGCTTCTGTTTAAACAGCCTAAAAGTGAACGATCCATTTATAACAGTCACTCCCTTCAAATGTGGATGGTCTATTCAACTTAGAATGTTCGTACTTGGAGGTTTTGCAAAACAGAGCCCATCTGCTTCTCTAGCAGATCTCTCAGATCATCTGCGTGGATCTTCAGGAGCAGGTTCTGTCCTGTGCTCCAGTGGAGACTGAACGCACAAATCCCAGGTTTCTCCCAAGATCCACAGTGTTGCCAGTGTGCAGGCTGCGTGGCAGTGAATTCTGCGCCTCCCTCGCAGAGGCTTCAGAAGCTTCGGGGAAACAGAGGCTACTCTGCCATCAGCTTTGCACCTCTGTATTTTTTTTTTTTTTACAGTAGGTCCTGGTTGGCATCTTACATACAGCAGTGTGTACATGTCGATCCAAACTCCTAATCTATCCCTCCTCACCACTCTTCCTTCAGTAACCATAAATTCTTTCTCTAGGTCTGTGAATCTGGTTGTTTTGCAAATAAGTTCATTTGTATCATTTTTTTTTAGATTCTGCAGAAAAGTGATATCATGATGTTTGGCTGTCTCTGACTTACGTCACTTAGTATGATAATCTCCAGGTCCATCCACGTTGCTGCAAACAGCATTATCTCATTCTGTTTAATGACTGAGTAATATTCCATCGCAGATATGTACATCTTCTTTATGTACTCCTCTCTCTTTAATTCATTTAACTGGAGGCCAATTACCTAACAATATTGTGGTCGTTTTTGCTACACATCGACATGGATCAGCCACGGGTGCACGTGTCCCCCATCCTGAGCCCCCTCTCCTCTCCCTCCCCACCCCATCCCTCTGGGTTGCCCCAGAGCGCCAGCTTTGAGCGTCCTGCTTCACGCACGCTTGCACTGGTCATCCATTTCACATATGGTAACACACACCTTTCAGTGCCATTCTCTCATATCGCCCCACCCTCGGCTTCTCCCAGAGTCCAAAAGTCTGTTCTTTACATCCATGTTGCTTTTGCTGTCTTACACATGGGGTCATTGTCACCATCTTTCTAAATTCCATGTATATGCATTAATACACTGTATCAGTGTTTCTCTTTCTGACATACTTCACTCTGTATAATAGGCTCCAGTTTCATCCACCTCATTAGAACTGACTCAAAAGCATTCTTTTTTATATCTGAGTAATATTCCATCGTGTACATGTACCACAACTTCCTTACCCACTCATCTACCGATGGCCATCTAGGCTGCCTCCATGTCCCAGCTAGTGTTATCTGCTCCTCTCCTGATCGACATTTAGGTTGCTTCCAGTCTTGGCTATTGTAAGCAGTGCTGCAATGAACACTGGGGTGCATGTACCTGTTTGAACCATGGTTTTCTCCAGATATATGCCCAAGAGTGGGACTGCTAGATCATGTGGTAGCTCTATTTTTAGTTTTTAAGGAACATCCATACTGTTCTCCATAGTGACTACACCGATTTACATTCCCACTAACAGCGAAAAAGGGTTCCCTTCTCTCTACATACTGACCGGCATTTATGTTTGTAGACTTTTTTTATTTTTGATGACGGCCGTTCTGACTGGTGTGAGGTGACATCCCACTGTAGTATTCATTGGCATTTCTCCATAATTAGTGACATTCGGCATCTTTTCTTGTGCCTCTTGGTCATCTGTATGTCTTCTTTGTAGAAATGTCTATTTAGGTCTTCTCTCCATTTTTTGATTGGGTAGTTTGGTTTTTGGAAATTGAGCCCCATAAGCTGTTTGTAAATTTTGGAGACTAATCCCCTCTTGGGTTGCATCATTTGCAAATATTTTCTCCCATTCTGTGGGTTGTCTTTTTATTTTGTTTGTGGTTCCCTTTGCTTTGCAAAAGCTTTTGAGTTTAATTACATCTCATTTGTTTATTTTTGTTTTTATTTCCATTACTCTGAGAGATGGATCAAAAAAGATATTGTTGTGATTTATGTCAAAGAATATTCTGCCTATGTTTTCCTCTAAGTGTTTTATAGTATCCAATCTTACATTTAGGTCTTTTATTCATTTTGAGTTTATTGTTGTGTATGGTTTAAAGAATATTCTAGTTCCATTTTTGGAAATCCACCAGGTGACAAGTTACAAATGGCTAACACCTCTTATACTGGGGTATACTTGATTGAGATGCAAAACATTCTTGAATAATTGAAGCAGACTTTAAAATCATCATGATCGCCCTTACCCATGTCTAAATGATATCCTTGCATAAACATCCAGGTAGCTGGGAATGGCATATTGAGTTTGCTCCACCCAAAGCAAAAAGTCAAAAGGAGCCCTTGAATTGCATGTATGATATTCAAACACACAAGCACTCCAGAAGCCCATGTATAAGCAACAAAACTGAAAGCTACTCTTTTTTTTTTTGATGAAATAGGCTACATTACCGCAGAAGCAGAGCTGCAAATGACTTCTTGAAGGAGCAGGAAAATATAATGTGCTCAGAAAGTACAGCAATTTAACCCACTCCAACAGACGAAGAGCATCTTAAGAAGTCTGACTTGTCTTTCCTTCTGCCCTAGTAGGTGTGTTTGAGACGATCCAATTTTATGTTGAACAACCGTAACTGAGAGGAAACATAAAGATATGAGTCTGGGGAAGAACTCTATTGATTGCCTTGACAGGAAAAAGAGACAGAAATAAAGTACCAATAGTAGCATGCAATATTATAGAGGCTGTTTTACATCTGTTTTGCATAATGCTTTTTCAGTCCTTCCCTCTCTGTCCATGAGGATTTTTTTTTTTTTTGTCTTTCAAAATAAATTCTAAAAAAGAAAGGGTAGATGTGGAGAAGAAAAAAAATAATAAACCCTCTACTCTATTGTCTCTTGACTTTACTAATAACCATGTTCTGAGGTGAAAGGGGTATTTATTATGATCATGCATTTGTGGCTCCAGTGCTTGAGAAAATGAAATAAACTAACAGAAGAATGGCGGAGGCAGGGAGAGGCCGGCTACGGATTGCTGGCGCAGCCTTTGCATTCTCCTCGGTACACTGTCTTCCTGTATTACTTTTGATTTATAATGTAATTGGAGAACTATAGAAATGTTAATGGCAGCAGTACAGCTTTAAGGGTGACAAAATTGTTTACTAATTATTGTCTTTAAATTTGGTTAATTATTGAAGTATTAATTCTCTGGGTTCATTTCAGATGGGACCACCACTGGGGGAGGTCAGGGAGAAATGTATTGCCTGGTGAGAAAGGGACTTTCCCAATTCTGTTCTATCTCCCCCTTGGTTGACCTTTTAAAGAGAGGAACAGATTGTAAATTAAAATTCTCTGCACTAGGGCTCAACAGCAAACCTTAAGGTGAGCTGCTGCATTTTGTTTTGTATTTAGATGAAAAATTGTTGCTCGTGTTTACACTTTTTTTTTTGCAATGTGTGCTGCTCATTATCTTAAGGGAGAGATTGAGACTGCAATGATTATTAGTGAGGCTGGTGAGGAGGTTACTGCACCATTTGGAGTTGACTTTCCTTTTGTGATGCATAATTACAGGGGTTTGTTTACAGTCCTTTTTTTTTTTTTTTTTTGCTTTTTAATGATTCACAGTTTCATTCTTTGTTCTCTACGTTGTGAAGGATATGATTTCTCCATTTTTTTCCATCTTTAGTATTGGAGTACTATGTTATTACTATGTTATTCCCTGGAATGCTAGAATTAAAGATAATTCTTTAAAACTAAATAAATAAAGAGCCGACCTCACTACAGTAACGTTCTCAGAATCTGGATAAGGCATACCAGGAAAGGAAGGCACGGAACCGTTATTCAGCTAACACGTTTCCCACTCGGACGGCAACCCTGGGGCACGTTATGTCGTAAAACATCATATTCCCGTTCTGACCTCTTAAATTGCTCCAGATGCTCTTTAACCATAAAGAAATGTAATGATAGTTTTTTAAGCCGCATCATCTGTTTCCATATCTGACTTCCTTCAGATGTGCCAGTTAGTGTGGGAAGTTCGAAATCAGAAGCAAGTTCCTGCATACAGTCCATTTGCACACATACAGGGATGACACACCATAGAGTGGAAGAGAATGATTAACGCCACTAACCACCTCACTTTTGCAGAGAACTACTTACAGGCTCTGTGACATGATTTCCTCACACCACAAAATGGCAATGATGATAATGCCCACCTGATGGGTTTTTGTAAGGATTAAATTCATTCATATATATAAAATATTTAGAATCCAATACCAGGTACATAATAAGTACTTAATGAATGCAAACTGTTATTTCCTAAAGTCGGTTAATCACCCCTTTGGTGAACATAAGATGGACTGGAGTGATTCATGAGGAAAGTTTTATTCTGATGTTTACTGTGTGTCAACTAGGATGCCCTTGGCTATGAAGAGGAGAGATTATTTGTGAATAATTTTCCACCAATTACTAAATAAATTGCTAAATAAAAATTGCCTTAAAACAGGGGTTGGCAAGCTATAGTCCACCAGTCAAATCTGAACTTTTGAATGCTTTTATATGCTCTGAATATCAAGAACGGTTTTTACAGATAAAACTGCAAGCAATTTGGTGATCACACACACACGCGTGTGCACACACACAAATCCATTCTTCTTAGGAAATCTATATATGACAGTTATACTCTTATTGTATTATTTTGAACTTCATCAATAATTAATTGGTGGAAATTTGTTTTGTCTCTTGTTACATAAATATGTGATATCCTTGGTCTTTGCTTCTTGGTCTATAAAGTCTAAAATATTTACTATCTAGACCTCTAGTACTCTCTTATACAGTCAGAGCTCCCAAACTAGAGCAACTCTCAGCTGGTTAAGAAAGCAGTTCTATGATTCATCAGCACTAAGATTCTTTCCAAGTGTCCACTCTGCCACTTAACATGTGAGCCTTACCTGCAGGCTGGCTTCTTTGATAGTCACAAGATAAGTTTCTGCAGCTCCAGAGATGCAGAAATATCCTCTTCAGATGTCTGTTTCAGATTAAGGAAACCTTTCCCAGAAATCCCCTTGCAGAGTCTTCTTACCGCTCATTGGCTAGAACTGGGACAGATGACCACCCCTGAAGCAATCACCACAGAAGCGAACGAGGTTTTGATAAGTGATGACTAATCAGCTTCTACCTTCCTGAACTGGGGATGTGCTCAGCTTTCTTTCAAGCATGGAAGAAAGGTGGATGGATAAGACACCACATTGGGGTTTGGTTAAAAAAGGGAAGGGGAAAATGGATACTGGATAAGCAATCTTTAGCATATTTATTTCTTCAAATATGATTTAAGGAAAATAAAATGAACACAGTGAACCATGCTCTCACAGCTCTTTTTACCTAGGGTAAGGCTAAAATTTTAAATCTATTTAAATTAAAATATTAAACAAGAGTAAAAACCTCAACAAAATATTAGCAAGCCAAGTCAAACAATACATTAAAGGATCATACACCACAATCAAATGGGATTTATCCCCAGGATATATGGACAGTTCAACATCTGCAAATCAATCAATGTGATATACCACACCACAAAACAAAGAATAAAGATCACATGATCACCTCAATAGATGCAGAAAAACCATTTAACAAAATTGACATCCATTCATTATAAATACTCTTAATAAAGTTAGCATAAGGTAACATACCTCCATAGAATAAGCTCTATGTATGACACACCCACAGCTAACATCATACCAATGGTGAAAAGTTGAAAGTTGTTCCACTAAGATCAAGAACAAGACAAGGATGACCACTCTTTTATTCAACATAATATTGGAAGTCCAATGCACAGCAATCAGAGAAAAAATTAAAAAAAGCATCCAACTTGGAAGAGAAGAAGTAAAACTGTCATTATTTGCAGGTGACATAACACCATCTAAAGGAAACTCTAGAGACTCCATCAAAGACCGCCAGAAAGAACAAACAATTCAATACAGTTGCAGGATACAAAATCAATATACAGAAATATGTTCATTTCTATGCACTAACAAAGAACTAGTGAAAGAGAAATCAAGAAAATAATCTTTTTTTCCACTCAATCAAAAAGAATAAAATAGCTAGAAATATCTTTAAGTTTCCCTCCATTCATATTCCAGTCTTAATCTATGATTGTAATAAAGGTAGATACTGGCGAGAAAAAATAAAAATTTTTTAAAAATTTAAAATAAACAAGAAAAGTCCATGGCAAAAATTAAGAATGTGGTATATAAGAGATTAAATCACACAATGATGAAGATTTAGGCAATTCTGCCTGTTGGTTACTGATTATACTATATTCTTTCTTTAGGAACTCCTATTGATTCTTCAAAGCCCAGATTAAAGACTGCCTTCTCACTAGAGTCTTCCCTGACAGCCTCCTATTCCTGCTATGCTCATAGAAGATTGGTCTCTCCCAGAGCATTATCTTTTTCTTACATCTCTTAAAACAAGGGCCACACTGTATTATCTATGTGTCATTCCTGATTGGAAACACCTTCTTCATCATTCAACCGTTCGTCAAACACTTTTTGAACACCACTGACATGGCTCACAGAGAGCATCTTTACCCCCATTCCTAGCCCTGGCAGCTAAGGCATGATCCTTGTGAGGTGCTTACATTTCCTGTACAAATGAAGGAACAACTGGGCAATCAAATAATTCCATGAATTGACAGCATCTACGCAAGTTTAGCAAAGGAGGAAAACATTTTGGACACTTTTGCACTCTAGAAATTTCTTATTTAATTGAAAACAAAACCAATCAACCTCATGAAATCTCTGAAGTTTGTGTTACTTTCAGAAGTAGGCTCAGATGAAGATGTTTCTGGAGCAGCACTGAATTAATACATGGATAATTGGAGTTAAGTCCTTTTTGCCCCCAACCATTAGCTCTTTACTATTTTACTGTAAACGCATTTATTATTTCCTTCTTGTAAGAGAACTCAAGAAAACCTAAAATTGGACTCCTTTCACCATTTAAAAATAATTTTATTTCTAATTTCTGAATAATATTTTTAAAATTAAAATTTGATCACTTTACTATCTTACTTGGGAAAAGATGTCGATGACACTGCTTTCAAACTAAAGGCAGGCTCCTTAAGATGGCTTTCACAGACCCAGCCACTGCATCCAACCTTGCCCTCTCCACCTGCACTGGTTTGCCTGCTACATTTCAAAGGGAAGCTGTTCCCACTTCAGGACCTTTGCTCACACTTTCCCTCTGCTCCAAAAGCTCTCCAACTCCTATTTATCCTCAAAGTATCAGGCTACATGTTACTTCCTAGGGAAGACTTCCTGGTCTCTCCAAGCTAGAGCAGGCTTCCATTTCAACATGGTCTCAGGATGCCAGTATTTTTTTCTTCAAAATTCTTACCCAACTTTTCATTAAATATACCCCTTGTGTAACTATGTGTTTGATTTCTGTCTTCCGCATGAGAAGGTAAGGTCCATAAGGAGCAGAAACCATGCACTGTGAACTGCCATATCTGCAATATTTAGAACAAGGTCTAGAACATACCCGACCATCAGTAAAGGTTACCTGAATAAACAAATAAACGAGCCTGCCCACAGAGCAGTTAGATCATTGCCTGGGCCAGTCACTCTCCCCTGCTGTTGCCATTTAGTCGCTAAGTCATGTCTGACTCTGAGACCCCATGGACGGTAGCCTGCCAGACCCTCTGTCCATGGGATTTCCCAGGCACAAATACTGGCGTGGGATGCCATTTCCATCACCAGATCTTCCCGACCCTGGAATCCAACCCATGTCTCTTGCGTCTCCAGCACTGACAGGCAGATTTTTACCACTGAGCCACCTAGGAAGCCCCAGTATTCCTCCAGGACCACACAGATATTTTCTCTTGACAAAATAAAATTCATTTCCTCATTCACGCAACAAATATTTGTTGAGAACCTGCTGTGTGCCAGATTCCTGCAGATGGTGCTGACAGAACCCTGAATGACATAACCAAGACCGCAAGCTCATGGAGTTTATATTCTAGCGGGGAGACCCAAAACAAAGGAGGCACCAGCATTTTCTTTGAAAATGTTTTTTGTGGTGGTGGTGTCTTTTTTCCAAAAAGTGACTTTTTTTGCTGTGAAAAAATAACAGCCACCATTAATTAAGCAAGTATTTGAGCTTAGCTTACCTTGGAATGCCCCTTCACACCAGCCAGAATCTGTATATGTGAAGATCTCTTTCCTGAGTGGAAAACAAACAAATAATATATTTCAGGGTTAATTTAACTTTTCAAATTACAAATTCATCTAAAGCGCCATCCGCCGCCGGTGATAACTCACAGTGCTGCCAGCCTTTAAGTACTGTAGCGATGGGCTGTGTTCAACTCCTTAGGCACCCTTCTTAAAAGATGGCTACCCTGGGGTTTATAGCAAGCCTACATAATCATACACTGAAGCTTGGCTTATTTATTTCCATGTTTCTGAAGTCCCATTAATCACTTCCCTAAGATGGCCGACGTGTTACATAATTAATAAAACATCGGAGCTTAGGGAAAAAGCCCAGAGAGAGTGAGAGATTCAGACAAACGCTGAGAAATGGTGTCAATTTTTGGTACCACTGAAAATCTCAGTCTTCAGAAGATCAAGTCTTAACTGGAGTAATAGGAAACAATCATTCTTCTTTTATTTTTTTTCAACCCTCTCCTCGCTTTCTCTTGTTTGCTGAACTTAAGACGCTGGTCAGTGCAAATTTTTTACCAAGAAGAAAAGTACGTATGGAGGGAGGGGTAGCGGTAGCAAATAACATCATTCATCCAACTTCTCATCATTTTGCCTCTGGTGACTGCCGGGTAATAGCTTGTCTGTGGTTCTGACCCAGTTCTGAAACCCTTCTTCTGGTACTCCACCAATTAATCTAATGGTTCATTAGATTGCAAACATCTGAAATCATTAGAACCTGATTGAGCACAGAAGCATCAAACCTTCCAAAGCTGTAAGTGCTTAAGCAGCAAATGGGCTCATTGCAAAAGAATGTCGATGTTTATAGTAGATGTAACCCAAACTCGGGTGTTCATTGACACATTGTTCCATTTGTATACAACCACCCTGGCATCTATCTGTTCAAGACAGCATGATTTATCCAGTGCTATATCCTGGAACTGACAGGCCAAAGATTAGAGCTTAACCCAGATGAAAGCCGAGGCTGTGTGTATTCCTAAAACAAATATTTAGTATCTGACAAGCTCTGGTTAATATTAATTCATGATAGAAGGCAGTCAATTTAAGCTTAGTTCATGCCAAAATCTATTTGGGTTTTGTAAATCATTTTTTTTCAGGATTATAGTGTAGAGAATCCAACAAAAAGGAGACTTCCCTAAAATTAGAACTCTGCAGACCTGGACAGAGCTTTCAGAAAGCATCCACCCTAGAGTTATAAATGGGCAATCCAAAAGCACGAAATCCTCCTATAAATGTGCTTTGTTTGACTAGCACACGGTTTTAAAATAATCATCTTTAATTATTTGCCAAGTCTCAATTTCTGACTTTTCTTACAGATCTGGCAATACTGGGTCTGGGTTCTCACAAGGCAACAGTTGACCAGGGCTAAGTGGAGGCTGGCCCTGTGGGAGACACACATGCTTCCATTTAGCCAGAGCCCTACCCTTCCCACTGTTCATACACTCCCACACTCACCTGCCCACTGCCCATCTAACAGGTGGGGAAACGGTGTCTAGAAGGGAGAAGGGCTGTCCAAGGACATGCATTCAGTTAGCATCAAAGCTGGGACCATAACTCAGATCTCCTGATTCAACTTTATTTAGTTAGAAGCAGTCAATGCCATTCCATATTGATATACACATGGTTTTTGGAAGAAAAATAATCAACAAAAATTTTGGTGTTAGTTTTCAAAGACCATAGAGCATGCTTGGGTCATCAGCATTCTTATCGGTTGCTCTTCAGTACAGCACAACGTGTTTGCTGTTACTTCTGGAGCTTTGAAGATGGGTCATTTCACAAAGCTGCTTCCCTGGTGGCTCAAACAAGTAAAGAATCTGCCTGCAGTGCAAAAGACCCAAGTTCGATCCCTGGGATAGGAAAGTTTCCCTGCAGAAGGGAATGGCTACCCACTACATTATTCTAGCCTGCAGAGTTCCGTAAACAGAGGACACGGTCCATGAGATGGCCAAGAGTCGGACGCAACGGAGTGACTGACACTTCCACAAAAGTGCAGTCCGCTAAGACCTTTCTATCTGTGGGCACCTTTAATCTGGCTGAGCAGTGACTTTCTACATCAGGTTACTGACACCCTTTCCTAACCTTGTGCCAGTCCTGTAATAATAAGTGCGACTAGCATTCATTTATTACTAGACACTTGCTGTGTTCCTATGCCTAAGCACCGTTCTCCTCAGTATTCAGCACAGTCTTCAAAGGTGAGTCGACTGTCCTCACTCTACAGTTGGAGAATTTTCAACTGAGGAGAACAAAGCACCTAGCTTAGGATGACGTACCTTGCAGACGACAGAGATGGGATTTGAAACCAAGTTGCTCAAACCCCAGTGCAGCACACACCACACCGGCTGCTGCTGAGTTTGGGGGGTTTTCCCCCTCTATTAATGCACACACAGACAATGTCCCTGTGTCTTATGTGGCTCAAAGTAAGGAGGCAAAGAAATACAGGAGAGACACACAGTCGGGAATGGGTTAAATTTTGTCAGCATGGGTTTTAAAAAAATGAATTCTTTGCATTTTTAAAATGTGTGTTGGAAGCATATTTCTCAGTATGCAACAAAAACATTTAGGCTCCCCTGTCATTTAGGTGAATTTTGTTTGCATGCGCTCTTCATGGAATACTGATGTTAATTTTTGGTTAAGTTTAATCTTATGAAGTATAAAGCAATTTGATAGAATAAGTAACCTTTCATTAAAGTTCAATACCGTACTTAAGGAAAATGGGACCGTGTGCATTAATTGATAGTTGACAGCTATTATTTCCATGAAAACCTTTTATAGTAAAATTTCTATTTGATGGATTGGAATTTATAAAATTTGCATTTCACTGAGCTGGATTCAACTGGAAGTACTGGGGATGTGTTTCCTCTTTAAACGGTATTCCATCTTTACATTTTTATCAAACATTTATTAATGGATGGAATCTTAGAGAGTACAATACAGATTTTACTTAATAACTCAGGTTTATTAGTGCATGAACACAAGTATTTGCCCCATATCTGATTTTGATTTTAAAATATGACTATTTATGAGTATTTTTATCTGTGGAGACTTAATTAGTACAGTTTGGGGCAAATTGCTTAATAAATTTTATTTTGCTTTATTTTTTTACCTCACAATAAATGATATAAATATCACTGGGAATTTTTCTTCCAGTCAGCAGTTTGGAAGAAATATTATCTCAGATTTGGTACATTCAACTTGAATTACAAAAATCATAGACTGGAATTATTCTATTCAGATCCTGTCACACTCTACCCCTACACAAATATGAGGGTCCTTGAGTGACCACTGAGATTCAGCCTGACATCATATTCTAAGATTTTAACAGATGAGAAGGCATTAACACAGAAGCAACTTTTCCCCATTAATTCTGATCAAAAAACTAGCAAGATTTCCCACGGTTTTCTAGAAAGCACTTATGTTGGAGTTGCTACCGATGTATAAGAGAGACAAAGGTTGAGGCCAAGAACAGTGAAGTCACTTGAAAATGAACTAATTTAAGAATATGCCGAGATCAGAATGTGAGATCTTCTTCTGAAATGGAGCCACCATAGTTAAGAAAACCTTCCCTTCACGCTGCTCCCACTGCCTGGAATGTCATTCACTTCCCTAATAGCTACTTGTGTGGTACCAGCCATGAATCCAAACCCACAGGACCCACAGTAGGTTTTTAATCATTTCAGTAAAAAAACAAAAAACAAAAAAACCTCTCTTGTTTATTCTCCCCCTCGGTGGCACTGCTACCCTCGAAGTAATTCACCAGGAATTATTGAGCAACTTACCAAGCATGAGAAAAGATACAGTAACATCTCAAATGGCATCATTCATTCTAAACTACAACTTAGTGTGACATAAAGAGAACGTGAGAAAATTTCATACGAAAATTGGACAACAATGCAATTCCTCAGAGAACTACTCTGTGTTCAGAGTTAAGGCCCCCATAGCTGAAGGGAAATACAGCTCCTGTGAGCTATGAATTCCTGTCTTTTAGGAGACTTTCTCTTCTGCTCCCTTTGAGTAAAAGAGTTCTTGGGTTCTTTTAGTATCTTTTATGTGGTTAGGATTATTTATATAAAGACATATCGCCTCACTTTATGAACCAGAAACAAGACTTTACTAAGATGGATTAAAAATCTAATCACAGTTCCTGTAGAGGTACTCTTGTCATCAAGCCAGAGCTAACATAATTTTTTGTTTATAAGGGCCAGATAGTGAAGATTTTAGGCCTTCCCAGGTGGCCCTAGTGGTAAGGAACCCACCTGCGAATGCAGGAGACCTAAGAGATACGTGTTCAATCCCTGGGTTGCGAAGATCCCCTGAAGGAGACATGGCAACCCACTCCAGTATTCCTGCCTGGAGAAGCCCATGGACAGAGGGGCCTGGTGGGCTACAGTCCAGGGTCGCAAAGAATCAGACACAACTGAAGAAACTTCTCACGCGTGCACAGTAAATATTTTAGGCTTTACAGGCCATTCAGTCTCAGTCACAACTCAACACTGCCCTTGTAATATTGAAGCAGCTATAGATAATGCATAAATGAATTAACATGATTATGTTCTAATAAAGCTTTATTTATAAAAACAGATGGCAGGTTCACCAACGTTAGTTTATCAACTTCTGACGCAGGCTAGAGTTTCTGGATAAAGCCTGATTTTCTAGTGAGGCATTAAAAAGAACTCAACTGGGGATTGCATGGAATGCCCCCAACATTCTCCTTTGTACTGCTTCCATCCGCTGATAGATGCCTGAAATCAACTCTTTTCTTGGTAATACATGTGATTAGCATCAACTCTTTTCTTGGTAATACATGTGATTAGGTATGCACCTATGAAAGAAAAAAAGTGCTGTGCAATCAAATGTGTTTGGGATACTGGATCAACACATTTAAACAGATTTATTTACTGAAGAACTTTCTAGAGCTTTTAATGTGCTCATGTGTCTTGAAAATAGAGGAAACAGCATAATCATTTCCTAACAATATGACTACAAAATCCTTTTGTGATAGCAGTTGCAGGACTGTTTTCCACCAAACACAACTTGGGAAATGCTATTTTAAGTTAAGGGTGCCATTAACAGGGAGTGAAAAATAATAATAGCTATCATTTTCTGAGTCCTTACCCCATATGATTATATATGCATTATTTAATTTAATTATTGAAACCACCCTATTAATGATATCCTTCTTTATAATTAGGGAAACTGAAACAGGTGGGAAACTTACTTTTGGTTATATAACTAGTAAATGGCAGAACCAGGTTTCAAATGTACATGTGTTTGATTTCAAAACTTAAGATCTTAATTTCTATTAAATTTTAGAGGCACTATCATTTTAGTTTGAAATAAGGACTTCCTAGAACCAAAGAATTCCAGACCAAGAGGGACCATTAGAAATACAGCTTAATCCATGTATAGAGAAACAAATGTATCACTTAAAAGAAAAAAATCAAAGCCAAGAGAAAGGACAGGACTAGTCCAAGGACACTTAGTCCTCAAACCGTAGGATCAAAACATCAAAGAATATTGCTTTTTATCTCAGTTTAATTCCCCTTCTAAAGAAGGCTTTGCACAGATTTGCTCAATGAAGGAAGGAGAAACAAAGGTTATATCAGTCAGGGTTATTTCATTTGCAAGAGGCAGAAAGTCTACTCATAGTGACTTAAGCAAAAGAAGAATATTTTGGCTCATGTAAGTTAAGGTAGGGAGACACCTGGCTTCAGGTAGGGGTTAATCCCAAAGGCGCACGACTCACCCAGACCTTACAGTTCCCACCTCCCTGTGCTCTTGGTCACATTTCCTTATTCAAGTCAGGTTTTGTGTGGCAGCAATATGACTGCAGCAGCCACATGGCTGTATTCTCCCATGTTCAAATATAGGAAAAAATTAGGACAAAAGACCTGGCCCTGGTTCTCATGTGATCGAATTAGACCACGTGGCCACACTGAACAAACTGTGTGCAGAGTAATAACAGAAAATTAGAGTTCAAATCATAAGGTAACTCTCTACATTGCCAAATATACCATTAATCAAGAGGCCAGAATCAGTTGCATAGAGGGGGAAAAGAGGGAAAAATAACTTCTTTGAGAATAGTATCAAGGGTAAAATGGGTATATTAATACATACCTTAAAAGGTTGTTATAAGGATTTAAAAAGAAACAAAATATGTAAAGTGTCTACCATGACCCCTGACAGATGGTAAGTACTCGATCAATATGAATTTTTTTACACCTTAACTGCCATCAAAGATTGAATGCCAGAAGTATTCTCTTGCTATCTGATTCTATTCTCATCAAAACAAAATGTTGTTCATGATGTTTTTAGGAATGAAGGGATCCAATACAGCCAACAGTGCAGAACACAGCAAGAAAATCACAACAGTGGATGTGAATTATTCTCAGAACGGTTTCATCAAAATAAGAAAGTCTTTTTTCACCATAGAACAGTTTTTACTTGACGGTGATGTCTTCTAAAAATGTCAAGATTATAACAGCTTGTAAGAAGAGCCCAAAAAACAGACATTGAAAGAAAAATTCAAGAAAGCTTTTGAAAAATGCCAGCAGAACTACTCAAGGAAGTGGAGGAGAAAAGGATGGATCCTGGAGGCACAGGGACCCAGAGCTGCCAGTAGCAATGTCAGCTATCTTTCTGCTAGACTTTCTTATGAACTCAGCTACATCAGTTCATTTCGTTCGTTCAGTCAGTCGTATCCGACTCTTTGCGACCTCGTGAATCGCAGCACTCCAGGCCTCCCTGTCCATCACTATCTCCTGCAGTTCACTCAAACTCACATCCATCGAGTCGGTGATGCCATCCAGCCATCTCATCCTCTGGCGTCCCCTTCTCCTCCTGCCCCCAATCCCTCCCAGCATCAGGGTCTTTTCCAATGAGTCAACTGTTCACATGAGGTGGCCAAAGTACTGGAGTTTCAGCTTCAGCATCAGTCCTTCCAATGAACACCCAGGACTGATCTCCTTTAGGATGGACTGGTTGGATCTCCTTGCAGTCCAAGGGACTCTCAAGAGTCTTCTCCAACACCACAGTTCAAAAGCATCAATTCTTCAGCACTCAGCTTTCTTCACAGTCCAACTCTCACATCCATACATGCCCACTGGAAAAACCATAGCCTTGACTAGACGGACCTTTGTTGGCAAAGTAATATCTCTGCTTTTCAATATACTATCTAGGTTGGTCATAACTTTCCTTCCAAGGAGTAAGCGTCTTTTAATTTCATGGCTGCAGTCAACATCTGCAGTGATAAGTGACCCAATTAAACCACGGCATCATTTAGTGAATGTTATGTCTTAGTGATACTTCTAAATGTGACTTAGAGTCTATGCCACTTTCAATACCATCACCATCACTCTTTACCTAGTAGGTAAGAACTCAAGATTCCGGAAGAAATCAAATGTTTTTCTACATAACAAAAACACCCCACCAAAAAATGCAAGAAAATCTTGAAATTAGCAAAAAAAAAAAACATGCTACAAACAGGGAACAAAGAGGAGATTAACTACTGATTTCCCACCAGAAAAAATGGAAGCCAGAAGATACAGGAATGACGCACCTGAAATGCTGAAAGGAAACAAAATCAATTAACCAAGAATTCTATATCCAGCAAAACCAGCTGTAAAGAATGACTTATTTCCAAAGAGTGCAGTATGGAATAAGGAGAAAAGAGTAACTTTTCAATCAAGAGACTTGACAAACACTATCCCAGCTAGGTCAACATCAAGTCATAAATCGTGTGGATATTATGTACCCTTAATATAATGTGAAAATTATACTGTCCTCTTTCTCCAATAACCCATAATCCCAGTCTTATCAGAGAAAAACATTTAACAAATTCCAGTAAAGGAACATCCTACAAAATGCCTGACCAATCAGCTCAGTTCTGTCACTCAGTCGTGTCCAGCTCTTTGCGACCCCATGGACGGCAGCACGCCAGGCCTCCCTGTCCATCACCAACTCCCGGAGTTTACTCAGACTCATGTCCATTGAATTGGTAATACCATCCAACCATCACATCCTCTGTCGTCCCCTTCTCCTCCCACCTTCTATCTTTCCCAGCATCAGGGTCTTTTCAAATGAGTCAGTTCTTCGCATCAGGTGGCCAAAGTACTGGAGTTTCAGCTTCAGCATCAGTCCTTCCAATGAACACCCAGGACTGATCTCCTTTAGGAGGGACTGGTTGGATCTCCTTGCAGTCCAGGGACTCTCAAGAGTCTTCTCCAACACCACAGTTCAAAAGCATCAATTCTTCAGCACTCAGCTTTCTTCACAGTCCAACTCTCACATCCATACATGACCACAGAAAAAACCATAGCTTTGACTAGACGGACCTTTGTTGGCAAAGTAATGTCTCTGCTTTTTAATATGCTGTCTAGGTTGGCTTGGCCAATACCCCTCAAATTTTTCAAGGCCATTAAAACTAAGGAAAGTCTGAGAAGCTAAAACAGCCAAGAGGAGCCTAGGAAACAGGTTGACTAAATGTAACATGGTATCTTGGATGGGATTCTGCAACAGAAAAAGAACAACTGATTAAAAACTAAGGGAAGTGAAAAACTAGGGATTTTAGCTAATAATAACATATTAATATTTGCTCATTAATTGTAATGATTATGCTATTCTAATATATACTGTTAATAATAGGGGGAACCAGGTGTAGAGTATATGAGACCTCTCTGTATTATCTTAATTTTTCTATAAACCTGAAACTACTCTGGGAGAAGGCAATGGCACCCCACTCCAGCACTCTTGCCTGGAAAATCCCATGGACGGAGGACCCTGGTAGGCTGCAGTCCGTGGGGTCGCTAAGAGTTGGACGCAACTGAGCGACTTCACTTTCACTTTTCACTTTCATGCACTGGAGAAGGAAATGGCAACCCACTCCAGAGTTCTTGCCTGGAGAATCCCAGGGACGGGGGAGCCTGACGGGCTGCTGTCTATGGGGTCGTACAGAGTCGGACACGACTGAAGCAACTTAGCAGCAGAAACTACTCTTAAAAACAACTATTTTTTTAAATTTAAAAGAACTATCCTCACACAAAATTTGTCCATAACAAAAATTAACTTTGAAATCGCAACATACTAAGATTTGTAGAATGTTGCCAAAGCAAGGCTTAGAGGGAACTATATGGCCATACATGTTGACATCAAAAAAATACATACAGTTATCATACAAACCAGTAATTCCATTCTGAGGGGGAAAAATGACAACATATGGCTTTATTATTTACAACTGTCAAACAGCCTCAAATCAATGATGTAAACTTTCACCTAAGAAGCTAGTAAAAGAAGAGAAAATTAAACTCCAAGAAAGTAATAAAGTATCACAGAAAACTACTTGTAAAATATACATCTTGCAAAAGACTGGTATCCAGAATATATAAACAGTATCTCAGTAAGAAGATAAATAGATCATTAAAAAATGTGAAATACTGGAGCACAGTCTTCATAAAATACACACACACACAAATGACCAACAAGTACATGAAAAGATAATAAAGCATCGTGGGTCCTTAGAAAACTGCAAATTAAAGTCACAATGAGATACCCCTTTAAATGTACCAAAATAGCTAAAGTAAAAATGATTAATAATACCAAAAATTGGGGAGAATGTAGAATACTTGGACCCTTCAGATATTACTGGTACAAATATAAAATGATACAGTCACTTTAGAAAACAGATCTGCAGTTTCTCAGAAAGTTAAAAATATATGCACTTTTCATACAATCCAGTAATTCCACTCTGAGGGAAAAGAATGACAACATATGGCTATATTATAACATTCAAGAAATGGAAACAACCCCAAAGTGCATCAATTGGCGAGTGGATAAACAAAATGTGGCATTCTTCACACAATGGAATTTCAGTGAACAATAAAGAGGAATCAACTATTTATTGATACATATATCTGCTCTGAAAAAAACATCTTGACACAAAGAATTCAAATGAAAATACACTTTAACAGAAGGACAACAAGTATTATTGAAAATGAGCACGGACTGCAATCTCTCCAGCTCTCAAGAGCTGTCACGTAATTTTTCATCCTAAAGAAGACTCCCGTTTTTGACCTAGGAAACCTCCTCTGAGCATAAAACTGAGAACTTCTAGATCATAGTATGGAAATCAAGAGTAAAATACAGAAACTGCTAAATACGTTCACATAAGAAAGATTAAGGGCAAAAGAAGAAGAGGGCAGCAAGGATGGGATGGTTAGACAGCATCACTGACTCAGTGGCCATGAACTTGAGCAAACTCCAAGAGATAGTGGAGGACAGGGAAGCCTGGCGTGCTGCAGTCCATGGGGTCACAATGAGTCGGACACAACTTGGCAAACACACACCAACAAAGAAAAAAAAAAGAAAGTGATGGCCTTTTGTTGGCAAGTTTAGAGGCTGTGTGAGGTGAGGAGTCTAACAGAGAAAAAAAATGTGATATAAAAAAGGAAGGAAATGGAAGACGATCCCAAGAAACACACCAGGCATTCAGAGGGGGTCAGGCTGCAGGAGTCCCACGTGGCAGGGAAGGGACAGCATGTGTTGGAACACTTCCGTCACTCAGCACTTCCTGAGGCTTCCTCCGCTGCCGTCTCTGTTCTAGGCACCAGGGATACAAGTGAGCCAATAAAATAACAAATCACCTGGAGGAGACTCTCGACAGTTTGAGGCTGTTTTGGGTGCCGGGTTGTAATTTCCCTTCACCCCAAACCAGCAACAAAATTCTGCTCTGAACAAAAGCACTGTTTTAAGGGTGCACTGAGGGAAAAGGACAACAGAGGCTGCCCAAGAGAGTTAAAACGACACCAGCAGGTGAGACGACAGTCACAGGAGGGAGGCACAATGGCTGAAAACAGATTCTGCCAGACAGACAGACAGCAGCAAAGACTGACCCAGGAAGCCTTAGAGACCTCACGGAGGCGCAGTAGATCTGCAGTACCAAGTGGTACGTTTCAGTGCCTCTCCTTTCAGGAAAATGACATTAACTGCGTGCCCTGCTGCGTTCAACATATTCCGAAGACTGGCTTTCGCCTATGGACGCTGCTGAACAGAAGTGGAATGCGTCACTTTCATGGTGATACCGTTTGAAGAAAATGAATACACAGCCATGTCCTCTTAAGTTCCTCTGCCATGGGAACCGAAAACCACGCAGTTGTACAGCCTCTGTCAGCCAGCTTCTCGTAGCGATCTCACAGCGAGGAGAAGCGCCGCCGGCTAACTGGAAATCAACACGGAACATGAGCAAGAAATCAACCTTTGTTGTTCATAAGCCGCTAAACGTGGCGGTGGTTTATTACCGCAGCACAACCTGGCTTATCCTGGCTAATCCACGCGGACTGACTCCTAGGAAAGCTGTGGTGCCCAGGGATCCCAGAGATGTTTTTAAAGATCTTTTTAAAATAACAGAGTCCTCTGAAGGAACTAGGAAGAGAGTGTGCTTTCAGATGCCAGATTGGAACAGATGAGAGCATAAAAGCAGTGAATTCAGCCCTAAGGATTCTGGAAGGTAAGGCAAGCATCATGACAGGTGTACTTGTCTTTTTCTGACAGGAAAAAGTATACACCTTCATTCAGAGACAATACTTTTTATCCCCCTAGAACTAAATTCAAGCTGGATTTGTCCTCTGGGGATTTGTTTAAAGGATGAGTAGCACAGTGAACAACATCTCCCGCCAGAAAATCACCGAAACGTTGTAAAACTGCGGAGTCCTTTCAGTGAACCCGTTGAGGAGGAAAAAGCACCACTGAAAATGGTGAGCCAGTGAAGGCATTTTTCAAGAAAAGGTAAGACAATGTGGACCAAGCAAGCTGCTTTCAGATGACCTAAGGCAGGGCTACCCAGCTCTAGTCTTGGCAAAACATTTTCACAAGGTTTTTCTCATGGTCACTTGCTCCCTCTGATATTCAGTTATTAAATATTTTCTTTAAATTGATTCCATTGATTTACTTCATTAGATGTATTTTAAAAGAAAAAGCTGTTTCGAAGAGTATAAATTGGACACTAGTATCATTAGCCATACATATAAATTGAAAACCCTCATGACAATACATACATATGAAAACAGAATAATACATAAAATTATCCCATTTTATCTGGAGAATGTAACTTGCTAAAGTTTATAAGCCTGAGGCTTGCCTGTGGATAAAGGGAGACTTACAAATGATAGTACCAACCTGAGTCTTTCTCCTTCACTAACCAGAATTAAGGAGAATTATAAAGAGAATAATCTTAAGATTAATCAATTCAATGCACTTCCAAAAGTCACCTCAAATATTGTTTGTGGTGTGTGTCCCACATTTGGGTAGATGCTACCATGGTGGACATGAAAATGAGCCTCTTAGGTTCCTGACAACGGGGAGGCATGCAAGGGACAAAGCCAGGTGCTGTACTATGAAAGCCGAGCTCCTAGAGACCCTGCTTCCCGCAGACTGCTGCCAGCCAGCGCCGTGCCGAGTCACTCAGTCGTGTCCAACTCTGCGACCCATGGACTGCAGCCCGCCAGCCTCCTCTGTGTACGGGATTTCCCAGGGAAGAACACTGGAGCGGGTTGCCATTTCCTCCTCCAGGGGCTCGTCCTGACCCAGAGACTGAACCTGAGTCTCCTGCATCTGTCTTGTTAGCAGGTGGGTTCTTTACCACGAGTGCCACGTGGGAAGCCCTCCCAGCCAGTGCCTGAGGCCCAATACGGGGAAGGCATGGTTGTCCCGGAGATGAAGCTGTCCTCCGACAGGTCGTTTTGGCTCATCAGCTTTGTCAAACATCCTTAGGACTGCACTGCACTTTGAGAGGCTTCCTTCCATCCCACATCGCTCCTTCACAAGGACCAGACCCGCAGCTCAGACCGGTGGCCCTCCCAACATCTCTCCAGGACTCTCCTCATTTTTTTAACAGGCTCATGTAGGTCTAACCTTACCTCTGCGTCTCAGAGAATCTCAGCTCGCCTGTTGACCTTCCTAACAGCATCTTCTGAAGACAAAAGGAACTGGCAGGAAGATGCTCCACTAGCTTGCTTTGTCCAAGCATCAGCTATCTCAAGTAAATCTCAGGCTGCTCTTCCCCAAAGCAGACACAGAACAGACAGCCTATACTGTCGACTAAAGTAAAGGCTGCCAAGATCTGTGTATAGGGATTAAGGAAGACAAAGCTGACATTTTGTGATAGAAGTTTAAGAGCTGCACTTCTATTCTTCTGTCAAGCATTAAGCAAACATCCACTTATGTGTTAAGATCCAACTCAAACACAACCTGCTCTAAGAAATTTTCCCCAACCTGACCAGCACAGGTCCTTTCTGTCTCTGCCTCCCCAAAATGCCCCATTAGCCCTTTGTTTCCTGAAAACATTTACCACATTACATTGCAATAAGAATCTTATTTTATGATTCTTATCAGGTTGAAAAGTCAGAGCCTGGAGCAAAGATTATATAAGGAAAAATCTTCTTTCAAAATCCTCTAAAAAGGTCCCATGATGCAGATGGACATGCACTTTCTCCATGAGCCCATTATTGCTAGTTTTTCCTCCAGCACTGGAAAAATCACTGTGTCTTTGGTTAAGCACCTCATAAAATAGCTGGCTTGCATTTAAAGACCACATTGCATGAAAAATAGAAACATGTTGAATTTTTAACCGACAGAATCACCCTCCACACAAGAAGACATCCCATGAGAGGGTCACTGAGAAAACCCCCGTTTCTTATCCCCAACTCGCACTCCAGCTGGAGTCTGCATCAATTGAGTTGAATGACAACTCTATTTAAATAATTCTTTCTTTCTCTTACTTTGCATCCTTTGTGTACAGCTGACTTCACAGAGGTTAAAGCCAGTACCTACTATAATATCTGTCTCTATAGAGTCCACTTGACTGGAGGCTTCCTAACATCTACCACTGTGTGTGTACACAGCTGGTATTAAATACACAAGGGAGAGAGGGGTGGCCGGAGAGAGAGGAGAAAATAGATGCAAGAAATGGACACCAAGCAAATTCATCCCTTGAAGGTGTCTTAGGTTGGTTTTCCGCAGAAGGCGACCCCAAACAAGAGTCTGAATGGAGGGTGATTCCAGGAGCAAGAAGAAGGGAGATGTGACCGGGAACATGGGGCAGAAGCCCCCCATGAAGAGTGAGCGAGCAAGCAGGTGACCGCTGCGGGCACCTGGGCTTCTCCTGCGGAGAATTTCTGCACTCACCGTGGAGTACAACCCAGACATCTCCGATATGAGAGTCAAGGACGGTGGAAGATTCATCCACCCACTCCACCCGCAGGCACAGGCTCACACTCCCACGGTGAGAGAAATCCCTCAGGCTGAGATCTGAGATGGGTGAGAACTAGGGAGCCTAGATCCCATCAGACATCCCTGGTCACGGAAGGAAACGGCGTTCTGTCGCTTTTATTTCAACCTATGCTCATCTTATCTCCACTGAAAATAATTTTACTCTAATTCCACATGTCAATTAGAGCAAGGACACCAGAATTCGAATGCCTTGGGATTCTGATGTTTTTTCCTTTGCAAAACATTGCTTTATGACTGCGATTTAACAATGAGCCCAAACTATGTCTCTGATGAGCCATCTCTTTGTAATCGATGTATGAATGAATGCTTTGGTTTTACAGCAATTTTTGAAATTAAAAAAAAAAGATCTATTTGTAACATTCTAATTTCATTCCTAGTTTAAATGTATATAAATATCTAAACTAAATCTATAAATTTGTACAGTTTCCAGCAACTAGTTGCCCAGTATTCTTGACTGTTAACATCATTCACATGTAAATGTTTACACTAAGCAGAATTTTCTACCAGTTAAAACAAATCTACAGAGTAAAATCAAGATTTTACAATCTTGAAAAGAATTCTCTCATCATCCATTAAGAAGTTTTCATGAGGAAATGTTTGTTAAAGGTAGAAGTTAAAGATCACAAGATCATGAGGCAAGCAGCCTTTCCTTTAAATTTGCACATATATGCCAACAGCTGAGTGTTATAAATAGAGGGCTGAAGAAGCTAGAAGACAAGTTACATAATTCTGATTCAATGCCCTGGATTTGGGCAGCCTATTCTGAAATTGTGAAAACCAAAATGGAGACTTTTCTTCTACGAACAGTAGAAAATGGCTTTAGAACATTTATGTTTTTGTTACATTTTTGAGCATCTGTATTTCCTAGCCTATTCTTTGACCTAAGCCCCGGATAAAGTTTCTCCCTGCAAGTTTTTATGCAGATGGTGCACTGGAGTACTAATTCTCCTCATTAAAACCCCAGTCCACGCCAGGGTCCAGTGTGTTGCAAAGTTCAAAAAGGTATGCTTTCCTTTAAGGAAAAGCTGAAATCCCCAATCTTTTTATTCGTGCTGGTGAGAGGAAAAGTTGAGCTCACTCCCTCTGGGTCGATGTCTCGACCTTCAGCAGCCCTTCGGGATGCCTCCCTTCCGTCTCTGCCCTTGAGGGTCAGATCCCTGCCCTAGACCTTCCGCACTGCCTCACAGAGCCTTTCTTAAACAAGGCCAATTTTGAAAACTCCCAGATGCTTCTGTTATCTTAAGGAATGCCATCATGCATTTTGTGGTGAATTTGCTTCTATTGTGACCACTCCCTTGAAACAGGATGGACCCTCACCCAAGACCTGGCTTGAATGCGAAGACTCCTGACACTGCACACATGCCAAGAAGGGATGACGAGGGATATTATTGCAAAATGAGGCCTCCGGGGGGAGCGGGGCAGGCTCTCTAGGAGGTTCAAAGGCCTTGAGAGAACAGGGACAGGCAACTGAGGCGGGGTTTTTACAGTAGTTAAAGGATGGGCCCCCAAGAGGGTTTCCATCTGTAGCTTAGAGTTCCTTCTGACAACAGAGTAGGAACTGCCTGAGCTTTCTTATCAGCTCGCCAGATGTGGGCAGATGGAGGAGGATGGGTGAAGTGAGAAAGTGGAGTCAGACCCTTCATCACAGCTTTCCTGTTCAATCAGATTTTCATATATTCATATAAGCACAATAGATGACATAGCTGACAGTTATTAGGGTACTTACTGCATACCAGCCAGGCGCTATGCACACGTCATTTCGCTGAATTCTCACAAACACCTTAAGAGTTCGTGCCTTTGTTTGAGTTCCCCGTAAAGGAGAAAAGGAGTCATCTCTTTGCGAAGTTAGGAACATAGCGAAGGAAAGGGCTTCTCTAGTAGCTCAGTCAGTAAGGAATTCGCCTGTAATGCAGGAGATGTGGGTTTGATCCCTGGGTCAGGAAGATCCCCTGGAGAAGAGCATGGCAACCCCTGGCAGTGTTCTTGTCTGGAGAATCTCATGGACAAAGGAGCCTGGTGGGCTACAGTGCATGGGGTCAGAGGGACTCGGACACGATTGAAGCAGTGGAACACACACACACACACACACACACACACTCACACTCACACACACCAATGCTATAACAAGCTGGTTACCACCGTGGGGGTCTGGAACGCAGTATAACTCAGGACCTTTTGAGAGACATGTGGGACATACTCAGTGATGTCCTCCTTGGGGGGTGAGGCTGCTGTTTATTCACCAACTTCCATCCTCACTGTTGGGAGATCACCAAAACTGGGGGCATCACCTCCAGAATTCCCAGGGGTGCAGAAAAAACCTTCCAGCAGAGAGATGCTGGTGCTTGAAGTGAGACGCTATCAGCACGTATGAGAACAGTTCTCTGATCAGAAGAGCACTTCCAAGGTGCAGCCATGGAGACACAGGAAAGGAAGACACTGTCTACCTGCAGAAAGAAACTGGCATGATCCCCATTTCACAGATGGGGATCTGAAAGCTCAAAGAGGATAAAGAAGGCTTTCCAAGATCACTAAAGAGTGGGAAATAAAACGCAAGGCTGTATGACTCCCGAGCCATATTCATACACGAAGTGGGCTGATACAAAAGGGCACTGCTACCAGAGAATGGAATTGAAATAGACAGAGGCAGTATGACAGACTGGTAAGAATACGTGTTCCTAAGTCAGATTGTATCATTTCAAATAACACTAGCGTGGTAACCTCTGAACGTCTCTGTGCCTCAGTTTTGTCATCTATACAATGGGGATAATTGTTGCACCTTCAATTCATGGTTGTCTGGTACCTCGTAAATGCCTTTTTTTGTACACATTTGGCTCAGTGTCAATATCTTGATACCTGATTTTCATCGCAAACCTATAGTTTTAGGAAAGAATTTGTCTGACCTGGTTTACTTTCTGGAAACCTTTATGTATGTCTCTGTGTGTGTTAGTCGCTCAACTGTATCCAACTGTGTGTGACCCTATGGACTGTAGCCCACCAGGCTTCTCTGTCCATGGGATTTCCCAGGCAAGAATACTGGAGTGGGTTGCCATTTTCTTCTCCAGGGGATCATCCCAACTCAGGGATTGAACCCAGGTCTTCTCCTGCATTGCAGGCAGATTCTTTACCATCTGAGCCACCAGGGAAGCTCTGTATATGATTATTTACTGTTTTAAATATATATATATGTGTGTGTGTATGTATGTAAGCATTCTTCCCTTTTTCATGTCACTTTCCCAGTCTTTCACTGTTTTCTGCCTAAACTTTCAAAATAAAAGTATTCCATGCACCCAAATCCTTCAAGTTGCCCTTATGAGGGGAATCCAAACAACTATATGATACAGAAATTATTGGAAATATATATGTAACTGTAAAATATATAAATATGCGTGTACCATATGTATGGGCTTCTCAGGTGGCGCTAGTGGTAAAGAACCTGCCTGCCAGTGTAGGAGATGCAAGAGATCCCTGGGTTGGGAAGATCCCCTGGAGGAGGGCATGGCAACCCACTCTGGCATTCCTGCCTGGAAAATCCCACCAACAGAGGAGTCTGCTGGGCTACAGTCCATGGAGTCACACAGAGCTGGACATGACTGAGGCAACTGAGCACGCACACAAGCACCGTATGTATATATGAGATAAGAAAATTAGTCCCGTCAGGTCCAGGTTGGGTTTATTGTTTATCTCTGATCACTCAGCAGATGGGATTCACAAGACTTGTCTTTCTCGGTGTCAGACTTTCTCAAGCATCAGCAGAATTCTACCTAGCACAGTTCTTTACTCAAGGGTTTAATTAGGCAAAACACTGGGTTAAGGGAAAGCAGGTAAAAACCCAAGTGAAATAAAACCCACATTTCCTGGATACTCAGTATCTGGAGAGTACCTGGCTCCTCAAGTGGACACAACACTCAAGAAAAAGCCTGTCTCAGAGGTGATATGCTGACCAAATGTTCTGACTGCATTACCACTGGACCATTTCTCCATCCCTGTTCACACCCTCCTCTGTGTGAGTGTGTGTGTGTGTGTGTGTGTGTGTGTATGCTGAGATAGCCTGAGATTATCTAGGAGATAACTGTTATTATCATTCTCAATCCATATTTGTGGAGACTAAGCTATATCAGGAGAAGGCAATGGCAACCCACTCCAATACTCTTGCCTGGAAAATCCCATGGACGGAGGAGCCTGGTAGGCTGCAATCCAGAGAGTCGCTAGGAGTCGGACACGACTGAGCGACTTCACTTTCACTTTTCACTTTCATGCACTGGAGAAGGAAATGGCAACCCACTCCAGTGTTCTTGCCTGGAGGATCCCAGGGACAGGGGAGCCTGGTGAGCTGCCGTCTATGGGGCTGCACAGAGTCAGACACGACTGAAGTGACTTAGCAGCAGCAGCAGCAGTAAGCTATACCAGGAACTGGACTGACTTCCATCAGATTTCATGAACTTCTTTAAAATGGTTCTGTTGGCCATCTGCATTATGAAAAATTAATCCAATGAAATCAACATTCCAAGACCAGTCATGGGATATCAAATTTGAGGTTTCCTAAATGTTCCCACATCCACCTACTTAACCCACAAAAATCACCACAACCCTGATTTAAAGTCACATATTGAATACAACCCCCTCAAAAATGTTTTTTTAAATAATTTATTTTTAATTGGAGGATAATTGCTTTACAATATTGTGTTGGTTTCTGCCGTATATCAACACAAATCACCCATAGGTATGCATATGTCCCCTCCCTCTTGACAGAGTTCCATACAACCCTACAGAGGTATCTCTGGACACTCAAGCAAAAAGAAGGCAAGCAAGGCAGAATATGGGGCTTCCCTGGTGGCTCAGTGGTAACGAACCTACCTGCCAGTGCAGGAGAGGCAGGCTCCATCGCTGGGTTGGGAAAGTACCTGGAGAAGGAAATAGCAACCCACTCCAGTGTTCTTGCCTGGGGAATCCCATGGACAGAGGAGCCTGGTGGGCCACAGTCCACGGGGTCACAAAAGAGTTGTTTAGCGACTAAACAACAACAACGAGGCAGAATATGCACTAAAAAGAAAACCTTTTACTCTGCTAGCTAAAACAGACATCCACAAACTGCTTATCAGGTGTTTTTCTTTTAATAAAGCAAATCTTCAGAGAATTTAGCTTAGAAATAAATCTTCTTTCATCAGAGGCTATTTCCATCTCCCTTTAATACCAAGCAACACCTTCACCTTCTGTCTTTTGTGTCTCCTTTTCAACAGACTCTGCAGTAAGTCAGGGTAAGATGAGTGTTACCATCCCCCTCCATGAGATTCTCCAAGCTGAGCCTGCGTTTGTGCTGCATCTTGAGGAAGAGAGGTATGCCCTGGAGGCACGCACGGGATGCTATGGTTAATTAACTAATTTACTCAATCAAGTTTAACAGTGGTTTTAACTTTAATGAGACCATTACATTTTAATATGGAAATAACAGCCTTGTATCCTTAACAATCCCCACAGTCCGCAAATCCACCTCCCTCTTCCGCCCACCGTGCCCCAGAGTTGACGTTGATTTGTGAACCTGAACGCCTGAGTGTAACATCCAGAACTTGTAATACACATGTACAGGGTCCATTACAGACACAGCCCACGTCAGCCACTGCTCTGCCTTCTGGTGGCCCCCAACATACAGTCTGGACACACACAGCAGTTGTTCCTCCTGATGAGCGCCAAAGTTTTATCACTGGTAGAGTCCTTTCAGGATGAAAGTGCAGCGGGGGCTTTGGCTACCCCAAACTGGTATGAGCGAGGAAGAAAGGAAGACAGGATCAGGAAAATCCCAAGGAGAGAAGCTAAAGGAGATGACCACACACGCTCCCGAGGTTTCTATTGTCTTGGGCAGACCTACCCTGGAGTTGCCACCCCCAACTTGGGTTGCATTTCACTGGGCTCCTCTAAAGACCAGTAAATCATTAATATAATGGCTTTCCGAGCTCTTCTGATTGAGATTTTTTTTTTTTAATTCCAGATACAGTACTTTGGAGATTAACTACGAAAAGTTTTACAAGACGGTGAAGGTAATGAATCATGAATTCTGTAAGGGTAAACCCAACACGCTGAGACCAAGTACAGCTGTCTTATATTTGCTCTGTGTGCATTTTGCTACCCGTAATTTTGTCATCAATTTTCATCTTTTGTTTAAACATATTTGTCTTTTGGACAAGATAGGTCATATTTCATAGGTTTGATGAATTTTCTCCTTGGTCCAGTTTTACAGAATTTGCACTTAATTAATTGCCCAACCTTTAATTCGACAGACTGTTTTTAATGGCTATGTAGTTTCAAAGGCATATACACAGTGGAATTTCGAAAAAGTAATTGTTTTTGTGTCACTTCCAAAGAAAGTCACAATTATTAAAATGTGTAAATAATTTGTCAAATGCGCAATGGGCAATAATTAGGAAGATATCAAATAAACCTTTAATGGATATTTTTAATTTGGTGTTCAGCAGGAATATTTTAAATAATGCAACAAAATATGTCATTTCTCGCCTCAGGACTATAGAAGCCAAATCCCAATGTGAAAATACACCTTTCAATTGCAGAGACTGGGTCATAATAAGGGTGACACTCATAAAAGATTTTCTAGGTCTTAGCAGAGCCGTAAATAGGGAGCCCCCCAAATCCGGCAGACAGCACGGAATCCAAAAATCTGCCTATCAAAAGCATCATTCAAGCCACAAGGCTCTGGTAAAAAGCAGGCAGGAAAAAAAAGAGACAAAGGTCAGTTGTCGATTCTTTATAAATGTGATGGTGCTGTCAGTTTGCAAAGAACGACCATGTTTCCCTAGCAACTTTGTGTGCGCAGATGCATTTAGTACATTTTTTCCCCCTGTTATTTTCAGACCGTCTTTTTGTACCATGGACTATTTCGAATATATTCTTTCAGTTACACAGGGCTTTTTATTAAGAGGATTAGAGCCTGACATTTTTTTGGAAAGGAAGTTCACTGAATTTGGGGCCATAAAAACCAGAGTTCAGTCTTTAGTCAGATTGCAGATAAAAAGCAGGAGGGAAAAAGGCTGGGTTAGAGAAAATGCATTAGCCCAAGTGAAAGCTGAAAGGATCCAGTTTCTAGAAACTGGAATCTGAGAGCCCATGACATTCCTGAACGGTATTTTGTCATCTCTGAAAGAAACATTAAGCAACGCTTCCGAGTGGACTCCACCCTGGCTTTTATGTTTCCCCTTCGATTCTGTGATTGTTCCAGAGCTCAGAGTCAAGATTTAATTTTGATTCATCTGTTCCTCCTTGCCTATTAGTGGCAAGGAAAGGACATTTACCGAGCTCTGCTGTTTTATTAATTCAGCCACAACACGGATCGGACACTTTCGCATGACCAGGCACTGTACTGTGCATTCTGCCGGGATCCGCAAACGTCCTGTCCCGGGCTAGCTAGTACATACCTTAGGATCTGCAGGCAGGTCGCACCGCCTTTGTCGCGACTCCTCAACTCTGCTCTTGTGGGCTGCAGCGGCCACAGACAGTCCATGAAAGAATGGGCATGACAGTGTGCCAATAAAGTTTTCCATATGGACACCAAAACCTGAATTTCACATAATTTCCACATCACTGAATATCATTCTTTTGATTTTTTCCAACCATTACAAAAAAATCTTAAAAGCTTGTTTTCTATGTTTGTGAGTCTCTTTCTGTAAATATGCTCATTTGTATTATTTGTTAGATTCTGCGTGTAAGTCGTGTCATATACGCCTGTTTTTCTCTAACCTCTTTCACTCAGTGTGATAATCCCTAGGCCCATCCATGTTGCTCCAATGGCAACATCTCATCCCTTCTCAGGTACCAAAGGGGAAAGGGAGGAGGAAGGGACAAAGCAGCAATAATGGATCAACAGATTGATACCGCTAGGTATAAAACAGGTAAACATGAAGGATTCACTGAATAGTGTAGGGAACTCATATAATATCTGTAATAACCTATAATGGAAAAGAATCTGAATATGTGTGTGTGTGTAACTGAAACGAACACAATATTGTAAATCAATTCTAACTTTAAAAAAAGAAAAGAAAAAGGAGAGGGGAATAACAAAAAATAAGAAAAGAGAAAAAGGAAAAAGCATTGCTGGATATATCCCTTGGGCCAGGCTTCCCGACACCTGGTACAGAGGCAGGGGATTTGCTGTCCTGACACTGATAACACGGAAGGGACGCAGGAAAGGCGAAAAAGAACGAGACAAGATGACCCCAGGTTAACGTAAGGGAGGCGAAGAAGAACGAGACAAGATGGCC